>NC_028455.1:19306300-19486390 GCF_000263155.2 Setaria italica
TAGAAAATGGAGTAGTTTCTATGCTCTTCTTTTTCCGTAGGGAATAAGGAAAAGTTTCCCATTACATGGAGTAATTTGACAAGATTTTGTTAAATGGTAATTGACATGTGTTTATCATTTATACTAAAAACATTCGAAATAACATGTGGCACGAAGCTGATCACACAAATATATTAAACATTTTACAATTGAATTTGTGTTTATATTACCCTCCACTTATGTAATGGGTTTTGTAAATAGTCTACGTTTAATACTCCTAATTAGTATCTAAACATTCGATGTGACGGGTGCTAAAAATAAGTCAGAGGAACCAAACACCCCTTGTATTTAGACCACTCGTAGTTTAATAATCCCGTCCCCTTCGAACACTCCTGTCATAGCACCGCTTGGTTTCTTCTTTTTGAATCCTAGCGTATGCTTATCGATTAGATACAGTGGGGACAATTGTGATGACTTCATTAGATACGAGAACTCACCTAAATTTCTTGACAGTTATCTAAGAAAAATTTAAATAATACCACTAGTAGAGAACTGACTTTCGATGTGCCCCCATTTAATCCCAGTTTAAAGTAGGCCCGGTACAAAAGGGGTGCGCGGAGCTTTACTCCCAGTTTGTATTTGCAACTGGAACTAAAAATCACCTTTTGTCCCGGTTCAAAAATCAGCCACCCGTGGGGGACCTTTTAGTCCCGGGTGAAAAAATCAGCTACTCGTGGGGGACCTTTTTGTCCCGGGTGGTAAGAATAACCGGGACTAAAAGTCACCCTGTTAATCTCGGTTGGTGTTACCACCTGGGATTAAAGCTCACGACACCAACCAGGATAAAATAGGATCTTTTGTTTCGGTTGGAAACTCCAACCGGGACAAAAGGGTCCCTCACGGGTGGCTGAAAAAGAACTAAAGCCCTCAGACCCTTTTATCCCGGTTGGAAACACCAACCGGGATAAAAGGGGTCTCATTGGCGCTGAAAATCGGCCGATGACCCTCAGCGTCGAACACACGACCCGGAAGAATCTGCTTAGCTCCTGTTCAGGTTATTGCCCTGGTGCGGTTCGCGCAGCGTGCCAGTCAATCTGACCTGTTGATTGACAAGGAAAGAGGAATATTAGATTCCAGGGGTTTCGATCGACTAGAGTTTCGATCTGTCTTGAAGAGCGTATCAGCGAATCGGTCGATTTACTGCAGAGATGACCGGCTATAAGACAGACGATACTCACGTAGCAACTGTAATGAAAACTTCTAGAACAACCTAAACAACACTACAAAAGCAACACTTGGAGTGGATCTAATCGGCTATGTGATGATGAAGGATAAAAATAATAAAAGCTGATAGTTCGTACCTCAAGCTGGATAATTGGTGATAAAAACTAAAATAACAGGTAAAACCTATGACTCTAGTTGACATCGATAACTGGTGAATAAATCTAAACAAAACAACAGCGATACGCCCGAAGTTAAAGCTTACAGAATCGGCCGGAGATCGTGTAGATGCAGCCCTGCCAATCCGTACGAACTCGTGAAAGAAAAAAGGTTTTGGCGAAGTCACTAGCTTGAAAGTAAAGTACGAGGAAAGAGTAGATTTGTTGTATTGATTGATGTGTTGTTTTACAAGCCTCTTAAGGCAGCTATTTATACCCTGTTACAACTGATTTCTTAACCGATTAGAATCTATCTCTAATTTTAAGCGACAACAAATATTTACAAACACAACTCGTATCCGAGTTGGTTATTATTTTCCCACGGGCCAATCTCCATCTTCAGCTAATCTTCATCTTGACCACCTTAGGCCCGTACCGACCAAACCATCCCAACTCCCAATCGGCCATCCTTTATCAACTCCCTTTGCCAGTCGGCCGTAACACTATAGCTTCAATCGGCCGATTCCCAACTGTAGCTTCTAGTCCGCCGCATTGGCCCCCTTTCTCCTTCTTTGACGCCGATTCCAAGCACGTGTCAGAATCCAACATCAACACATGCCTCCCAGTTTCGGAGTAAAACACAACTTTTTGCTTCGAAATTCTTTCAACTCTAACTCCTCCTCCGAGGCGGGCGCAGTGAAAGCCCCTTTCTGTTCCGCAGTCTTCTCTCTGATGATTACAATTTTTCGAACTAGGCGCCTACATGCAAACGCTCTTCCCGAAATTCGTGTAGACGGCGCGGTAAAAATCCCGCCTTTACCCCTCTCTCGAACCGTCTTTAAATATTTGCATTCTCCGCCGCTTCTTCTCCACGAGCTCAGAAACCCTCTTTCCCCGGCGAATCATCTCCCATCGCACTTCGGCGCCCTTTCATCTTCCAGCTGCATCCCTCCAGCGATTTCTCCTTCATCTTCCGACCATCCCATTCCGTTCACTCCAATGGCTTTCATTCCAGAGGTAAATATCCGAAACTTTTTCCTTTTCACTGTTTCGCGCATTTTTTAGATCTGTTCTTAGTTCTCCCTTTGTGTTCTTCTTAGGAACTTAGGCAGCAAATCAACATCCCTATTTCTAATGCACCCGGCCTCATCGGTCTTGGCCCCATGGGGAATCCAGATCCCACTGAATTGATCAACCTGGAAACCCATAGGATCCCTTTCAAGCAGTCACCCATGGATTTAAGCCAGTGGACAGGCGCATTCAGATCTTGGCCGAACGAAACCCTTGGCTGGAAGGAGTGGTTTCAAAGGATGTCCAATTCCAAGAAGGTTTTCTGGGATGAACTAAAAATCGGCAAATGCATAAACTTATCTCTGTCTCAAATGGAAAAGAATGAACCCTTGGTCATGACAACTTCTTATTTCTGGTCTGACACTCTTAATGCGTTCCTTTTTGGACATGGGCCCATGACCCCTACCTTGGCCGACGTCCTAATGCTGACCGGTCTTGACATCTCTTCCCCCGATTCGCCCTTCGATTCTTGATCAAACCAACCCATCACCTAGAAACAAAGGGAATTGGTGGGTGGAAAGGCTACATTGATAAAAATATGAAGACTGGTCCCATCGGCGACAGAGAATACACAGCTTTCCTGATGATGTGGTTAGAGAAATATTTCATCTGGGGCAAAGCAGTTGGCCCTTCCTCCAATACACAGGCTCTAGCCGAAGCCCTAGCAAAAGGTTCTACTATCTCCTTAGGAAAACACCTGCTAGGATCGGCCTATCATATGATGCACCAAATCACCGTCAAGCTGTCATCCGGAGAGCCGATTGGGAACCCTGGTGGTTTATCACCCTTTGGCTTAACTTATACAGGAGCAAGGTCTCCAGGGAACGAGTTGAGACCAAGACGTTCCCGAATATTGAGTTAGAGGAAAACCCAACATTAAGACAGTGTTGCACTTCCTTTGGTGAGGCAGCGTTAGCTTTTCCTGGCAGTAAGTTTACCCCCACAAAGAAAGCCGAGTATTTCAGACGCTTCCACGGCTTCAATGAAGAAACTACAAGCTGGTACCCATATCAGAGAACTGAGCCAATCTTGAAAACCCCGACTGCTTCAATTCAAGCACCAATTCCATTGATAATGAGTTATGGATATTTTGATCAAGCCTGGGATCCTACCAGCAAACTTCTTCTCAGGAAAAGACTCCCCAACCTATGAATTTTACAACCCATCAGTGGCAGCGCGACAATTTGGCCTCGGACAGTTGCCGATTAAGATTTATTTTGCTGGCTGTGTGAAGTTTTGGGAGGAGCTCTCTAGAGGACTTGAATACAATCGGCTGTGCACCTTGACGCCAGATTCCAGTACCGTTGACTTAGCCGACTGGGTGGTGGCCTCCTTTGCTATCCAACAATTTAAGCTATGGTGGGGCGAGTGGAAACAACACCTCTTCTGCACATCTCCTGCAACATATTGTAACGATTTGGACTCCGCCAATATTGATCCAAATGCAAAGGTACCAATCCTTATGGCCGATTTGACACTGTACCCTTTACGCTGCAAGATTACTACCAACTTCCCTCTTTTCCTTGCAGTCTGAAAGCCAACTCCCTCCAACGCGCAGCCGTAGTGGCAGGCCGATAGAGAATCGCCACCCATATACTTCATTTCCAATCATCGGCTTTCAAGCCCCGTCAATTGAAGACATCATCACCGGCCAATTGAAGCAGAAACTGAAGATATCTTCTTCAAAGAAGACAAGCCGCCAGGTGCGCGCCCGCATAGAACCGGCCGATCAATCAGTGGTGCTACCAGCCGAGTCTTCAGCCACACCAACTCTGCCGATCGTCTAGGAGGTCGACCCCCAAGCTGCTACGGAAGCCGGATCAGCAGCTGCATCCTTACTGGTAGAAGCTGTTCAAGTAATTCTATAAGCATCACATTTCTCCAGGTATACTATCAATATTAACTTCCGTCTTCTGTTAGGCTGCGCAAATCCTTCCTGAGTAGACCTCGCAACAATCGGTTGCACCCCAGGCACAGACCGAACCACCAGCAATCCTTTCGGTTGAGGTAATGAATATACATCTTATTCAAGTCTGTCGATCCTTAGTCAAAACTGACCGATTTTTGATGTAGGCTACTCTGGGTACATCAATCGTACCTTTCCAACCGTCATCGGCCGGACGACCCGCAGAGGTAAAGTAACTGGTACTCATCCTCAGATATGACTATTTACTTCATACTTATAGAAACTCTCCTTTTGTTACTCTCCAAGAGGCTGGCCCAAGCACAGCGCCGATCATCGTCGAGTCCTCCTCTTCTGATGAGCCAATCGCGCCGATTCCTGAGTCAAGCGTAGCAATCCCACCATCACAAAGGGAATAAATTCGTTTTAAGCAGGTAAGGGCCTTCGACATCCAATTTAACCGATCTCCACTATCATTGGCTAACCCGTTCCTTCCTCTTTTACTTTTACAGGAGCAAGATACGCCCAATAACAGCCTCTTTTCATTCGCAGTCGCTGTCTCTGATGATGAAGAGGTAGCCTCTCGACAGGTGGCTCTGGGCTCAATTCCCGACGAAGTACGTGCAAAGCTTCAGAGCATCCGAGTCCTCCTTCAGGATGACATCGACCGATTGGTAGAAGACGCCTCGCCGATTCGACAGATCTTCAACGAAATAAAAGGCCGAGTCCCAAAGGACGCAGAAGAAGCTCTTGCACCTGCATCATATATCGAATCAATGTAGATCCCAGTGTTCAGAGCTCTACGGCACATGGCCGATCGTGCTAAGCTGGCAAAGGCACGTGAAGAAGAGGATTCCTACAAAAACAAGCTCAAGAGGTACATCACCGAATTGGCGTACTTGAAAATTCTCACCCAGATATTGTCAGCACCATAGATCGTCTAAAACGGTGTAGGGTAGAACTTGCCAAGTAAATGGAGCAGGTGACAAAAGCCATCACCACCGAAGAAAAGAAGCTCCATGACCTTCCAGCCGTCATCGCTGATCTGAAGCAGGAGAGACAAACTCTTGCCCATGAGGCCATCCGGCTTCACCGCAACATGCCAGAAGTCCTTGGATCGGCCGAAGACGACCAATGGGTTCTAGACTCAGCGGATCAGATCCGCTAGCGGGCGATCATGGCCATCAATACTCTTCTTGAATGAATGTATCAAACGTTGAATTATCTTCTGAATACCTCTGTATAAACATTTAATGCTCCTTTTGTCGTTGCTGTGTGAATACAAACTTGAACGTCTCCCCTTCGCAGCTTTTAGCTCAACGGTCATCTGTTTTGAATAGATGCTTTACTAACTGTTGCCCCTTACCTTTTCTCCTCCTATAAATATGGGGTCTCTACATTCCTCCTAGAAGCACTTGTATCTCATCCATCCTTCTACACTATGCTCGACCATTTTTAGATCCCTAACCAGGCGCCTAGATGTCTTCCTCCTCCTCCGTCAACCAGGTATGGGATCACCCTTGCGCTCCTTGACCAATTCCTTTCGACGACTGATTGCCCGCTATTTTTCCAGCCGACCCAGCTCAGCCCTAATCTTGAGCGAGCTACCGAGATTATGCACTCTGAGGAACCACTGACGCAAGCAGACAGAGATCTGATTGAAGCCCACCGTGAGGAACTTAAGGACCATCTCCCGGCCTACATCAAGAAGATCATGGATCACATCGAAGCCAACAGCTCCAAGAAGCCACCTCAGCCGTTGCTTGAGAGGATTCATCAGTTACCTCGCCAGGTCACCCTCGAAGATGCCATGGTGGATATGGAGGAGAAGAGCACCCGTCTCTTAATAGAACTAGGCCGAGTCCAAAGAGAGATCAATAAAAGCAAAGCCTAGTTGAAACGTAGTTAATCATGTTGTAACTCGATAGATGTATTGGTACTTTTGGTCTAAGGGCGACTTGTACCACGGCGGCCATGTATCCGATCACCGTACCGAATAATAATCAGCCTATTTCATCAGAGGTTTCGTCCTCAAGGCGATGCCTCCTTGCATCGGCTATATAAGCACAAGTCAATAGGAATCGGCCATAATGACTCGATACACTAAATCGTTGGTTAAGCGTCTACCCATATGTTGGGATAGTATATTTTCAAATATCTCCCATTTAAGGCCCTTGTAAATTCCTCTCCTTCGATGGTCTAATATGTATGCATTTCCTGGCGTGCACCAACCGATTTTATACGGCCCTTCCTAAGTAGGCGACCACTTGTCGTATTTGGGATCCTTAGACCCTATCGACAGTACCAATTTCCATACCAAATCCCCTTGGAAGAACTGCTTGACCTTGACCTTCTTGTCATACCACCTGGCAACTCTTTTCTTATTCTCTTCAATACTGATCAAGGCCCTCAATCACTGACCTGCCAAATCGTCGAGCTCCCCTTTCATGAGGAGAGAATAATCGTCGGCCGTCAACTGATCTTGAAGTGACGTGCATCTAGACCCCATCCTCAACTCCCAAGGTAGTACCGCCTCATGTCCATACACCAATTGATAAGGAGATACCTTAGTAGCGCCGTGGCAGGCCATCCTGCAGGCCCACAAGGACTCACTCAAAGTCGTATGCCATCTCTTTGGTTGCTCCTCTATCTTCCTCTTGATCAACTTGATTATCCCCTTATTGGATGATTCGGCCTGACCATTAGCTTGAGCGTAATACGGAGAAAAATATAGCAACTTAATTCCCATATCGGCAGTGAACTCCTCAAACTCTCCTGAAGTAAACATTGTTCCCTGATCGGTCGTAATGGTCTGAGGAACACCAAACCGATAGATAATGTGCTCCCTTACGAATTCAATCATGACGGCCGACGTCATGGTTTTTAGGGGGACTGCCTTCACCTATTTAGTAAAGTAGTCAGTGGCTACTATTGATGCAAAATCCTGAAGGTGGTGGACCCTGCATCACCACATGAGGACCTGGGAGATCTGCTTAACTCCAGTGCAGAATCCAAATCGGCGCGCATGGTGTGCGCAGGCGTGCCAGTCAGTTTGACCATTCAACTGACAAGGTGGAGATAATTCTCTCGAAGTTCGATGGAGTCGGCCGATCGGACCGATTTAATATAATTTACAATAGCCATCAGCCATACGGCCGATAGGAAACACGATGCTGTTGAGTTGTTGCTCCACCATAGCTAGAGCCACAAGCCGATGAGATCTAAACTAACATCACCACCAATATCTCTAGATGAAACCACAGCGATGCGCCCGGTAGTTGCAATCTAGAAATATTTAGCAGGATGTTAATCTGAACCCCACCACCCGATGAATCCAATCATAACGAAACTTAATCCCAACAGCACTCGAAGGGCTAACCAGGATTAAGATGCAACAGGCTATTAAACGATCTGTCATCTATAATGAACCGATCTAAAGCTAATTAAAGAAAACTGAATGGCAAGACGATAGAACAGATAAATATCAGCCGATGCAGACTTAATCAAGGCAGGATAACTGGTGAATATCGTAGATCAAGACAGAAGCGATGCGCCGTAAGTCAAAGATCCAAGATACTCGATAACTGGTAGATGAAACTAGACGAAACCACAGCGATACGCCCGGTGGTTAAAGCCTAGAACACCTGATGACGGAACTTGCAGCTCGCCGGAGATCGAGGTCGATGCAGCCCAGCTTGCTAGAAGGAACTCGTCGAGAAGCTACATTACTCCTACTCCTAGAGCAATAGCGTGAAGCCGAAAGGTAAAGGTAAATATGTTGTATTATTGATCGTGTGATGATAATTACAATGGCCAGGACCCTTAATATTTATAGGGCGGATGGCCTTTGACGTTACATAATTGGCATTTTAATCACGTACAAGGCAAGTCACGTACACAATATTTTCTAATCAAAACTCTATCTCTAACTAACCCAACTCTATCTCTAATCAAGCTTATCCCTAACCAACTCTATCTCCAGAATATTTTATTCTATAAAACAACCTCCCGTACGTGCATGCCAGACTATTGGAACTCTTGCCGTACACATGTGTGCGTTGACTTTAATCTTCTAGCTTTCTTGCTTTCTCTTTCTTCATGCACTTGTTCCTGATCTCTACAGCCAGCTCGCAAATATCCTTAGTTAGGAGATTTCGTCATGTTTTGCATCATCGGTCGATTCTTTCCTTTCACAGCATATTTCCAAATTTTGGTATTAACACAGGCCCCCCCAGTTTTGGAGTATGAAGGCTTCATGTTCCGAAACTAACTATAGAAGTCCGATAATTCGGTGTCAACACAGCCCCCCAGTTTTGGAGTATGAAGGCTTCATGTTCCGAAACTAATTATAGAAGTCCGATGCTTGCCTTTAGAGCCAATGATGTCTGATTGCAATATCCAAAGCCACATTGACTCCTCTTGAAATATAAAGAACCCCATCGGCTTGATGCCTTGATCCCACTCTGAGCCGATAAATTCACCGGCAGTAGAAACAATAGATAAGTTTTTGTGTCAACAGCTACTAATATGAAATTATTTCCCTTGCTTGATGGAGGATAAATCTGTCCGATGAGGTCGATTCCCTAACCGCTAAACGGCCACGACTTAATTATTGGGTTCATAGCCGACGTTGGTGCACATTGCACATTGCCGAATTTCTGACAATCCTAGCATCCCTTATAATACTTAAAGCAATCCTCGAGTATCGTCAGCCAGTAATAACCATTGTTTCTAATCATCCACTTCATCTTGTGAGCCGACTGATGTGCCCCACATACACCTTCGTGAATTTCTCCCATCAGGACCTTTGCTTCTTCTACCCCAAGGCATTTGAGTAATACTCCATCAATCGTCCGGTAAAACAAGTCATCTTCAAGTAATACATATTTTGTGGCCTAAAAATGTACTCGCCGGTCCACCTTCTTGGACGGGTCTTGTAAGTAATCAACGATCTCCCTTCTCCAATCATCGACCGTGAGCTCCAGGGTCATGGCACCTTGAATCGGCCGATACCCGGGAGCATGTTGGGCAAGCCTATTGGCTTCTTTGTTGTAACCCCTAGGAATATGCTCAATAATCGCAGACTTGAACTCCTTCAATAACTTGAGGCAATCTTCGTAGGAAATCCTCAAGATATCATCCTTGCATTCAGACTTTCCGGTTAATTGATCTAGAATGAGCATGGAATCCCCAAAAATTTCCACCGCGTCAGCTTTGACCTCTCTCAATAATTGGATACCTTTTAGAACAGCCCGATACTCCACTTGATTATTAGTAGCGGACGCCTCAATTGGCAGAGAAAAATCATAACTTGCCCCCCGAGGCAATATGAAGATGATGCCGATTCCCGATCCGACCCCACACGAAGACCCATCAAAGTATAGTGTCCATGGAGCTGGTTCGACGACAGTAATTTCTGGTCCATAGTGCTGGGCTAAGAAATCGGCCATTACTTGGCCCTTGACAGCTTTGGCCGATTCATACCTCAGGTCGAACTCTGAGAAAGCTAGATTCCACTTTCCAATCCTTCCTTTCAAAATCGGCAATGACAACATGTACTTGACCACATCATCTTTGGATACGACTATGCACTCTGCTGATAATAGATAGTGCCTGAGTTTGGTGCATGAAAAATATAAACAAAGGCACAGCCATTCCACCGGAGGATATCTAGTTTAATGTCCAGGAGTCTCCTGCTGACATAATAGATTACTCTTTCTTTTCGTTCAAATTCCTGGACCAGTGCTGACCCAATAGCTCGTTCATCGGCCGACAGGTATAATTTGAATGGCTTGTCGGCCTACGGCGGAACCAATACTGGTGGCGAGACTAGGTACTGTTTGATGTCGTCCAATGCTTTCTGCTATTCCTCACCCCATACAAATTCTTGATCGGGTTTTAATTTCAACAAAGGGGTGAAAGCTTGAATACGCCCGGACAAGTTAGATATGAACCGTCGGATGAAGTTAACCTTACCGATTAAGGACTATAGCTCAATCTTGTTCTATGGGGCCATGACTTTTTTGATAGCAGCTATAATTTTCCGATTGATATCGATGCCTCGTTCGTGAACCATGAATCCCAGAAACTGTCTAGCCAAAACGCCGAAGGCACACTTGTTTGGATTCATCTTTAACTCATGCTGCCTTGTGCATTCCAAGACTTTTCGCAAATCGGCCAGATGTTCCTGATACCCCTTTGACTTAACCATGACATTGTCAATGTAGATCTCCACCACGACACCAATAAGCTTGTGGAATATATAATTCATAGCCCGTTGGTACGTAGCTCCAGCATTTTTTAAACCGAAAGTCATTACTAACCACTCGAACAAACCGAGGTGGCTTGGGCATCTGAAAGCCATCTTTGAAATATCTTCTTTGACCATTAATACCTGATTGTACCCAGCATTACCATCCATGACGCTGATGACTTTGTGTCCTGCGGTGGCATCTATTAAAACGTCAGCCGTCGGCATCGGATATCCATCCATCGACGTAGCCTGATTAAGATTCCTGAAGTCAATGCACACACGTAGCTTTCCATTTTTCTTGTATACGGGCACAATATTGGAAATCCACTCGGCATAGTGACATTGTCGAATAAACCCTACTTCAATTAGTCTTGTAATCTCGGCCTTTATATCAGGTAAAATTTTAGGATTACAACGTCTTGTAGGTTGCTGGTACGGCCGATACCCTAGTTTTATAGGCAATCGGTGTTCGACGATGGACCGGTCTAGACCAGGCATCTCATGATACTCCCAAGCAAGGCAATCTTTAAATTCTCGTAATAGACTCGTTAATTCACACTTATACTCGGGTTCTAACCTAGCACTAATATACGTCGGCCTTGGCTTGCTGCCGTCTCCAAGGTCCACCATCTCCAATGAATCGGCCGACATAAACCCGTGCCCGAGCTTCCCATCTTCTCGGACGAACTGATCCATTTTAACTTGATTCTTTTGAGCCGACTGCTTGGATCGGCTGTAGACTGAAATCGAACACCTTTAGGAAATTGATGTCCCAAACCTTGCCAGATATGCATCTGACGTGATCACAGCTCCACTGTTGTGCGTCGGCCGCGGCAACGCTGTAGGCGGAATCGGCGGTGACTACTTCGATGTTGTCGCCGACCCATTGGACAAGGCATTGGTGCATCGTAGACCGAATGCAGCAGTTTGTGTGGATCCAATCTCGCCCGAGCAACATGTAGTAGGAGCCTTTGCCATTAATAACAAAGAAAGTGGTGGGTAGGGTCTTACTTCCGATGGTGAGGTCGACGCAAAGTGCCCCCTGGGCCGGAGATACATTGCCTTCGAAATCCATGAGCATCATATCCATCTTGGTTAGATCTTCTTCACCTTTGCCCAACTTGCGGAACATAGCATATGGCATGATGTTCACAGCAGTGCCTCCATCTACCAATAGCTTGGCGATTGGTCATCCATTGACGTGTCCAAAGGAATAGGTTGAGATGCTGGCGTTTTTCATCCTTGGGTTTCTCAAAAGTGGCGGTCATTGGCTCCATAGCCAATTGTGCCATTCGCTCCTCTATCTCTATCGCGTCGTCTCGATCGGCGGGAGCCATGAACTCCATCGGCAAAATGAACACCATGCTGACGTCAGCTGCCGAATCAAGATCGTTGTCTCCTTCACCGACTTTTCTTCTGGGGCGCCAAACTCGAGACATGTCCCCTTTCTTATCCATCGCTTGTTTTTGTTCTTCTTCCTGCTGCTCCCATTGGCGCAGACGTTGGACCCTTCGTTTCTAGGACTTAGTCAAACCGTCTGGGCACCATCTAGGGTTTACTGGTTTGCTTCTCAATTTTGTGCGCTCCCAGTCTGGCTCTCGCCCTAGGGGATTCTCATCTGAGACTCTGGCGTCGGCCATCTCTCCCAGCCGAACATGTGTGCTGGTCCTGCCCCCCAGCCGATTATGCTGGTCAACTCTGCCCCCCCCCCAGCCGATCACGCTCTGAAACGAGCCAATCTTCTTGCTCGTGCCTGTTTCTGCTGATCGGCTCTAGTCTTCGATCCCTGGAGCGTGATCTCTTGAACGGACAGCTGCTGCGATACTGGTCGTTGCACTCGGGGCAGTTATCGACCGACGGTAATATGAGGTTATTCTCCCAGCAGTGGATGAAAAACGGGCACCTCCAGTGATCCTCGTGTCGGCGCATCATCTCCTCGCGGCGTCTTGAATCTTCCCGCTGCCGCTGATACTTGTTGAGTAAGTCTTGGGAAGTAATAGGTTGACGTGGCCTTTCTGATCTTTCACCTTCGTCTTCCATCCGTCCTTTTCCTTTGACATCCTTGACCGTGGCCTGATTTCTGGGATCCACACTTTGGTCAGCACTTTGGTTTGTAGTGCGTTTCTTCCTATGTCGACCATGTTGATGGGGAAGGGGTGTTGATCGATCTTCATCGGCTTCACTGGTTTCACTGGAACCTCGAACTTTAGTCTTCCTTGCTCAATGGCCGACTGTATCTGTTGTCGGAAGATCTTGCACTCATTTGTGTCGTGGGATGTAGCATTGCGCCACTTGCAATATTTTATCCTTTTGAGTTGCTCGGCCGACGGAATGGTGTGGTAAGGCGAAAGTTTGATCTGCCCCTCTTGAAGCAGCAAGTCAAAGATTTTGTCGGCCTTTGGCGTGTTGAAGCCAAATGTTTCTGGTTACTTCTTTCCAAACGGGCACGATATCGGTTTTTTTCCTTTTACCCACTCTGCTAGACCGATTTCCGCCTCTTCTTCTGATTCGGACCCTTCTACATGCGCCACCTTTTTCTGAAAGTTCCTTTGTTGGTCAAAGGGGTGTATCTCTTGCCCGGACAGCCGATGAACGACTTGGCTTAAGCTTTCGAACTCTTGGGAGGCGTACTTCTCTTTGATGTGCGGTAGGAGTCCCTGGAAGGCGATTTCGGTCAGTTGGGTGTCAGTCAAGACCAAGGTGTAGCACTTGTTCCTAACTTCCTTGAATTGCTGTGTATAGCTGGCCACCTACTCGTCACTTCTTTGCTTGAGGCCGGTTAGGTCTGACAGTTTCATCTCGTGGACCCCCACATAGAAGTATTTATGGAATTGCTTTTCCAAATTGGCCCAGGTAACAATGGAGTTGGCAGCAGTGTAGTGAACCACTGGAAGGCTGATCCGAACAGGGACGACGAGAACAGTCGCACTCTTAGAGCATCTTGCGTAGCGGCCTCCCCGCAGTGGATGACGAATCTATTCACGTGCTCCACCGTTGACGTGTCATCCAGGCCCGAGAACTTGGTGAAGTCGGGGACTTTGTATCGATGAGGGAACGTCAACAGGTCATAAGCAGGTGGGTATGGCATCTTGTACGTGTAAGTTTGTATTTTTGGTTTCAACCCAAACTGATCTTGAATTACCTCCGTTATCCTTGCGGTCCAATCCACCTGCTGCTGATGCACGACCGGTTGAGGAATCGGTACATGCTGTTGGACTGGCGGTGCCACGATTGGGTGATGGACCGGAGTATGCTGCAGATTTTGTGGTGGGGCTGTCGGTTGAGTAGCCGATGGTTGCTGACGTAGGGGATCCGCCGTTTCATCGTACAATATCATCAACGCTGCAATTCTGAGCGGTTCTGAAGCGCCTACCCCTCCGCCGATCTCTGAAGTGGCTGGCTGGTATTGCGGGGCTGTCGGCCGAGTAGTCGAGTTGAATAACGCCTGGACTGGAGACTTCCCATAACTGTTTGACGGATCTAGACCGGCGGTTGTTGCTGCTACCCCCATGGCGCCAAGTTTGAGAGTGGCGGTTGTACCGAGGAGATTGGAGTGCAATGAGATGGCGCTTGCGATTGGTAGAATGATGCGCCGTTGTACCCTAGGTGCATTGAAGTGTTGTACCCTCCATGTTGCATCTGCATCGGCTGAGGAGCCGAGTGAGACGCGTTTGGCACCGCTGAGAATCCTCTAATTGGTGCCACGATCGGAGGGGCATAAGCTGGTCCCTGATACCCCTGAGCTGCGCTGCTGACCAAGGAACTGATAACAGCGTTGTACACGGTATTGGTCATCACCGTGGACTGGTCAATCATAGCCTGATACACGGGCTGTTGAATCATCTCAGACATCTTCCCTGAGTCTTCGGCGATGGTGATATGGCGGGAAGTGGGGAGAGGAGCTTTCTTGACGGTCTCTCCGCTTCTGATACAACTGAAAGATTGCAGGCATGTCTTCCTGTATTCTTCTATAGCCCTCGCCACTTCCTCTTCTTGATCGTCCTTGAGATCTGCTTCCGTGACTTCGATGATGTTATCTTCGGAGATCTCAGCAGCCTTCGACATGTTGGATCTTGTTTCTGTCGCACCAGGCATGCCAAAAGTGTGTTGGTGCTGAAAATCGGCCGATGACCCTTAGCGTCAGACACACGACCCGGGAGAATTTGCTTAGCTCCTGTTCGGGTTATTGCCTTTGTGCGGTTTGCGCGGCGTGCCAGTCAATCTGAGCTGTTGATTGACAAGGAAAGAAGAATATTAGATTCCAGGGGTTTCGATCGGCTAGAGTTCCGATCTGTCTTGAAGAGCGTATCAGCGAATCGGCCAATTTACTATAGAGATGACCGGCTATACGACAGCCGATACTCACGTAGCAACCGTAAGGAAAACTTCTAGAGCAACCTAAACAACACTACAAAAACAACACTTGGAGTGGATCTAATCGGCTATGTGATGATAAAGGATAAAAATAATAAAAGACGACAGTCCGTACCTCAAGCTGGATAACTGGTGATAAAAACTAAAATAATAGGTAAAACCTATGACTCTAGTTAATATCGATAATTGGTGAATAAATCTAAACAAAACAACAGCGCTGCGCCCGAAGTTAAAGCTTAGATATTACTCGATAAGCGGAACTTACAGAATCGGCCGGAGATCGTGTAGATGCAGTCCTGCCAATCCGTACGAACTCGTGAAAGAAAAAAGGTTTTGGCGAAGTCGCCGACTTGAAAGTAAAGTATGAGGAAAGAGTAGATTTGTTGTATTGATTGATGTGTTGTTTTACAAGCCTCTTGAGGCAGCTATTTATACCTTGTTACAACTGATTTCCTAACCGACTAGAATCTATCTCTAATTTTAAACGACAACGAATATTTACAAACACAACTCGTATCCGAGTTGGTTATTATTTTCCCACTAGCCAAACTCCATCTTCATCTAATCTTCATCTTGGCCCACCTTAGGCCCATACTGGCCAAACCATCCCAACTCCCAATCAACCAGCCTTTATCAACTCCCTCTACCAGTCGGCCAGAACATTGTAGCTTCAATCGGCCGATTCCCAATTGTAGCTTCTAGTCCGCCGCATCGGCCCCCTTTCTCCTTCTTTGACGCCGATTCCAAGCACGTGTCAGAATCCGACGTCATCAGGTCTTTTATCCCGGTTGGTATTACAAACCGGGATAAAAGGATCCCCATGTGTAGACTAAATCCTTCAGATACTTTTATCCTGATTTGTAATACCAACCGGGATAAAAGGGGGTCTTTTATCCCGATTGGTGCTTCCAACTGGGATAAAAGGATTCCCCACGAATTAGTATAAAAGGATTGGATCCCCTATATCGTCAGATGTCGTGTGTAGGTGGGATGGCAAGGAAGCTACGCGCGAGGCTTGAGGTCGTGGCTCGAATCCACGAACCGCGCACGCGCATATTTTGCGTGAAAATCGCGTGACTTGTGACCTGTGACTAGTGACTTGCGCGTGTAGGGAGGCCTCCCTGGGACCCCGGGAATTTATTTATTTCTCAATTTTTTTTGCAAAACTATTTATCCCAGTTGGTATTACTAACAGGGTTAAAAGGGGGCCTGTACCGCGCCTGGCGTGGCAGCCCATTTAGTATGCCAACCGGGACTAAAGGGTGTCTTTAGTCTCGGTTGAGGGACTTGGGATAAAAGACACCCCTTTTGTCTCGATGGCTTTATCCCGGATGATTTTTTTAGAGATTTGCACCCTTCCAACCGGGACTAATACTCAGTTTTCTACCGGTGTAGATACTACCTCCGATTCGTTTTATTTGTGACTGCAGGCCAAAAGTCTGGTCGGCAACATCAAATATTATGGACCGGAGGTAGTACCTTGGAAAATCATGTCCACGTATATTATAAAATTGAAGTTGGAAGCAAAGATCATTAGTCTTGTGATGTTCATGTTGATTTTATCAATCACAAGCTCTACCAGCCTATTCATTTTTTTTTCGAAATGGAGAGAGCTTTATTACTTAAGAAGTATCATTACAAACGAGCGCATTAACACACTTAGGAACATGGGAAAAAGAAACACAATACTGGTCCGAACGTAGGGCTAGATGGGCTAACTCATCGAAGTCAGCCTCATCATCGGCCATCATCGTCCTATTGCCGGCATAGGCACGGGCGCCACCGACCAAGCCGCGGCCGCCCACCGCCAAGCCACGGCCAGCGGCGCCCAGGCCACGGCCGGTTTTTTCTACACCGTGCGGCGGCCGGCGAGGTGGCGGCGGCGGCGGCGGCGGGGGCGTCACATGACGCTGCACGAGTTGGCGTTCTCCTCGTTGAACATGTTGTTGTACGACTCCTGCGGCGGGGACGACCGGATGCCCGGCGGACCGTACATGAACTCCGTCATCGGCGGCGGCATCATCAGCGGGTACACGTACGACGCCCAGTCCACGGCCGGCGGCGACCAGGCCGGCGACGCCAAGGCCACGGCCGGCGGGGCCCAGGCCACGGCCGGCGGCGCCCAGGCCGGCGGCGCCCAGGCGGGCAGCGCCCAGGCCGCCGGCGCCCAGCCCGGCCGCGCCCAGGCCGGCCGCGTCCAGGCCGGCGGCGCCCAGGCCGGCCGCGCCCAGGCGGGCGGCGCCCAGGCCACCGGCATCCAGGCCACCGGCGCCCAGCCCGGCCGCGTCCAGGCCGGCGGCGCCCAGGCCGGCCGCGCCCAGGCCACCGGCATCCAGGCCGCCGGCGCCCAGCCCGGCCGCGCCCAGGCCGGCCGCGTCCAGGCCGGCCGCGCCCAGGACATTGACGGCCGCGCCCAACCCACGGCCGCCCGCCCCCAGCACAGGGTCGCCGCCGGTCGCCTCCAAGTCCTCGACGGCCACGGGTTCCGCACCGTCGGCCATGGGCGGCGACGGGTGGAACGGGCGCTCGAGGCCGGCGACGGAGGAGGAGAACCAGGCGGTGGAGCCGAGTCTGGCGCGAGGGTGGCGGCGGAATCACCGGCGGCGCCCAGGCCGGAAGCTGTACGGGCGGCGGCGAACGGGCGGAAGAACAGGAGTCGCGGGCGAAGAACAGGAGTCGCGGCGAACGGGCCACGGTTGTTTTTTTTTCTTTCGGAACGGTACTGTAAAGGGTGGCATTGGTGGGTAATTTCTACCCAACTCCAAGAGGGGTTATAAAAGTTGTTTTTTGAGAGCACCCTTTGAGGAGCTCCAGGAAAATCTTGGAGTTGCCCCTCAGATCCACATTTTTTTTGGAGTTGGTATAGTTGGAGCTGAAGGTGTTTGGCAAGATGAAGCTGGAGTGGAGCTATTTTTTTTGGAGCGGAGCAGTCCCAAACATGCCCTTATTTTGCTCTCTCCTAACCTTGGCAAAGTTCAAGCTCTGCAGCTGCTGACTCTCATGCACATATACTGTTGTTTGACATTACACGAATCTTTGTAGCTAGACTCTATCTAGTTCTTTTCAGATAGGGATGGATTCGGATCGAATACACATGTAATCGAATTCAAATATCACTGTTTACCACATTTCAATTCGAACTCAGATACGAATACAAATATTATCGAATATGAATACAAAACAAATAGTTCACATTCGGATACTTACTTGATTTGGAATATAGCATATAGCGTTGTAACGAGTATCAATTTGCTTTATTATTAATTTAATAGTCGATAAAAAATTATGCTACAAGAGTAAATAATGAGTATATAATACATAATAGATAGCTTATTGAAAATAACATGTTTACTAATAAATATTTAAATGATTGAATAAATTGAATAAATATAAATAAATATTTCCATAAATATAAAATACATCATTATCTTATTAGCAATATTAAAATTAAAAATATTTGTAATTAGTAATTATTCAAAATAAGTTTTAGATGGTTTTATCCGATACTTTATTCTTCTTCCGAAATATGACTATGTCGGATATTCCACAATTTTATCGAATCTAAAATCGGATGGAGAAAAAAAACTGAAAACTAAATCGAGTTTGACATCCATATTAAAAATAATTATAAATATTAATATTGACATTTTTGGCAATACGAATACAGATTTCTATACATCCATATCCATCCCTACCTTCAGGTTTCACCTTTCCATATTTACTCTCGGGCTTCTTTACTACTCTCTCTGTCCCAAATTATAAGTTATTTTAGATTTTCTATGTATATAACTTTTGCTATATATCTAAATATAAATACATAGGAAAATAAAAGCAAAAACAACTTATAATTTATAACGAGGAGTGTTAGGCATTTTGACCTTTTGATCTCAAATGGCACACATTTTAGTGACTTAAATCTATATTTTGAGAGCCTTACGACCTATAACGTAGAATGGAGAGAATAACGTAGAATGGAGAGAATGGAGAAAGTACCAAGCGTTTTGACCTTTTGACCTCAAATGGCACATTTTAGTTATTTAAATCTATATTTTGAGAGCTTTAAGACCTTAACGACTCTGTGAAACAAGTTTAAAAAGCGCCAATATATTCGATCCCGTGAACAATATTAATAAGCAACACAATTTACTTGGTTACACATCATTTTCCCTATATCTATGAGGAACATTCCCATTCCTAGTAAATAGCTAACCAAAGAATTGCATATTTGCATTAGATACTAACCCTAGAGCAAAGAGAAGGAAAAAATTCTGCACTAAATTGCTTACCATCTCAGCTACAGTGAAAAACTATACAAATAGCTGAGAAAAGGCAGCCCATGTGCCTATTGCCAGCTTTCACTCTAGTTATGTGAGAACCAGAAGCAAATCCAGGAGCATCGTCCAACATTTCTTCTCATCAGATATGTAAGCCTTAAAATTCCCTGCAGCAGAAAATGGAGCATCCCAGAGGGCAAATCTGGCTCATGGAGAAACAGCTGCTCCAGCTTCATCTCTCACCAGTTGAATCGACGACATACATAACAACAAGCATGGTGCTTCATCCTTCTAACACATGGGGTCTATGATTATACTGTAGAAACTGAGGCCTGTTGACCAATTGGAACCTAGAGGGGATTCCAACGGTCAAAGATGATCCGGCCACCTCGCCCGATCCTGCCCTGGCACCGGAATGGCTGTGCAGTGGCTCCACCATCAATAGATGGAGCTGGTGGTGGCCTGATGCCAGCTATCTCCAACTTACCAGGATCAAGCGGTCTTGTGAACAGCATTACTGGCTCCTCAGGATCCTGCATTTCAGAAATCTGGTCAACTTTCAAAGAAATTTACAACAATCTTCCCAAAATATGTTGTGAACTGAACAGTGAGGCTTTTTCAAAACGCATGAAGAAAGGACAGAGGTCACTTTCAAGATGCAACTGATGATAAAATAGAAAGAAATAGCATACCCTTTTGAATAACCAGGCAGTCTGCTGCAACCTTCTCTTCAACTCATGTTCATGCTTTAAACGTACTGATGAGATGACCGATAGCTTTTTATCAGGGAGCCGAAGGTGAAAAGCAAATGGTTGTAAATTTGGTTGCTCAGTACTTGTATCATCTGAATCCGAATAATCTTCACTTGATCCATATTGAGTAGAAACTTGCTGAAGGCCTGATAGTGCAATCCCGTCATCAAGAAGTTGCGCTTCATGCTGAAAAGAAAACAAATTCTTGTAATTATGGGAGACAATCAGACAATACAAATAATGTGATCCCAAGCTAAGTATAGCAAGGGATAACTGGTATTACAGGGCTTCCAAAAAAAAGTTATATTTTCCAGTATTCTTAGTATGTGCTCATAACAAGTCTTGTGATTTCCAAATGATTTTGTTCAGGTCAAATCATACTGAGGTGTTTTACAGAAGGCCTAACCTTATCGGCGTAGAAAAATGTAAAATAATAAATTTAGAAACTACAGTCAGAAAACCATGCAAGAACATATCCCACCAAAATGCAAAGCCTGGGTGACTCCCTTAGTTCATTTTAATATCAATTTTCTTGCTTAGAAATTTTAGACTCTGCAGAACTAAAACTGAATATATGAGATGTGACTTTAGCACTACTACACATGAGGAGGGAGATGTCAGTTTGGAAGGCCAAGTAGTGCCTAGAAGGATACATTTCGATATTTAGGATCAATGCTACAACGAGATGGGGATATTGATGATGATGTTAGTCATAGAATCAAAACGGGGTGCATGAAGTGACACCAAGCATCAGAAATTTTATATGACAAGCATACTATTGAAGCTAAAAGGCAAGTTTTATAGGATGGCGATTAGACCTGCAATGTTGTATGGTGCAGAATGTTGGCCTACAAAAAGACAACACGTCCAGCAGATAAGTGTTGCGGAAATGCGTATGTTGCGTTGGATTTGTGGTCATATGAGAAGGGATCGAGTCTGGAATGAGGATATACGTGATAGGTTAGGGGTAGCACCAATTGAAGAAAAGCTTATCCAACACCGGCTGAGATGGTTTGGACATGTCCAGCGAAGGCCTCCGGAGGCACCAATGCGTAGTGGAACCCTAAGGCGTGCCAGTAATGTGAAGAGAGGAAGAGGAAGACCAAAGGTGACATGGGAAGAGGCAATAAAAGGAGATTTGAAAGGATGGAATATACCCAAAGATTTAGCCCTGGATAGGAGTGCTTGGAAAACAGCTATTCATGTGCCCGAACCCTGATTTGTGGCTCTTGTTGGGTTTCAACTCTAGCCTACCCCAACTTACTTGGAACTGAAAGGCTATGTTGTTGTTGTTTCTTTCTTAGAAATCCGGGGATTAGTTCATTTGAATGAGTTTTGGGTCGACCCAACGAAATGAAACTTGCATCCCTAGCATAGGATATTAATCCTAAAACATACTCCAATTAACTTTAGTACTCCAGTCACAAAAAAGAGTGATGTTTTGGTTGCCCAGTCAATTAGCAACATATGAAAACTTTGTTTGATCAGCAATTACTTTGTGTCTATCGAGTTAAACATTTCGAAATGGTACGAGTAGATTTGTCTAAAAAATTAGTTTCATAATAAGACTAATTTTATAGCAACCTACTGTTTAATTAAATGTATTTATAGTATATATTGTAGCCAAATTTGTTCTTAGAGGATTGTGTTGATGTCCAAAATGTCACTATTTTTGTGACCGGGAGTGCACGACTAATAAATATTTCATATCAGCAACAAATATCATCATAATCATATTGCTTTTGTTCATTTTCTTTTCTGAACAAACTTCATATCTTCACAAGCATACCATATTCATTTAAAAGAAAACCAAAACCAGCAAAACTAAACATAGCATTGAAGCGCGAGGTTGCATAGAAGTAGAAATCACTGGCAAAGATGTTCTGCATTGTTATTCATAAAAAAACAACTATTCATTCATCTTGGGAATGCTCCGCATGCATTAAAAAGAAAATAACAGAAGGGCACACGTTGGTGGCATGCTGATTGAACATGCTAACAGTCAATGGAAAATATGTCTTCACTGCAGCTGGGCACACCTCAGTTACTACTAGGAGCCGAAGCTCTAATTCACTATTAGTCATCAGTTATAATCAGCAAATTATGAGATGAAACAGATATCCTAACCATGCTTTACAAAAGAAATCATCAATTGTTAGTTTTTTACAGGCAGCATCCTGTTTTGAGTCTAGTCATGATAAGAATTCAAATTCCAGATCAACTTCTGAAGTTCAATAAAATTCGTCTTTATTCAACATGTAAAACTCAAGTTAGGAGTTCATGAATGCATGTAAGAATAAAAGCTCACTATGGAGTTAAGCAGAAAAGAGATGTGAGCAATTAAGTTTGAAAGCAATCCATTTGTAGTGTTCACCTTGTATTTCATTTGTATACGTCGAAGGTGGACCTCACAGTCCATGGCCTCACGTTTCTTCTCTTCCCTCTGTAATGGAAAATAATTAGTTTTAGAGTTTATTATTTTCTCAAGACATTCTGAAAACATTTCATGCATGAGCATACCTTAATCAAAGCCTCCACTAGTACCTTAGCTTGCTTTAGGTTTCGCCTCACCTGTTTGAATTTCACAGCATACAAATGCAAGTAAATCAATACTTAAGCATTACCTGCCAATAATTGTACAAGTAAAAAGCCATATGAAAGATTGTTCCATTATGTTACAAGCACACACAAGTCGTGTGCATTATAAATGCAGCAAAAGCAAACACAGACAATGCCATAACTAGCAAACAAAACGTGGAATTTATCTGCATTTATAATCCCATTTTGAACAAAACATGCATTATCATCAAATTAAGTTTTCCTGAAATTACATCTGAAAACATGCATACAAAGAAGAGATTAAAGTAAGCAAAAGAATATCAACATGATACCAAATCCTTGGTAGAGACTTGAAGCACCTGCGTAGCATGCACTTAAAAAAAAAAGCAACCTACTCTGAAAAAAATAATAATCACACGAACTTAATTATTGTTGTTGCACATACCAGGCGGAGTCTTTCGAATGATTGGGCACTATTTTCTCGACGTTGCATCTAAAAAGATGTAATCAATAATCAGAATGTAAGTATACATAAGAAATATATCACACCAGGCAAATATATCAAAGAAGCTCTTTTAGATTTTAACATCTCAAAACCAACAGAAGGTTTTCAATGATCATGCCTGGTTTCTAAACACTGACCCTTCTTGTGTGAAGACGATGAGCCTTCTCTCTTGGTCTGAAGACATTGTATGGATTTGTATCACTTGGTGGTGGAGGCGGCTTTACCCAAAAAAAAAAGTTAAAAAGTCACTCAAGAAGTTATGTAAAAAAACAAAGCACACAGAAATAGGATGGCTGTTCTTTTCTATTTGTTGCAATTTATAAAAGAGAAAAGAACATAATAACATTAAGAAGAACAGAATGACTAATAAAGGACAGAAAGTTTTCCTCTGACTTATCATAATTAAACAAAATCCTAATACTGAAACAGGAATTAATGTATAAGGAAGCAGCACAAAAATAGTCGAAGAACCAAATGTTCTGTTACTTCTTTGACTCTAGAACTCTGCTCTGGTTTACTTATCTAAAAGTGGGAAAAATATTATAATGCAACAGATGGTGCATAACGGATTCTATAAAAGAGGCCCAGTTGACAGTCTCTTATAGCAAGGCAGAAATTATCAGTGTAGTCACAGGAAATAGTTGCCAAGAAGTTAATTTCTGTTTATATTTCAGTTGTGGTTCTAGAAAAGGGCTTCCAGCATGTTAATATTCCAAGATAGTGGCCTGAGAAGCACTTCTAATAAGCTACTTCACTGCCAAACATGGACAAAATCATGCATCTCAGAATTTAAGATAGTTCACATAAGGCTAGTTCAAAAAAAAAATCTCCAAAGCAGGACAACAAAAGAATGCATGAAAAATTATGTAGACAGGGTACCAAAAGAAACTGTGCTAACCTGCAAATGCCTCAAAATAGGTTTTTGCCACCGCTCTCTCTGACACAAAAAAAAGTCAACGCGGGTACAGTAAATAACACTAACACATAAAGGAAATAGATAGTTTTCAACGAAATAATAAAAGGTAATCTTCAAGAGAGTTTGCATACATAAGACAAATATAGCGATAGATAGGAATACAGAATTGAGAAAGCTGAAAACCATGACAAAATAAGACAGATGCACCATGCATGACATATGAAAAGAGCCAAATACATATACTATATTGTGAAGATGAGATGTACCTTTGCCTTCCAATAGCTGTATGCAGCCTGGAATACAGCATACCAGACAGATAAGTACTGCAAAGCCTGGATTAGAAACACCTTGTAAGCATAAGCTAGTATTGAAATAACTGTGAAGTAATTACAACATAGTAGCAGGATTCCTTTCAAAGCATAAACATTTAGGCCTTGTTTGATATAGCATAATCCTCTCCAATCCATACATATTGGGAGGGATTGACAAGGAAACTAGTTCATTTTCACACTCCAATCTGCATGTATTGGGAGGGAATGGTTTTATCCAAACAAGCCATTAATAATTCTGCAAATCCAAGATCTAGTTCTTAAATTAGGTTCCGAACACTGCTATTTAATTGTTTAACATAATCAAGTCCACCAAATAATAATAAAATCACAAAAATCCGGTAAAAATAGAAACGACAACAAATTCACTCATTAACAAATAATACAAAGAAAATTTGAACTATTCATTTTGGCAGGTCACATTAAAATGCTGTGGATTAATTGGAGCTGTTATAGTGGTATAACAATACAACTTATGTTTCTAGTCAAAGCATAGACAGTAGAGTTCTTTTACTGCAAATTTGTATTTTCAAATCCAAATTATGATTGAACAGTGTACGAGTACCAAATTTAAAATAATTGATAGCGTGCAGTAGAGCAATACCCTTATTTCAAAAACTAATAAATGCATGGGCAATACCCTTATTTCTAAAACTAACAAATGCAATAGCAAATGAAATTATGATTGAAGCACATGCTTTTTGTCAGGTGGCATCATCATAGCTTGATTCATTGATGCATCAGATGCAATATGGACAACCACTTTAATCACGAATGAGAAAAAAAATAGATGCAATCTAGCCAGCCTATATGCAGAAGCTCGATACCACCCTTCCCCTAGCACCTAATCACTTTCTAACACACCTAATAATTAGCTAATAGGTGCAAGGCACCACCATGTCACCTGCCGATGGCCTAGCGCTTTTCAGAGAAGTTCTCACATGTACTGTCCATGTGGTAATTCCAGCACCGTAACAAACATTTTATTTAATCTTTGCGATGAAAGAAATTCTACTCTGTTTATAGGGATAACTTGACTTATATGAAAATAAATTTAAGGAAACGAACTACAAGGTAAGTTGCACAGGTCCAGGACCCTTACCGGTAGTTAACAGTAACCCCACTCATAATATTACACCCTCTCTCGGTGAAAAAGCTCATGTTTGTTAACTATTCGTGGACATAAACTGTGAAGAATACATGCACATATAACACGGCCTGATGGCATTTTTTTAATAAATAATGTAGGAGAAATTTCAAATGTTTTTTGGGTATTATGTGGCTCAACTTTCATAACCTAAGACATGGGAGAATGGGACCTGCAAAGCAACATGGAAATAAAAAAATACAAAAAGAAAAGGAAAGAAGTGGAGTGGCCATGAAACTTTCCCTGAATTAAGTTTAGATTCGACATTTAGCAAAACATGAATTGAAGGGGGCAAGTTGTAATTCTCCCATGAAATTATTACCTCAAAGGCAGAATCAAGCTGCAAAATGACTGGAATTGGTCCAATCATGGTAGGTGTTATGATGCCTGCTCTTTCTCGAGCTTTGTGGTCCAAAATTTCCAGCTTAAATAGGAGGGCCTCCAACCTGTAACATGTGATGTCACCTTAAATTTTTCAAACGGTACTTACGATTTCTTTTGGCAAGACTACAGTTACTCTACATGCAAAAGTGCAATTTTATCACTAGTTTTCCCAAAGCTGGAGATAGAAGGTTCAACTTGAACTGTAGATAAGTGGATATAGTTAACAATTGCCCTTTGAACTTCAAAATAGGTGCACTTTGGCCATCAAAATAGAATTATAAACTTCATCAATGAGAAAGTTTGCAACATCCCATAGCTAAGAAAATGTAAGCATTTCTGTACAAACAAATTAATCTTGATCTTTGACTTATAACGTACGGAGTTATAATAAGCAAATATCATATGTATACAATACAATAGTATATCTAGCTTTGCAGTATATTCCTTACATTTCAGCATTAAGATTTTTCCGCTCATTGTTATAACCTTCAAGCCAATCTTCATCTTCATTATCCAGGTCATACTCAATAAAATCACCAACTTCAGCTCGGGCTGCAAGTGCAAACAGTAGTTACACTAAGAAGTACAATCACTCAAGAGAACATATTATGTAATTTCAACTATTGAAATCACAAGAAATAAACCTCCTCTTCCACGTATGTATGTTGTGGGTTGTGCAAAGGTACGCGTATAGTCCCTTTCGTATGTATCAACAACATCATACTGGGGTGTGGGTATTTCTTGGGCATTCTTCTTGTTAGGTGCTGGATGCGCCTGCAAAGCAGAGATTAGATCATATCTGCCAAACTATGTAACAGTATCCTACGCCTTATATCAACTACTAAACAAAAAAAAAAGTTTTATAGAGCTGCATCCAAACAGAAGGATGAATAGATGTAGTCGAGGACCACAAGATAGCACAACTCAGTTAAGTGGCATGCAAACAAACAAGATTGCACAGCATGAGAAGCGTACAAAACTCAACTAGACTAAAAAATTAAAAAAATGGCGGTTTGGGAGAAAATCATTCCCTTTCCCCTTCTTCATGGAGATATTAATTATTTCGGCTTGGTGCATATGGAAGGAAAGGAATGATTTTGTCTTTGAGAATAAAGTCCCTAATGTGGCTGGTCGGAAGCAGGCTTTAGAAAAGGAGGTTATCCTGCATTCGTACAGGATAAAAGCTGAATATCAATATATCATCATCAAGCTGGTATGGATTGGTTGAACACTTTGTAACCTAGTCTTTTGTATATTCCTAGTAGCTTCTCTGTGGCTTTTTGCTTGTGTGTGTGTGTGTGTAACTCTTTCTATTTAATGAAAATCTATTGTGGGGGCTTCCCTCACAGTTTCCGGTCAAAAAAAAATGATCACCAACCTATGAAGGTAATGAATTATCAGATAATGATCCACGTCTAAACTCTTTGGTATATCAAGCCTTCATTCCTAATCTTGATGTCCGTAATGGAGATAGGGTATCATTTTGGCCATCATACAGAGATAGAGTTGTAAGCCGTATTTATCAAGCAATTTTGAAATATAACCTGATAGGCTCCCTTTCAATTTAACAATCAGTATCAGGTAACATTTAAAGACATCATATCTAAATAATCTAGGTCATAAGAGTTTTGAGTCTGAAATTTTAGTGTTCTTTGACTCCCTTATCGAATTTTACAATCAGTGCATGACATTGTAATATAATATCTTAATAATAGGTCCTTAGAGTTTGAGTTCAACATAAGTTCTCTGACTCACTTCAGTGAGGTATCTTGAAGCTCAGTAGGGCCAATTTGTTAATAGCGAATCCTAGAGCCCGTTCAAACGGATGCATGGGTCCTGGGTCAACAAGCTAGGGGCGATCACTCTGTTGCCGAGGTGCTCACCCACAACACACCTTATAAGGCCACCAGGTTTAAGCCAATGAAAGGCCAAACACGCCCCAAAATTCAGTCCATTTCAGGAAGCAACATTACAACGAGTCTCTAATCTAATCATAACTTTGTGATCGCGCATTACCTCGCCGTCAGCCGCCGGCTCCGGTGCAGAGTACCGAAGCAGGGGAGGCGCGGCCCGGAGCGCGAACGTGGGGTCATCGTCCTCGAGCTCCCGCGCGAACCGGACGATGGGGAGCCTCCTGTGGATGTCCACCGGCCGCGGCCGGAAAGAGGGACGGCTCATGGCCGCCACACCATTCCCTCCCCGCCCAGCCCCTCCCACGCCGAGAGCCTCCGCACCGGCCCCGAGCCGCCGTAGGGGGGCTCGCGCGGGTGGAGCTAGGCGTGTAGGAGGCGGGGGGCGGCCGGGGCGGCGGAGGGGGCGATGGGAGTGGGCTCCCGGAGCTAGGGCTAGGGTGCTGGCGGGGGAGGAGGGGCTCTAGGGTTTGAAACGAGGCGAAGGAGGGAAGCAGAGGAGGGAGCGTTGCGGAGCGCAAAGTCGCGGCTCGCGGGCGAAAGGAGGTCGGGGTTGATGATGCGTAATGGGTTGAACTGTATTCGCGTTTCCCTGAAGCGAATACGTATTGTGTTCCTACATCTGTTTGACAAGAAGCGGACTCAGTACGCTGAGTTGAAAAAAAGTCCAAATTACTCTGTAACCAAAGTCTGGATAACGCTTAAAATATATTTCTTTGGTTCAGTTTACCCCTAAAGTATGACATTTGATTCAATTTATCTCCTTAACACAATTTATCTTTTCTATTTCTCCATGCACAAGTGAAGTCTTATGAATTTTTTATCATTATTTTGATAGTTAGAATATTTAATAATAAATGCATCCTTAAGATACAAAATTATATAAAAACTAATAATAAAAAGTTATAAAATATTTTTTAATATAGATTATGATGTTCACAACCATCCTGCAAAGTTTCAAATTAAAATTCAACTTGTATATGAAGAAACAAAAATGACAAAATGCATTATGAGGTAAGTTGAACCAAATAGCATAGTTTATGGGGTAAATTTGACAAAAACATAGTTTAGAGGGTAAATTTAACCGAAAGATAGTTGTAATTTGGACTTTTTTTTTCCTTCTAGGCACGAACTTCGAAACTTTTCAGGGTAAATCACAGGAGGTTTATGGAGTAAAAATGTAAAGATCGATTACAAATAAATGGTTGAGATCAACGTAAAAAGTGACATTGTATTGTTGTTCCAGCTTTAGAGCATCTCCAGCAGCATATGTAAACTGGTGATCTAAAATCAGTTTTAGGTATAGGAGAGAGAAAAATTTAGGTGGTGACATATAATCCTTTTAAGGACTAATTCACGAATAAAATCTTTTTTCAAGGGACAATCTATAACTTAGACACATCTTCTTCATCTCTTCTTCCCCTCGTCCTATCGCCGGCTCCTCCCTTGCGCTGCCGCTCGCCCCACGCCGTGCAGCTACTCTTCCTCTCCCTCCCTTCCCTCGCCGCCTTCTCCTCCCTCCCCCGCCGCCCTCTCCTCCTAGCCCCCGCCGCCCTCTGCTCCCTCCCCTCGCCGACCTCGATGACCGCTTCCTCACCCAAGCTGAGTTGCCATTGCATCCCTCTTGTGCCCGCTCCTTCTTCGGCGAGGGCGGCGTGCCGGAGCTCACCCATCGAGCTCGCCCACGCGGCGGAGCTCAATCTCAGTGAGGATCATCCTCCACCCACGCCGGCGTGCCGCCGCTCTCCCTACGTCAGGTTGCCGCCGCTCCGCCCGCGCGCCCATCCCTTGCTCCCCTCCCCACGATAGCGCGCTGTCGCTCTCCCCGCGGGTCGGGCAAGGCTAGTAGAGAGCAAATCGGAGGTGGAGGGGTGAGGGCAAGCGACGGCATGGTCGGCGGTGAGCTCCGGCAGCCGGAGGCGATGTGTTTGGGGAGAGCACGGCGGCAGGTGCGGCACGAAAAAATCCCGAGCGAGCAGTTGACCTTCCCACGTGGAGTGCTGCCAGTTTTACCAATCCAGCATTGGATTGGTATATTTACATATAGGAGAGAGAAATTTAGGTCATAGTCTAAAAATTTAGGGATAGCAATCCATTTAGGTATGGTGTTGGAGCAGTTTTTTTTGACTATTTTTATGTATCCTGGCAGTTTATGGGAATAGCAATCCATTTTACATCAATTGTTGGAGATGCTCTTACTTTATGATAACATGAGGAACAAACACAGGTGCTTGTTGCATGTATAGGTGCTTGTTGAATCGATACAAGTATACAACCCTGTTGGTTCTAATAGCCCAAAATAATAATAGCCTTTAATTTCAGTTTTGACAACATGATAATAACTATAATCTATAACGTCCTCCTAACAAACTTAAATTTGACCAACTCCCATAAATTCTCGCTAGGCAAAATTCAATCTTTTTGGATCCTCAAGCGAGGCTAGCCTCACTTTGCCCAGCGAGAATCTATAGGAAAGCAGAGCGTTTGTTTGGCGAGCAACCGGCCACAAGGCCTTTGCTGGCAAGAAAATTCCTTGCTACCGTGAGAGAGTCAATTTGTCTCACTCATGATGGCAAGGCGAGGTTTGCTCTTGCTAAGCAAGGGGCCTGTTCGCTTCAGCTTATAAGCCGGCTGAAAAGCTGAAACGGCTGATTTGTTGTGAGAGAAAAACACTGTTTGGTGGCTGATAAGCTGGCTGAATAAGCTGAAGCGAACAGGCCGAAAGCTTACCTAAGAACCGAACGGCTCTCAAGTTTCAAAGTGAATCATGGAGCACTATAACAGATTTGAGTTTCAATGTTGATTGCTAATCGTCACAGAAAACATGGAAATTCATCATAGATAGAAATAAAAAACTATTAACCAATGAAGCAAAATAGATTTTAAAGTATACAAATATTTGACTTTTCCTTGCAAATTGGCATATGGTATGTTGATGTATAAATGTACTCGTATATCACTTTTTTTTGTAATTTAAATGTCTTACATGTAGTTCAAATTCGAAGTTAGTCCAATAAATAATAAAAAAGGCAAAAATACATTTTGTGACAAAAATTTGTCACAAAACGGAACCAACACTAATTAATCAATATTTGATGATGAATTGGATTGGTTGTCGCTGATTGTTGCTCTTTTTTGACGAAAATTTGTGTTCGCCACAAAGATATTTGTCTACTTCAACTTAACGACGAAATTGCTTAAACCATCGCTGCATGAGAACTATTTCGTGACATTTTTTATTTCCATCATAATGATTTTTGGCACTTATACTCGTATTCCTTGTAATGAGCCATCTATATAGAAAAATAAAACTAATTCAATTTCAATAACAAAAGAGAAAAATGAGTTAAATCAAAATTTCCTTTGTAGTTCTAACTATTACATACGTACATATGTCTGCAATTTTGTCTTTTATCTTTGCATTTTGTAGAAAAAAATACTATGTTCTAATATGACTATATGAGCAGAGCACAGCTATTACTTCATTACTTGCCTTCCATTGTGGCATGTGGAGTTTCATCGTTTTCACCGTGGTGCCTTCTAGTATTCCCAGCCTGCAGATGTCTTCTAACCGAATGAAGGAAGTAGCTAGGGCGAGCTGAAATTTAGCACAGTGGCTTCTTCCCATATTTATCAAAGCACCCCTGCCATATCCCAAATTAATACATCCGCACCTCGTGGTGCATCATTAGTGCGGTCCAGCTCATGAAGCTCCACAATATTCTCAAAGAATATTTGAGGTGATAAGGGATAATTAACGATACCCTAAGTTCAATAGAATTGTATACTAACTATAAATAAAATTTGAACAACCAAAAGATGAATTTTGATCCTCTGATATTTTTTATGTCGATCTGCACCAAGAAATTCCATAGCTTTTTTTTTCAGTATATTTCTTTGTCCTATGTATATTCCTCAGGTTGAGCTGTGTTAAAAGCATTTAAAGTACTGCTGTGGTACTTCTTGTTACTTCATAGTATTTACTCTTTGTTTCCACCGTCCGATTTCACCGGTTGTACAGCTCTTATTTTTTTCCAAGCACGCTAAAATTTCTCCACGTTATAAATATATGCCTCTATACATGAAAATGAACCTCGTCAGTTCTCTTTCACCTACTTGACCTCTACGAATTAGAACTATGAAATGGAGATGATTGTTCCAGTAGTCGTTAATGATATTGTCAGCCGAGTAATCTCAAAACTTATCCACTCATACCGGCCAAGAGCGGAAGAATGTTGGGAAGAAGCTCTAGAAGAGGCATCCATGCTTCCGTAGAAGAGGCAGAGCAGCGATTTATCACAAACCAACCAATTTTCCTGCAGCTCAAGGTATTCGTTACTGATGGAAAACTGAGCATCGGTTCCAGTTGGATAGTCTTATATTTTTCAAAAATCCAACCGGGACTAATCTTTCAAGATTAAAGGTCCCCCTCTTTAGTCCCGGGATTAAGGACCTCTTTTAGTCACAGTTGATATACCGACCGAGACTAAAGGGGCCGCCATGCAGGCGCATGCAGATAGCCCCTTTAGTCCCGGTTGGTAATACCAATAGGACTAAAGACCTTTTTCTTTTTACCCTAAATTCTTTTCCATATAAATACTAATTGTTGTTTCACTAATATATATACACACACGTATACATCCTTAGCGTACACTACGTATACGTATACATTTGTATTGTATACATATCGTGTATATATTTCATGATACTATATGCATAATATTAATTATAACTACTACATATACAATTCTTAGTATATTATACACATGAAACTAGTATTTATACAATTACTCTATATAAAATAATTTGTCCCCTTAATTATTAGGATCCGACGGTGAGTCTTCCGGTAGGGCAATTGTGATGAGGACATCAACACCAACGATACATCCATGCCTACACAAGTACCAGTTTCTGGTCCTATTACTCGTGCCTGTGCTCGTCAACTTAATCATCAAGTAAGTTCATTCTTGAGTTCCTGTCCATCCTATTTAGACCATGGAGATGCGTGCACTCTTGTTTTGGTTAGGAACCAGGGAGAAGACCGAAAGAGAAAAGGACTCGCGTAGGCTGGATTCGGACTTCAGGACAACACCAACTTGTGATGGTCACCACGATCGCATACGAACTCGGATTGGGGTGTTCAAGTACTTCAAGGATTCGTTATGAAGTATATTTTCATATGGATCCAGATTCAAGTCCATATCTGGTCTGAGGTGGCCACAATGATCGAATTACTACCGATAGGTTTTCTGTCCAAAGGTGCCACGTCACTTTAATTTGGCTTAATGGGCTGTGTATCAAGTCGGGTCCATTAGGGACGTGTCCTAGGGTTGGAGCACGACCCCAACACCCTGGTAGTCGTCCTCCCACCTTCATATACCCCTTAGCCGTCACCAAGAATAGTTGGGTTTGGTTTAGATCAAGTTTAGCTCTCGCTACTTGCTTGTAAGCGCGCGTGTTGGATCAACCGTCCATCTTCTTGTCTTCGGAACCCCACCTTATTTGAGATTGAGTTTGAAACCTTCATCTTCATCTAGTAAATTTAGTACTAGTTATACTTGTTCTTGCTAGTTCTTCGATTGCTTGCAGGACGAGTGCCCTAGTGGCCGGGTGACGCGCTCCACAAGATCGTGGTAGCCATTGGAGGTGGTGCATCGGTTGCTAAGGCGCAGCTTGGAAGGCTGTAATCGGACCGTGAACGTCGTCTCCATCCATCAATCGAGTTACCCCACGCCCTCTCATCGAAAGATCGGGAACCAACCCTAGCGAGATCTTATCAAATTGAATGTCCATCGTAATAAAATTCTCCTCGGGGATTTATCACCTCGTCCACCAGAAATCCTAGGAGTGCTTCTTGGATTGCCAAAATCCTATCCTGTGGCATGAGTTTGTTGCTAATCCTCATCATTTGTAATTTGGAAAAATGTGAAAGTTAAACCAACAATTAAAATATAAGGAGCTAGACAATGATTAATTATTAATAGGTTTATTTTACGTACATGGATATCATCTGATAGCACCTTGTCCTTCACAAAATGGCTCACAGATGTAGTATCCAAATAAATTATTCCCTTGTTCCTGTCTATAACACTTTAGTGGAAAAAAACAATTTATAAAATATTCCTGTTATAGAATGTACAATAAAATGTGCAAACTCCTTACATACCGGAAAATCTGTTTTGAATCCAAGTGTTTCTTTGAATTCACCTCAGTGAGTCTTACGGGATCGTTTCCATGCACTGCGAATTAAAATAATGAATTATACAATGTTAGGTGAAAATTTAAGGAACAAACTTTTGCATAGAGATAAAGGTCCAACATTATTACAAGTTAAGAAAGTCTTCAATTTCTTGGTACTCCTCTGATTTCCGCAACGAATCGAAGACAATAACCTTGCTTTTATCAATGATAATTATAAGGAGAATCTAGTGGTATATAAAAGTTCATATTAGAACTAACTAACATTAATTAGGTTAGGAAAGAAAAAGAAAAATAGACGGTACCCACACTTACTTAAAGTTGTAAGGTAGTAGTATGTAATGCTTGTAATTTTGTTGCTCTAAGAGATTGTATGTGAGGTCCAATGTAGACTTTGGTTAATCTAGTATCTGCTTTTGGTTAATAAGCGCCGGGTCCATGAAGCTAATGTTGAAGTACAATTCTCGGTGGCACCTCTGAATTTGCATCCTACATAAAATGAAACACAAAGTTAGTGGGATGAAACACACACACAATAATGATCTGAGCCAAACATCTAATAAACAGACACTTAGAGAACCCAGGCGCTAATAAGAGAAACATCAAGGGCATCTTGATGGTACACTTCATAAATATCCTTAAATTCCAACCACAGCAGTTGCTTATCGGCACCGAAATAATCAATCGGTTTAACAAGAAGAGCGAACATGGTCATTTCCTTGGCCAACTCCTCCATGTACCACTGATGGAATTCATACATCTTAGTTGAGAGCTTCTATACCAATTCAGACCTGACTAGAGGCTTGCCTAACTCAAAGGGCCATTTAGGTATAACCTTTTCTGAAGGTGGCGGCTTGTTTTGCCCTAAAACTGCATCAAGCGAGAGACTTGTCTCTGACATAAACTGAACAACCTTGATTTGTTGTTCTAAAGGCATAGCTGATATACGTTGTTGATCTTGCTACCTGAGCTGGGGAATAGTACGACCGAACGACGACTCTCCTCGATTTTTCTTTGCAAAGACTTAACTAACGAGCGATAATAGTTCGATAGAACTTTCTTCTTGACCTCTTTGCTCGTGCCAACAGCCCAGCTTGAGGATGGCGTAGGCTTGCTTCTCTTGATCGCCTTGCAAGTCGAGGTAGGGGCATCACTTGTGTCCACCTCCATAGCTTCGGCTTGCGGTACAACTTGCTCTTCTTGCTCTTCTTCATAGTCCATCGTGGTCAGGCTCGGTTTTTGTTCGGAGGAGTGAGGAGAGCTCGCGCTAGCCCGCGAATGGGATGAGCTTGAACCCATCATCCTCCTGAACGCACCAGCAACTCACTTCATGCTTGCCACCAAAGATAAAGGGAACACAAGAGCAACTCGAAATGGGTTACATTAGCGTAATCGAATGGAATTCTTACCCACACGTTGCTCCATCAATGCTTGGCCAATCTTGCAGCAAAGAAATCAAGAGAGAGAGAGAGACTGTTTGCACTCAACTTTTCAGCAAAACTTCAAAGGAAACCCAAGAGCAAAGAGTGGAGAGGGAGTAAATGGATGAAATATGAGTAATGGGTGGAGATCACCCCCTATCAGCCTCTATTTATAAAGCAATGGGGGCAAACGGTCGGATTCCAACCGTGTTCAACGGCTACTAGCTGTCGGCGCAGGTGGGACCCAGGAGCCGTTGCTCCTGGTTCGACCGAACCCAGGGGTCAATCGACCCCTGGTGGACCCCACTGGCTACCCCGTTTTGCCATAGGCTTCCCAACGGCTACATGACATCATGCATGGGTGCCTCGGCCAAAGTTTGCTCCATAAATGCTCAAACAATTTTTCAAAGAGATTTTAGCTCAAAATCATTTTCAGAAAATTTTTTATGAAAAGGGAAAAATGGCTAGAAAAATTCTAGCATGCAAATATGGGTTAAAAAAAAATCAAATATGCATTTTGAAATATCAAATGATGGGGAAATCAAAATTTTGAAAGGGAAATGTGAGATAACTACCAATTTTATGATTCAGCGAAGGGTTCACCATTTTGAGTCCGAAGAGTGAGACTCTTCCCCGTCTTGTTTTAGCACTCGGTGTCCCATCCTGGAGAAGTGGATGAGGACGCTCATTCCACCTTCCGCCATACATTCTTGGTCTTCTTAGGTTTTGTTGGTGTGGATGGTGGCTTCTTGTATTGGGGCTATGGCTCCGTCTACTCCCTGTGCCACTCATCTTCTTGATTGATCAGGTAGCATTGCTCCTCCTTTTGTTGAAATTTGAACATCATGTTCCTCCTCCCAATGCGGAAGCGGATTTCTCCAGCTCCAACATCGATCCTTGCATTGGCAGCATTTAGGAATGATCGTCCAAGAATGAGCGGCATTCCCAAGTCACCTTCCATATCGAGGACCACGAAATCCACAAGGATGTAGGAACCTTGGATCATTACCAAAAGATTCTCCACTATCCCCTTGGGGTATCGGATCATCGAGTCGGCTAGCTGCAACCTCATCAAGGTAGGGGACAAAGTAGGATAGTTAAACCTTTCAAACATCACCTTGGGCATGATATTGATGCTTAATCCAAGGTCACAAAGGGCCTGCTTGATGTAGTAGTCTTATATCGAGCAGCTGATCACCGAGTATCTCTGATCTTCCTTGCTTGGTACCAATTCATCCCATGCTTCCTTCCTTGGTATATGAACTTTTTCTTCATGGTTAGCAACAAATGGCCTTCGAGATGGCTTACCCCACTTGGCGATCACTGCACTAACATTTTCACAAGAAGACTTGGCTTGCCCCGGGATCTTCCCTGTCTCAACAGAAGGAACTGCAGCGGCCAGCTGAGCTAACTTGGTTTCTAGCATTTTATTAAAACTCAGCTGGTTCTTGAAAGCAGAGGAAAGACCATCAAGTTTTATGTTGAGGCTATCCAAGGTTTTCTTGTTGGCAGCTAACTTCTTAGTAAAACTTTCATTTATCTTAGCTTGCCCAAGAATGAGATCTCTAAAGGAGGGTTGGTTGGGATTGAAAGAATTACTGTTGTTAACTCCTTGATAAGGGCATTGCTGATTCCACCCTTAGCCTCCTTGTGGACGGTAGTTGTTGTTGCCGTTCATATACAATACGTCCTCCTGAGTCTCGGGGCAATTATTCTCGGAGTGTCTTGTATTTCCACAAACCTCACATCTCATGTGAGAATCCATAGTTTGGACGGCATTGGACATGGCAACTTTCTCTTTGGTGTAATCATCCAACATCTTCATCAAGAGGTCCATCTTGGCGGTACGCATGTCCGCTTCCTTGGCGGTATGCGTACCACTCTGATGGAGTTGGAGCCGTTCATCGCTCCACCCTTGATTAGAGACCATCTTCTCGATCAATGTTGTAGCAGCATCAATAGCAAGCGAGAAAAGGCTCCTCCAACAGCAGCATCAACATGGCCTTGGGATGTCGGAGTCAACCCATTGTAGAAATTCTGAAGAATGAGCCACTTATCCATCCCGTGGTAAGGACGGGCCAGGATGTACTCCTGAAGCCTTTCCTATACCTTGGGGATTGACTCAGTAGCTGCTTGCTGGAAACTCAAAATCCTTCCATGAAGGCCGTTGGTTTTGCCCAATGGAAAGAACTTCACAAGGAATGCCATAGAGCATTTATCCCATGTATTCACCTCCGTATGGCTCGCATAGAACCATTGCTTCACCGTCCCAAGGAAAGAGAATGGGAACAGTTGGAGACGAATAGCATCTTCACTCACCCCTCTGATGGTGAAGGTGCTACAGAGCTTAAGGAACTGTTGCAAATAGGTACTTGTGTCCTCATTGACTTTCCCACAGAATGGGCTAGCCTGCACCATGATAATGATACCCATCTTGATCTTGAATGCGACACTCCCCATGTCCACCTCAGGCCCTTTCAGCACCAGAGAGGCTGAGGGAGTGGAGCACGACGTTGGCCACTCCTGGTCGTGGGACGGCAGTGTTGCCTCCCCAGTGCCCTCCTTTTTCCCCTTCCCCTTCTTCCCTCCGGTGCGCGACTTGGGCGCAATTGTCTCTCGTGACGCTTGTGCTGGAGTGACTAGGGCAACATGGATAACTCTCGCTATGATCGGGGGCTGTTGTGGCGGAACCACCCAGATTAACCTAGCTAAAGTGTACTCAACATCGCCTCATATGCGAGCAGACACTTTAATCAAGTTAAAATGGCAGTCCATCGGGTTTCACCCGATAAAACCACTTGTTTCGGATCGAAACAAAGCATACTCGCACGAAGACGAGTCCAGAGATTACAACAATCCAGATATTTCATTACAAGTCCCACATTCAGTTATTACAACTCAGAAGTTCCAAAGTATAAAGTACAGTTTTCAGAGTTCAAAAGTAGCGGAAAAAAATAAGCGTAAGTCTAACATCGATATAAAATACCATGGTGAAGCCGGCCATGATATCAAGCACCATGATCCTCGCCGACTGTGGACGGGTCCCACTCGACAATCCAACCCGGAGGGAGTTGGGACAGCCAAGACACACTAGCAGCCAACTCAATAACAAAACTTGAAAAACATAGCCACAAGCAAGGCTGAGTATACTAATACTTAACATGGCTTACCCGTTAGGTGGTATCTAATTCATCGACTCCTAGACATGCAAAGCTTTTTGGCTGAGGGGTTTATTTTGCCAAATGCTTCTAAAGTAGGTCCTTACTTTCAAGTTTTAGCAGCAGGTTCTAGTTGGTTTAACCGTTCTAGGTAAAAACCTATTCTAAGCAAGCATGTTGAACAAACAATTTAATTCAAGCATCAGTATTAATCATCATCCTTTGTTCCACTTCTTACTCAGTGCAGCATAGTGATCAAGCAGTCTCAAACTGTGAGAGGCAGACGATTCGAATCGAGTTTCTTAACCTTGCAAGGTGAACCTAAACCCACGATATATGCGTACCACGACGGGTCCACACATGTCAGCCATCCCCATCAATCCCCAAGCACGTGGACAGGGCCCACTTCTCTTGGATACAAGGCCCCATGGTCCCGGAACGATGCCGTACCATGACTGCACTTGTACCCACAGGCTGCAGCAGGGGAACCCAATTCCAAAGACAGTGGGGATAAAGCCACGAACCCAGACTAATCAGGTACCAGGCTTCCCTATCCCATATTAGGTATGAGCTTAGTACTTTCAAACACTTGACCACGAACACCGACACATTTTGGCCTTAGCACATTTATTACTAGACAGACGGGGAAATCCACCAATCCAGAACATATAGCCCAGCCCCGCCCGTCAATACTTATGATTTCAACATAAGTAAACAGGGAATTCCTATAGCTCCCGAGTAATAGGAAATCACTCGACTTTTACCGTGTCCCTATTTAGCATAGCAACTGCAGGGCTTAACATACTAGTACTTAGCATATAGGTACCTAGGATCATGCAACTAAGGTTTCAAGCAGCTCCTCTGAACTTAATGCACAAACATAACTAGCATAAGTAGTGCATAAATTTAGAAAACTGGGTTATACTCCGGAGCTTGCCTTCTTGCCCTAACTCAGCCTTGGGCTCTTTCGAACTTAGGTTCGGGCCTTGATTTGCCTCGATTACGCTCAACTCAGTAGGAGGACATCCGTTTTCGCGTTCTGGTCCGTGCTTGTACGTTCCGTCAACGAGGTTAGCTCTACACGAGATGCACATGCAAGATTTCAAAAACAAGCTTTTATGTGTAGGTTGCGTTTCATTAACATTGTAAAAGCTTAGGATGCATTTCGACCATATTTATTTAGACAAGTTTATAAACATTTCTTTTCTTGTAAAGTAAGGTGTCTTGTGATTTAAAACTCAGGCTTGACTTGATGGTGATTGTGTACACATCTAAAGTTCAAATCATTTTAACTTCACAAAAGAAGGGTGGGGTCACTTTAGGGTTGCTTAACACTTATTTAGAAAGTTATCATGTTTTTGAATTTTTAAACAACTTAAAGAACTTTATTAGCAAATGTGTTGATTAACCCATAACCGTTTCTTTTACTAAGTGATCATTTTATGACTAAGCAAGATTAAGTTATTATCATCCACATGCAACTGTTGGGATACGAGGTAGGCTACACTAGTGCAAAACAAAATTTTTCTACCACGTAAACTAGAAAAATTGCCGTATATGGATCACGGGATTACCACTCGACGCACAGGTGCGGAAGATGTAGAATCACGTCAGGGCAGCAAAGTTGATCTGCGTAGTCAAACTCGTAGTCGATCACATCGACGTCGAGCAGCTCCTCAGCAGCTCGTCGACGTACAGCGAGGTCCTCCTCATGCCGCGGCTCGTCGTCGTCTCGTCGTGGCTCGTCAGCGGCTTGTCCAAGTGCTGCAGGTGCATCACCTCCAAGGTATCCACACGTGCAGGGAGGAAGCATCACAAGCCAGACTACTAGGTCCGCGAGTTGCAACAGGGCGAGGGCGTGGGAGGCGCGGCAGATGTGTTTTTGGCCAAGGGGATCAAACCCTAGGGCGCCCCACTCCTCTATTTATAGAGGTTCCTGACGGGCCTCTGGGTCTAAGGTCCATTAGTACTTCTAAACTTAATCCAACTCGGATCATATCGGAATTGGGCTTCCAACCCCTTATGTGTGTGACCCTATGGGTTCGGATACATATAGACATGCCCTGAGTACTCCTACTCAGCCCAATAGTTGGTAGCAGCCTCTAGCAAGACTTGCCAACTCCTATACGCACACGAAGATCATATCAGACGAACCGTCACGACATCATGTATATGCTATTCTCTTTGCCTCACGATATTTGTTCTAGCTTCAAGCCGACCGCTCTTTCTCGATCCTATGATTCGGAATCCCTTTGTAGGTTAACTCTTAACCGTACGTAGCATGGTCATGCATTTCCGGATCCGATCACTCGAGGGGCCCAGAGATATCACTCTCAATCAAAGAGGGGCAAATCCCATCTTTATTGACCATGCCTCACAACATGCTTCCTGACAAAACCGAAACCTACCTTTTTAACTACCCTATTATGGTGTTGCATTTGATAGCCCCTAAGTAAGTCGATCCACATCTTCAGTACATGCGACAATCTCAGCTCTAAGGACAAAACGTACTTGTTGTGTAAAGAGAGAATATATGCCGCTTCCCCTAAGTCCTTCATCGAAAAACTATTTTTCAGTGAAGTCTTTATGGACTCAAGCATAGGAATGTTATTTCCAATCAGCAATATGTCATCCACATAATATTTTCCGCATTTCATGGAGCCTTGCCGACCTTCGTGGTTGTGGCGGTACTTCTCTTGCCATGGGTATCTCAACTTGTTCTGCTACGTTAGCATCACTTGTTGATTCTTACCCGATCGGCTCATCTCGAACTTCTTCAAGATGCACTGTCATTCCACTCTTTTCTCCTTTGAGAAACTCTTTCGGTAGGAAAACCCCGTTCTGAGCGACAAACACTTTGCCCTCTGACCGGTTGTAGAAATAATATCCTAAAGTTTCCTTTGGATATCCCACGAAATTGCACTTATCCGACTTGGGTGCGATCTTCTCCGACTGAAGTCGCTTGACAAACACTTCACATCCCCAAATCTTTAGAAAAGACAAACTGAGAGTTTTTCCAGTCCACATCTCATATGGTGTCTTAACTACGGATTTAGACGGTACCCTATTAAGTGTGAAAGCTGCTGTTTCTAGAGTATATCCCCAAAATGATAACGGTAGGTCTGACTGGCTCATCATTGATCGAACCATGTCTAACAAAGTTCGATTACGTTGCTCGGATACACCGTTTCTCTGAGGTGTTCCAAGCGGCGTAAGTTGTGGAACAATTCTGCAACTCTTCAGATGATTGCTAAATTCGTGGCTCAAATACTCGCCTCCACGATCAGATCTGAAGGCCTTAATTTTCTTGCCGCGCTGATTTTCAACTTCATTCTGGAATTCCTTAAACTTTTCAAAGGTTTCAGACTTGTGCTTCATCAAGTAGACATATCCATATCTACTAAAGTCATTAGTAAAAGTTATGAAGTATTGGTATCCTCCTTTGGCTGTCGTGCTCATTGGTCCGCATACATTGGTATGTACAAGTTCCAACAAGTCTAATGCTCTCTTAGGAAAACCTGTGAAAGGTGCCTTGGTCATCTTGCCCAGTAAGCAAGCCTCACATGTCTCATATGATTCAAAATCAAACAAAGTTAAAAGTGCATCAGTATGGAGCTTCTTCATGCGTTTCTCACTTATATGACCCAAATGACAATGCCACATGTAGGTAGTACTCAAATCATTAGGCCGAGGCCTTTTAGCATTTATGTTACAGACAGGTGAACCATCAAGATTTAAAACAAACAATCCATTCACAATGGGTGCAAAAGCCATAAACATATCATTCTTAGAGATCACACAACCATTGTTTTCACTCGCAAATGAATAACCATCCTTCATCAAACATGAAGGAGACATAATGTTTTGACTTAAACTAGGAACAAAATAACAATTATTCAATTCCATAATAAATCCTGACGGGAGGTGGAGTTGCATCGTCCCGATGGTCAACGTAGTAACTCTTGCATTATTGCCCACGCGGAAATCAAATACCCAAGAATTAATAATTGTATCAGCAAGAAATATGTTGTCTATAACATTAACAATAAGCGTATCTGAGGTGGAAGTACTCTTACTTCCGCCATTCTTCAACAAAGCTAGGTACTGCTTGGAATTTCTCTTCGAGTGACCAAGTTCGTGACAATAAAAGCACTCTTTGTCTGGAGCAAGTCTAGGTCCAGCTTTAACCTTGGGTGCTGGGTTTGGCTTGGCAGCCTTGCCCTTCTTCTTCCAAGAATTGCCCTTCTTCTTAAAGCTAGACTTGTTCTGTATAGCCATCATATGGCTGGTACTAACGCTTTTCTTGATGTCAGCCTCTGCTGTTTTAAGCATGCCACACAACTCATTCAGACCCTTCTCCGTCCCATGCATATGGTAGTTCAAGATGAAGTTCCCATAGCTAGGTGGAAGAGACGAAAGAATGAAATCAGTGGCCAACTCTTGGCCCAGTGGGAAGCCCAGCTTCTCCAACCGTTGAGTGTAACCAACCATCTTGATTACGTGTGGTCCTACTGCTGCGCCTTCTGCTAGCTTGCTCTCCACAAAGGCCTTAGACACATTGAACCTTTCAGTCCTGGCCTGTGTTTGGAACATGTCTCTAAGCGCCACGATCATATCGTGCGCCTCATGGTTTGTTTCGAACTGCATCTGCAGCTCGGGTTCCATGCAAGCAAGCATAAGGCAGCTTACTTTGAGGTTAGCATCACATGCTTTCTTGTAAGCATTCTTAGCAGCAGCGGGTGCATCATCAGCAGGTTCTTCTGGTAGTGGGTTGTCTAGAACATCTTCCTTTTTCTCAGCCCTGAGAACAATTCTCAGGTTACGGATCCAATCCGAGTAATTTGTTCCATTCAACTTGTCCTTCTCGAGGACCGAACGCAAAGCAAACGGTGTAGTGCTGCTAGGTGTCATTTAATCTACAACAAAAGTAATGCAAAATACACTAAGACAAACGTATCCATGACAAAGTAAATCACATTAAACTATTTAACAAAATCTACTCCTACTAAAATCAATATATCTCTATTGGTACTTAGTGATTCAGAATCCATAACTAACAAATCTACTAGTGAGCTTTAGCATCACCGCTAGCAAACAAGGTAAATCGGTAAGCAACTTCTTGCTAATCATATCACATATAACTCCTGTTGTTGGGTGACATCTCCATGTCTCGGCGCCCAACCTTTATGCCCTAAGGTCCTTAACCGTTAAAATAACCTTGTTAAGTAAACCAACCCTTATGCGTGTAAGTGTCCGACACAAACCTGTCTAGTCAATGAAAACTAGTAGCACCCTAATTTCATAGACCCACCACGAATTGTACAAGACATGGGATGGTGCAAGTTTTAGTTGGGAGGGCATACAAACTTAAACTTTGCGAGTGATCGTTCTACTTAACATAAATAATAACATTCACACAGTTGTGACACAGTATGGCCCGTTTTCTTATGGTGATCTCCATCTCCATAGAACTTGTTCACCATGGTGATCTCCATCTCCATGTTCCATGTGCGCCATCCTCCTGGTGATGAGTCCTCCAAGAACTAGAACGTGCTATTGCACCTAATAGCTAGTAATGAAGATTACATAGTTATTTGGATCATCACAGATTGGTACGCAGACCATTAAATATATTAAAGTGACAACACATATGGCTCCAACCGTGTTGCCATACGCGTGACACGCAGGTCACGAATGAGTTACACACATGCATCACATACACAAAGGAGTCATACTGATCACGAGATCCATCCATCCTGCAAAACAGAGTTAGGTGTGCTAATGTTCTAAACTTCAGAGGCCCGTAACTCCATCTTCCAAGCTAAATTTGGGAAATCTAATTTCACCAAAAACAGCATTGATGTTAAATTTTATGTGTAACTTTTTCTGTAGATTAATTTTCATATAAAATTCGCTTCAATCCGAGATCGTACCAAAAAGTTACGGCTGTTTTACTGAAGCACACGCATACGGCAAAATTCCGACCCGGTAGTAGATCCAATTCTACTATTACACATCTCATGCGCCTGGCGTATTAACCTTGATTTCGATTTGACCAATCACATTGATCTGCGCTTGCTGCAACTAGCATTACGTGTATCACTTAACTCCGATGGCGGAAATCCGACCAGTAGGAGTATGTCGTTACATGACCATTGCAGCAAGAACACGAAAACAGGCCATAGATCAATCTGAAAACTCGCATATCTCTATATGCACACATCCCGAATCCATAACAAAATAGCTACAGCTCTGATACCACTGTTGGGATACGAGGTAGGCTACGCTAGTGCAAAACAAAATATTTCTACCACGTAAACCAAACTGCCATATATGGATCACGGGATTACCACTCGACGCACTGGTGCGGAAGATGTAGAATCGCGTCGGGGCAGCGAAGTCGATCTGCGTAGTCGAACTCGTAGTTGATCACGTCGACGTCGAGCAGCTCCTCAACAGCTCGTTGACGTAAAGCGAGGTCCTCCTCGTGCCGCGGCTCGTCGTTGGCTCGTCGGCGGCTCGTCCAAGTGTTGCAGGTGCAACACCTCCAAGGTATCCACATGTGTAGGGAGGTAGCGTCACAAGCCGGACTACTAGGTTCGTGAGTTACAATAGGGCGAGGGCGTGGGAGGCGCGGCAGATGTGTTTTTGGCCCTAGGGTGCCCCACTCCTCTATTTATAGAGGTTCTTGACAGGCCTCTGGGTCTGAGGCCCATTAGTACTTATAAACCTGATCCAACTCGGATCATATCCGAATTGGGCTTCCAGCCCCTTAAGTGTGTGACCCTATGGGTTCGGATACATATAGACATGCCCTGAGTACTCCTACTCAGCCCAATAGTCGGTAGCGGCCTCTAGCAAGACTTGCCAACTCCTATACACACATGAACATCATATCAGACGAACCGTCACAACATCATGTACATGCTATTCCCTTTGCCTCACGATATTTGGTCTAGCTTCAAGCCGACCGCTCTTTCTCGATCCTGTGATTCGGAATCCCTTTGTAGGTTAACTCTTAACCGTACGTAGCATGGCCATGCATTTCCGGATCCGATCACTTGAGGGGCACAGAGATATCACTCTCAATCAGAGAGGGGCAAATCCCATCTTGATTGACTATGCCTCACAGCATGCTTCCTGACAAACCCGAAAGCTACCTTTTTAACTACCCTATTACGGTGTTGCATTTGATAGCCTCTAAGTAAGTCGATCCATATCTTGAGTATATGCGACAATCTTAGGTCTAAGGACAAGCGTACTTGTTGTGTAAAGAGAGAACTACTTCTCGCGTTGGATCAGTCCCAGCACATGTCTTTACATACGCCTACATTATTAGTTTGACATCTCCATGTCCATGACTTGTGAAACATAGTCATCAACTAATACCTGTACTAGTCCAATATTCATGTTTGTCCACACATGAACTCCGACTAGGAACAACTTTTAGAATAACCATACAAGTAAAGAGTTGCACATACAATTCACATAATTGCAGATCAATTGAAGTAGCCTTTAATGGATATTCAATGAACACAATATACAAATCATGGATACAATCAGATATCATCATCTCTATGATTGCCTCTAGGGCATACCTCCAACAGCAACCCATAGTAACAATTTCATTTTAAAAGTAGGAGGCAACAAACATGCTTAGTGGCTTGCCTTGGTTTTCTTCGGGCTCAAACTCAACTTTTTTGCCGGCCTCGGCTCAAGGGTTCAAGGTCACGTTCTCAGGCAAATTGCTCTCTAAACGAAAGAAAGAAATGTGTGCATGCATTAGAGATGATGGTATGAGTGCAAATGCTCATGAAATGCATGAAACTTGAGAGGAGATCTAGAGCAAGAATTCCGAAACCAAACAATAGCAATGATCTATATGTTGCAAAAGAACACAAACTGATTACCAAAGAAAATTCTAAGATAACACGGTTGGTATTATTTTTAAATGACAGGACATGCATATAAAAACAAGATCGGGATTTGGCTCCACAATTAGCTAAGCACACACTAAGTTAGACATGCCTATGAGTTCTGTAGGGAAAATCAACCACATCTCATGACCAAGCATAATTCTAATGTAGGGGAACAAGTTTGGTGAAACAACATTACTAGCTTCATGTAACTGGGAGGTATGACTTATTTGACTAAGGATTTCAATCATGCATGTAAACTAACAAAAGTGATTTCATAGTTTTCCTTTTTATACAATTGTTTTAGTGTGATTAATTCGGCATAAGGCCAATGTCACATTTGGTCATGAACAAAAATCCTAACACGCTAGTTAGAGGTTTCTTAAGTGGAACGGCAAGGCATAGTAGAGCTACAAAACAAGTTTCAGAGGTACTGAATCTTGAATCTAGTTATAAACCATACCAAAACATGCAATAACAAAGAGATAAACTAATTGCACGATAAACTAAACAAACATGAAATCAATTGTTAACCACACAATCTAGCTAAACAATACAAGGTCATATAAGACAACGAGAAAAGCTAGTTTGCACACTAAGTCAAAAGCAAGCACGAAAAGGCAAGGTTAAAATCATTTGTTGAGGGATAAGCCTGAAATAACCTTCACTAACAGAAGACAATCAATACCAAATCATGACAGTTGGATTCACCTCAAAATTAATTCTTAATGTGGAGATATAGATTAAACAAGTTAAACTACTATTAAGCATATTAAATCTAAAAAGGCTTGTCAATCAACTAGACAAGTATCAACAACACTTTACCTAGATCCTATGTGGAACACAAAGACTAATAGAGATGGTTTCATCATTTTATCACTTTTCCACTATTTATTATGCAAATAACAAGATTAACATAGCAAGTAAGCATTTAAATCTAAAACAGTAGGAACACCATGGATTCTACTAACACAAGTTCTGGATCTGAAACATACATGTTAAAAGGAGGCTAACAAAAGTGATTTCACAATTTTTAGAGCACTATGTGATTTATAAAGCATTTAAAGGCTTTCACACCAAATAAAACATAGCACAAAATATAAAACATCAACATGCACAAAAATCATTTTTGAAATAAATTAGACTTCACAAGGAATCCAACAAAATAAGAATCACATTTTTAGCATTTTTCTACTAGTTTCTATGCATTTTCAAAGTTTGCAACATTTTTACTTTGGGAAACAAAGCACAACCGAAATAACTTTGCAATCTACCCCCTAGAAAAACATTTCCCTTCTCAGATCTACCCTTTCATTTTCATCCTGCCCCCTGTATTTTACTAACCAGCCCCTGGAAAACTCTCCACCTCACACATGAAACCAACACTTTTATGCAAAACCCCTAGACTTTCTATTCCCAAGGCAATCGGGTCCCTGACCTTCTTCTACCTCCAGACTCAGGCGCATAGAACAGCAGGTACGACACAGCGTGCTTGGGCACTGCAGCTGGCCGGGAACAAGGGGGTGGCAAGGCGGTGCTAGGGAGAGGGCAGCGGCCATGCGCCAAAGACAAGGGTTTCCCTGGAGCGGTGCAGGTAGGAAGGAACAGGTGGCGCACAGGAGGTTCTAGGAAGTGGCGGCGCACACCGGCGACAAGCGCGGGAACGCGCGTGGAAAGTTTCCCCACAAGGAAAACAAAGGCGAGCACGGGAACCAGGGCCTCACCTAAGCTCCGTTTTAGCACTTGGTTAAAGACGAGGATGGCTGGAAGGTGGGCGTCCACGGTGAGGTAGGTGGTGGCAGGTGGAAAGCTTTTGGTGGTTGGGGAAAAGTTTGATTCCCGTCGATTCCGTGGATGGCGGCGACAAGGAGTGGTCTAGGGTGGAGCCAAGGAAGTGGAGCAACTCTGGGTGAGTGGAATCATAGGGAGATGGCCGAACTAGGGAGGAATTGGCTGACGATTGAAGCTTGGTTGGCCATGGCCATGCTAGGGAAAAGCTACTGGAGTAGGGAGGAATCGAAGGGGGATAGCCGTTTTAAGGACTAGGCTGTGGCGGAACCGCCCAACTTAAACTGGCTTAAGTGCATCTAATCGCTGTCAGAACAGCCATTATCCAAAACGCACTTAAAACAGTGTAAGTCCGGTAGTCCGTCAAGGGTCCTGTTCACAGAACTCCTTGAAAACCTCCACGGTGTGTTCCATAGCCATACATCAGGATCGCTTCCACAATGGGATAGCATCAACAAACATTACATTTTTACATACATAGTACGGGTACGATTTACTACAAATCTTAGATTGAAAGAAACTTAGTAGTGCAAGTTAAACCATTTTCTAAGAGTTTAAAACTTAACCAGTCCGAGGAAAAGGATTAAACATTTAGGTCTTATCCTAGGGTATCATGAGACTCATAAGATACCCTAGTTCTTTGAAGCTTTCTCCTCAGTGGGTCCCTACTACCTTTCTGGAAAACAGTAACAAGGATCCCCTAAGTACGAAGTACTCAGCAAGTCTGACCCGACTAACCAATATAGATAGATTCTCTTTTACTGAATGATAGCTGTTTGGTGTACTGGCTGACTCACATTTTGTGAAAAAGCTTACTATTAGTGGAACCTTGGTTTTGTTATTTTATTTTAGTTTGGTTTTTACCTAACCCGTCTAGATGAATAAAACATTTTGAGCACTCAATGGGACTAAGTCATACAGCATATTAATTCCAGGAAAAACATTATATTCAACATAATTACACTACTATGCTTAACAATGATCAAAGTGCATTCATAACCGAGAATTGTGGCGATTCGGACAGATTTACATCCTGCAGGAGATACCCGACCACCAGCCATGTACAACTGTACGGGTTGTACACAACAACCTTTCGATTAGTCGTACTCAAAGATTAGGAATATGACTTCCTGAACCCAGGGACGCACCCCCACATGGGACCCCACGTCTGGCCTAGTCTCCATGTGAGTTTCAGGCTACGCCCCTGCCATTCTCCAGCACGTCAAGCACAGGTACAAAATATTCCCGATCAGAGAGCCACCTAACCTACCGGGCTTTGTTGGTCCCATACCCAGTAAGCAACCAGGTAAAATCACTTGATCAAAGGTTAAGACAACGAACGGTCCTTAACCACATTAACTTAGCAAACAGAACTACCATCTTTAGCTTCTGTCCGCATTTCCAAAATCTCAGGCCATTTCCTTGATTAACATGTATGATCATCTTAGCCTTAGTGTTGAGTAACCAAAGTTACTCATAGGTATCTCTAAGCATTGCTCAGCATAGGATAGTTACTAATTAGTTGAACAGGTGGCAAAGATGTCCTTAATAACAAGGTTGGATTGTGCATAAAAGCAAGTTTTCAATCAACTCCTAGACCTAATGCACATATAAAGAAAGAACCATTAATTGGACTCATGAATAGTAATTTCTAAAAGTAGATGGGTTTAAATGCACCGGAGCTTGCTTGGGATCAACCAATGTTAGTCCTTCGGAAAACCCCTTTAGTAAAAAAAGCACTTCAACATTTCTCGGACTCTGACAATCTTCAGATGAATTCCACGAATTCCACTTCAAGAGCTTCGACGTCTACGATTTAGTACATGCAGGAGTTAGACATGCAAACTTTTGAACACATGACTATACAACTTTCCTTCATGATAAAGTTGCAAGCCAACAAGTGACTATACAACCTATCTTCATGATAAAGTTAAAAGCCAACACTAAACTACCCATAAAGATTAACCCACAATTTTAATTTCCTTACTAACCTAACTAAGCCTTTTCTTTTATTTTAGAGAAGTATTATAATAAATTTCTAATATCAAAACTTAATTCCTATGGATTAATAATATTTTGTGAATATAAAAACATTATTCAAAATTTTATGCATTTAATAAAGGTTAGGCATTTATTTAAATACCTTAGGCATTAAATAAATACCTAAAATTTTATTATATTTCCTAGGGTTTAAGAATTTTTAATGCATAAAGGAAAATAAAACAATCCTAATAAAATTGGTTTCACTATTTTTGGGTCAAATCTATAATTTCTAATGAATTAAATGGTGATAAACGAATTTAAACTATTTATCTGCAAAAGAAAAACCTATGATTATGCAAAACCCCGGGAAAAAACTTTCTCACTCACCCGCAACCAAAGCATCCTCCCGGTTCTGACAATGTTTCGTTGGCATAAAATTGTGGGAATACCAAGAAAATTGAAGTGCCTTAATTCAGTTCAGATAGCCTCCATCCTATTATTAACATAACAGCCTGTTGATCAGCATGTTGCCTATGTCAACATATGCTGAACTTCCACCATATTCATCTTAACTTGGGTAATGATATCTTGTTTTCCATTCATTTCATAACCATCGTGAGGTCTCCTTTCTTCCTTCACAGCCTACTCAGGTTTCCAATGGGCCAGTAACATGAGACAAAATAAATATAACATTCTGGTTGACACTGCCTCACTGCCAAACAATAGTACGACCTGCAATTTTTGTTATCCTCTTTTCAGTCATCTCATTTGTAAAGGATAATCCTTCTCGCGATCCCTGTATCTTGCATAGATTTTCAATGAATGGACTGTATGTATAGGTATCCGGTGAACAACCTGCTGAGATCATCTTTTCCAAAAATGTTTGTGCAGCATCGACTTTGCTAGCCTTGCATAATCCATCCATCAGTGTATTGAAAGTCACAGAATTTAGTCTTATGCCTTTATCTTCTAGGCCATCAAAAGAAGAGCAAGCTTCATCGATTTTCCCATCTTTACACAAAGCATCAATTAGCGCATTGCAAGTATACTGATCAGCAGCTAAACCATCTCCTTCCATCATTTTCTCAGCCTCATCAACCATCGCTCCCTACACCATAAATCGACCAGTGCTGCATAAGCACGAGTGCTAGGCCTCCATCCCAGCTCCTTCATCTTCTGCAACATACAGAGCCCCTCCTTCCCTCTTCCAGCACCACACAACCCCTTCACCAAGGCCATGTATGTGTGCATGTCTGGCCGCTTCATCTCCCTGAACAACTCTAGTGCCTCATCAATCCTCCCTGTCTCACATAGTCCTTCAACCAGTGCAGCATAAGAGACAATATCTTGCGGGAACCCTCTGAGCAGCATTTTATCGAACAGGTTGTGGATGGGGTGGAAGGCAAAGGAGGGGGGAAAATGGGAGCTGCTTTGTAGAAAGGAAATAGACAGGAGCTCAGCATCGTGGTGTGCGTAGTTGGTGGTGCTTGTTCGTGCGAAGCAGGAAACGGAGAAAGGGGGCGGCGTGCTTGAGCTACTAGAGAGAGAGAGAGCAAGGTTGCTCCTTGCAGCTTGCTTGTTTGCTCGGTGGGGAGAAGAACAGAACAAGGAGGAGAGGGGTGCGGCGGCGACGGGCGCGTAGACGCAGTGGAGGCCAGGAGCAGGGCGAGCACGGGCGGCCAGGCTCTGGTGGACGTGGTGCGTGTGGGCCTTGTTTAGTTGCCAAAATTGGGAGTGCCAAAATTACTATGCCGTCACTGTAGCACACTGTAGCGTTTCATTTGTATTTGTGAATTATTGTCTAAATATTGACTAATTAGGCTCAAAAGATTCGTCTCGCAAAGTACAACAAAACTATGCAATTAGTTTTTAATTTCATCTACATTTAGTACTCCATGCATGTACCGCAAGTTTGATGTGATGGGAAATCTTCTTTTTGCATAGTGCCAAAGTTGGGAGTTGGGGGTGAACTAAACAAGGGCTGAGTGGACCGGAGGCCAGGTGCTGCTCTGTTGCTCTGTTGTTTGCTGCACTGCTTTGCTTCCTACGCCGGAGGAAAAAGGAGACAGGGATGGCTCAAGCTTGAGCTGGAAGAAGGAGAGGGCAGAGAGAGCAGGTGCTGCGGCACAAGAAAGAGAAATCAGAGGAAGCTGGTGCTAGCTGTGTTCTTGCGGTGGGGGAAAAGATAGAAAGCGACAGCAGCTCAGTCTTTAAAAATCGGAGGAGGCGGTTGCAAAGGATCAGGTCGAGCGCAACACGACACATGAGGAGCTGCGTGGCATCAGGCGACCCAAGGCGGTGGCACCGGCAATAGGCAGGCAGGCAGCTGCGTGGCAGCACTGCTATGCCGTTTGTCCCTCCCCTGCCTTTTCTTTCTTCTTTCCCTTACAGCCGAAAAGTTTAGATTGAAATAACGACCAAAATTCAATTCAAACATCCAAAACTCCCTGTATCAAAGTTGGAGGAAATGCAAAGTTCTATCTTTCATAGATTTGCACTTTTGGCTGAATTTCACCCCTTCCTCATGAAAAATGTCTCTGAACTTTTCTGAACATTGAACTTCAACTTAACTGAATTTTCTCCTTTTGAACCTTGCTGTCAGAAACTTCAACAGCCAATTATGACAAAAATCCAAACTGCTCTTTCAAAAGTCCCTTTATAAAAGTTGTAGGAAATTTGCTGAATTTCAATTCATCTTACTACACCTCCTTCAGATTCCCAACCAATCGAGGGGAATTTCCTTCTGAACCTGACTGCTACTTTTCCCTTTTTAATAGCTAAGCCTTTGACAGATTATCTTCAAGTCGATTTTCGTGGCTAAAATTCAACAGAGGCTTGCTCAGATCCCTTAAACAAAGTTGTAGGAAATGTTTGTGACTATCTTTGATATAGAATTGTCAATTTTTCTGAGCTGAAGGTTCAGATTGTGTTTACTCCATTTTTTTTACTTAAAATCTTAAAACTTCCTTTACATAAGTTTGTGAGAACCTATTTCTCTACATTTCTCTTATTCATCTCAAAAGCCAAATCTCTCTTTTTCCCTTCCAAAGTTGGTCCTGAAGCTGGCTGCTAATTCTTGCTTTTTACTAAATTGAAATTGCACTGAATGGCTTCAATCTCGAGAGAACAGTACCAAAATCCTCCATTTAACTTTGAATTCCCATTTAACACTTCAAATGCCATTTGTTTCATGCCAAATTTGGAGATGATGCTAAGCTTGACATGAAAGTTCCATTTTGCCCATAAAACTAAAGGCTCATATAGCATTTCTCCAAAATCTCTTGAATCAAAGTTCATTCCATTTAGTACTATTTTTCAAAGGCATTTATGCCTATATCCAGTTAGTGAACAGTAACATTCCCCATTTCTGATTTTTGGACAATTTAAAGTCTATTTGCTTCTCAAATGGTCTCTTTGAGTTCCAAATGTCCATAAGGTCCAAATTCATGCATTTGTCAACCTTTTCTGAATTTGAAGCTCTTATTTGGCTTTTTTGGCTAAAATTTGACCAAAAGTTGACTTTGGCCATAAAAGCTCATTAACCCCGAAATCTTTGTCATATCCTGGTCTTGGCCATTCTTGAGTGTTTTTAACATCCCGGGTGCTCTGCCATTAAGTTCTCGGTAGATAACTCGATAGTAACTTATTCCCCTCTTTGAGTTCTAATTCGGGAATTTAAATTCATGTTTCTTGGGCCAAGAACTTTCGGAATGGTTAACCATAGATTAAAGATTCCATTTCTCAAGTTGTCGCCCATCTCTTGGTTGTGGGAGTCCTTTGAATTGTTAAATCTTGAATTTGAATCTTTGGTCAAATTTGACCCAAATTTGACTTTGGTCCATAATACCTCCGTTGCATCCAAATTCATCATTAACCTCTAAATTACCTTCGTAGGCTTTTAATAACACTGGGTGTTACATAGGCGAGGCGATAAGACCGACATGGAGGAGTGGGCACGCTGCCGGGCATTGGAGGAGAGGGAGGGCGCTGGAGTTCTTGCACCTGGTGGCAGCCATGCCGCTCGGGTGGAGCTCTAGCCAATAGAGCGCGAGGGATGGCGTGGAGAGGAAGGGGAGGCACATGGGCGACGTTTGGGTGGCCAACCGGGCGAGGAAGAGGCCTGCAGGCGCTAGGGAGCTGGCCAACCAGCAAACTTTGGGCTCCGTGCCAACCATCTGTCGTGCGGTCAGAGGAGGAAGGAGGAAGAAGGTAACTAACTTGTGGGCCCCCGAGATTTTTCACTACTACTACTTTCTCCCCTTATTTGAACCAGCTTTCTTGTCCAAAAATTGCCCAAAATACTTGTTGGAAAGATAAAATAACAAAGAACATACAGCAAAAAGAATCAACTCAAAAGCTGCTATGGTTTTCACGCAATTGACAAAATAAAATAGCTAAAAAATTGAACTTTAAATGAATTTTTAGAACAAGTAAACACTTCTAAAAAATTTGGTAAAAATACTATAAAATCACTAAAGTGTATCTAGTATTTGAATAAAATAAAAGGAGGCACAGTTGTATAAAATTAATTGGGGTTGCTTTAAAAATTTGTTTTTTCAACAATAAACAACTATTATGTGACTTAAGCAATGCATGGTAAAAATGCTTATTTATGCACAAGTAATGCTCATGATGCTCAATGATGCACAAAAGGATGTTCATAATGCTCAAGAGTGCACAATGATGTTCATGTTGCTCACTGATGCCCAAAGATGCTTGTGATGCATGTCGTACAAAGGTGTCATGTTTAATGTGTGTTTTCTCACCAAATTTGATCTTTGTTCTTGCATTTCCACCAATAAAAGTTGGAGTTCAAGGTGTGGGCTATAACTTTTATAAAGGCCGACATATGAGGAACTTGATGGATTTGGAATTAGGATTGCGGGAATTTTGGGCGGACACCGGTCAAAGCTATTTGTGGATTTGACTTGAAATTTGACCAAACTTCTACTCAGTTTTTGGAGTCTTTCCACTTCCAAATCAAGGAAGTGCATATTAAAGTTGCTCCATTTGAAAAGGTCTATCACTTTTGTATTGGCCAAAATTTTAATTCTTATATAAAATTTATTTTTATTGGCCTCACCAGTGATTATCAATAGCAAGGAGTTTTAACACGTGGTCAAAATCTAAGGTGTTTTTTTGGATCTTAACTCTGAGCAATTTGGAGTTAGCTTTGATTTGCTTCTTAATCACCCTGTTGATTATTTGATTTAGGTTCTTAATTACTCGGGCTGTCACAGCTGCGGGCGAAGGAGCCGTGGCATATCTAGAGCGGAGGAGGCACGGTGCAATTTTGGTGGCGACAGGTGCGAGAGCAGAGCCTAGGAGTGGTAGAGTAGGCGAGGATGCGATGACTCAGAAGGAAGATGAAGAAGCGACGAAGTGAGCGGGGAAAGAACCCATCACTCGTGCGCATGCACCTTCAAGAGGAAGACGGCACGTCACCTCGAAAACCCAACCACCATCGCCTAACGGTGGAGGACTGGAAAAGGGGGGCACGGGGCCCACCTGTCCCGTCAGCCCCATCACATCGATGTGGTGATCTAGCCAAAACCTATGGATGCAAGAAATCATGACAAACTACAAGATAACCCTTCGCCTTCGGCTTCTCGCGACACTCACTTAGGTTTTCCTGGTTGGGCTACGCTATGGGCCTTAATGGGCCGTAATGAGATTAAGGCTTTTGCAGCCTGAAGCTCATGGACGGGTGTTCCTATAATTCGAAGTGGGTTTTTGAAAACATTCAAAGACGGAAAACACAAGAACTTTAAAGAGTTCATAACATAGAGGGCCAAGTTATCAGATAACCCATCCTTGATTTTATTTTTGACATGATTCCTAAGATAGGATCTCCTCTAGCTCATGAGGGTTTCTCCATGGGATGTGCCACTGAGGGATGTGGGTACCCCATAGGTCCCCACCGACCAGGATACTAGCCGAACCTGACAAGTGGGCCCGCCCGACCAGGACGTGGGCGTCGAGAATATGAAGTTACTTGGAGCACACGTCAAGACAACAAGACTGTCCAAATCTACCTGGACATCGTGGGACACGTTATGTAGTCTGACTCAGATTGCTTTCCATGTAACTGCTGAGTAGATTAGATTCAAACCTACTTATAATCTTTGGTCACCAACCTATGTAAGGTGGCCAAGGGCGCCTCCTGAGGCCAAACGAATCTCATACCAGCAATACAAGCCACGCATACAGGATGTAGGGTATTACTCTCCGAAAGCCTGAACCTATCTAAAATCCTCATGTCCCCTTGTGTTCTCGCAAATACCTTCGAGTTCTTGGTTTTGCAATCGCCCTCACCTACAAATCAACCACTTGGGTAACCCCCTGGTGGACTGCCGGGCTTTAAATCCGACAGTTGGTGCGCTAGGTAGGGGTGGTTGCAAGATCCTCTTAGCGACCTCAATGGCATCCCACCCTGGCGTCATCTTCCCTGAGAGCATGAAGGACTTCCTGTGGGTATACGAGGTAGGCTACGCTAGCGCAAATCAAAATTTCTACCGTGTAAAACCAGGAATAACTGCCGTATAAGGATCACGGGATTACCACTCGACGCACTACTGGTGCGGAAGATGTAGATATGCGTCGATGCGGTGAAGACGATCACGTAGTCATACGTAGTCGATCAACGTAGTCGTACGTAGTCGATCACGTCAACGTCCAGCAGCTCTTCAGCAGCTCGTCCACGTGCAGCAAGATCGCCCCCGGTGCCGCGGCTCGTCGTGGCTCGTCGGCGGCTCGTCGAAGTGCTGCAGGCACAACACCTCCAAGGTATCCACACGTGCAGGGAGGAAGCGTCGCAAGCCGGACTGCTAGATCCGCGAGTTGCAACAGGCGAGGGCGTGGGAGGCGCGGCAGGTGTGTTTCGCCAAAAAGGTGTAAACCCTAGGGCGCCCCCACCCCTCTATTTATAGAGGTTCCTAACGGGCCTCTGGGTCCGAGGCCCATTAGTACTTCTAAACCTAATCCAACTCGGATCAGATCCGAATTGGGCTTCCAGCCCCTTAAGTGTGTGACCCTATGGGTTCGGATACGTATAGACATGGCCCGAGTACTCCTACTCGGCCCAATAGTCGGTAGCGGCCTCTAGCAAGACATGCCAACTCCTATACGCACACGAAGATCATATCAGACGAACCATCACAACATAATATACATGCTATTCCCTTTGCCTCACGATATTTGGTTTAGCTTCAAGGCGACCGCTCTTTCTCGATCTTGTGATTTGGAATCCGTTTGTGGGTTAACCCTTAACCGTACGTAGCATGGCCATGCATTTTCGGATCCGATCACTCGAGGGGCCCAGAGATATCACTCTCAATCAGAGAGGGGCAAATCCCATCTTGATTGACCATGTCTCATAGCATGCTTCTTGACAAACCCGAAAGCTACCTTTATAACTACCCTGTTACGGCGTAGCGTTTGATAGCCCCTAAGTAGGTCGATCCACATCTAGAATACATGCGACAATCTCAGGTCTAAGGACAAAGCGTATATGTTGTTTAAAGAGAGAACTACTTCTCGTGTTGGGTCAGTCCTAGCACATGTCTCCACATGTGTCCACATTATTAGTTCAACATCTCCATGTTCATGACTTGTGAAACATAGTCATCAACTAATACATGTGCTAGTCTAATATTCATGTGTGTCCTCACATGAACTCCGACTAGGGACAACTTTAGAATAACCATACAAGTAAAGAGTTTCACATACAATTCACATAATTGCAAATCAATTCAAGTAGCCTTTAATGGATATTCAATGAACACAACATACAAATCATGGATACAAATGGAATATCATCATCTCTATGATTGCCTCTAGGGCATACCTCCAACACTTCCTCGCCAACCCGATCCAACTTCGCTTCGGGACCATGCCAACGGATTCCAATCCAGCCGCTTGTTTTGACGACTCAGCGTCTGCCACTCACTCAGCATCCCTCACCAGCTCGGCGTCCACTGGATCTACACCATCAACATGAGACCTCCACTCGGAGACCTTCATGCCACTCGCCCAGCAGATCGGCGACCTCCCCCTCTCCGAGAGGATTCCCAACATCCTTGCCTCAACCCGCCCACCCACGCCCTCCGATCTGATTGCGGGGCTAGATCGTATCATCAAAGAAGTCATCCAGTCAGGCACCTCTCGACTCTAATGGGCGGACAGCTTAGGCATCCCCAATCTGTGGAACATTGACCACCTGTGGTGCTTCTACCCTCAGGACCTAAAAGATATGTATTCCTTTTTCCCCTTTTTACTCAATGAATAAAACCTTCGAGATTCTTCACGTACCTACTGCCTTACTGTTCTTTTCCTCAAGCTGTTCCTGAAGCTCAGGGGCTGTCCGACCTGTTCAACAGCCCGCTCACTCTCAAGCTCAGGGGCTTCCCCCAGGTGCCGACCTCAGGGTCTTGCATCCTTCTCCTCCCCTCTCAAGGCAATACGACTAACTCGTGTGGTCAGCGTCCTAGCTCGCGAAACCTAAACAACCTTGTGTTCATCCCTCCTACAAGCTCGAGATCCGATCTTAGCAGGACGCTGGTCAGGCAAGGCCAGGCGCTTAGCAGCTACAAGCCTCAGCTACATGTTGTCTTGTCGTATATACCAAGGAAGGGAGGGAGCCCGTTCCCTCCATCTACGTTATGTCAAATAGATTACTTATCTTCTCACACAGTCTGATATTCTACATTATGCCGCATAATGTTTGCATTGTCTTTTTACAGCTCAAAAACTACTCAGCGTGCCTCTCGTCGCCTGGCCGAACCCTTTGGCTCTAGGTGGGAGGTGACTCGGCGTACTTCTGCGACTCGACCGGCTCCCAGGATCGGGGGCTGGGTGCCGCAGACGACTCGGCGTGCCTCCCATCGCTCGGCCGACCTCTTTGGCTTGGGGCGGGAGGTGACTCGACGTGCTTCCACGACTCATTCAGCTCCTAGGCTCGGGTTCTGGGTGCCGCTGCCGACTCGGCATGTCTCTCATCGCCCGGCCGACCTCTCTGACTCGGGGTGGGAGGCGACTCAGCGTGCCTCCACAACTTGTCCGACTACCACGCTCGGGAGCTGGGTGCCTACTTTAGGTCGACATGCCTCTGTGGCTCCGCCAGTCCTTGTCCTCGAGGGCTGGGTGCCTAATTTTGGTCGGCGTGCTTCACATGTCCTTGTGCTTCTGGGATCAACTTTTTCTTTGACCATTGGACTGATTATCCTAATCACTTCAATACTCGAGGGCTACTCCTACGAAGTGCGTCTTGCGACGATCTTCGTACCTGTCGCTCCGACCTACTAGACATCAGCGTCCACCAACCCGGCGCTCATCTTCACTCTGCGCATTGTCTTTGCGCTCACTCGGATCTTCTTCTTTTGAGCATTGCGCAGCCTCTCCATAACCATGACCCCATCGTAGCTTCAACCGACCTAATTTCAAGCATCGCTGTGATGACCTCAAGTTCCTGTTCGCCTACACATCGCTCGAGGGCTTGAGGGATATGGGTACTCCATGGGTCCCCACCGACCAGGATACTGGCCGGACCTGACAAGTGGGCCTGTCCTACCAGGACATACAGTCCAAGGACATAAAGTTACTTGGAGTACACATCAAGACAATAAGACTGTCCAAATCTACCCGGATATTGTGGGACGTGTTTTGTAGTCCGACTCAGATTGCTTTCCATGTAACTGCCAAGTAGATTAGAATCAAACCGACTTGTAATTTTTGATCACCAGCTTATAAAAGGTGGCCAAGGGCGCCTCCCGAGGCTAATCAAACCAATTGAATCTCATAGCATCAATACAAGCCACGCATACAGGACATAGGGTATTACTCTCTGGAGGCCCCAACTTGTCTAAAACCCTCGTGTCCCCTTCATGTTCTCACGATTACTTTCAAGTTCTTGGTTTCGCAATCACCCTCACCTACAAATCAACCACTTGGGTAACCCCCTGGTGGACTGTCGGGCTTATAAATCTGACAGCCGCACAAGGCCAAGTTGTGTTGGTTCATAAAGACGAGCTGGACATGGGTTCCGTGTAGGCTCCCCTTGGGAATGTGGTGTGCCTGGGGGCTAAATCTATGCCCAAGCTAGAGCTGTGTGTAGGAATTGCACCAGAGCAATGATTCGAGGAATCCTCTTCCTAGAGGGATGATAGGAGTGTGAGAAGTCCTTTTAAGAGCCTCAACTGGATTCTTCAAGTCCACTTGAGTCTCAAGGGCTACACCCAATGGGCGCATATAGAGATGCACCCATTAAGATTATTATAAGCAAGTAAAAACTCTTGTCTTGAGACCCTTGGCTGGTTTCTTTGAACCCAGTCAAGGCTCGGGGGCTGATAGGCATATGTTCATCCTTTAGAGAGATAAACATGGTATTGCTTAAAGGCTCATTTTTAAACCTTTGGCAAGCTTATTCTAAACTTCCCAAGGCTCGGAGCACACTTCACCTTGGCGCGCATGTGGGAAAATCCTTCGAAAGGATATGTTGAGACTTTGAATCAAGACCCTTGGCAAGCTTATTCCAAACTTCCCAAGGCTCGAGGGCTAAGTGTATACACTTCGCCTTTGGCGTGTGTTATAAAAAAAAGACAAGGGGAGGAGCTCTCCTCGACCTCTCAGCAGCCACGAGTCAGGCATGAACCACTCGACTGAAAGTTGAGAACCACTCAGACTTGACGGAAACCACTTGGCAATGAAGAAAATCACTCAGACAAAGGATCAGTCGAGGTTGCAGTTCAGCCAAGAAGCGCTCGGGGACTGCTGTGGGGGACATAACCCCCGGGTACCACTCGGATGGACCTAGCCACCATCCAAAGGGGGTACCACAACCCATACGAGGGGCACTCGGGATAGGCATACGGATCGAGATGAAGGATCAGCATCAAGAGATATAGTTACAGATAGGGATGTTTAAATATGTAAAGAGATAACTTGTACCGAAAGGTAGTAGATTTTCCTGTAATCGACTAGGATTAGATCGAATCTGATCTATAACCCTGCCCCCAGACTATATAAGGGTGGCAGGGATCCACCTCAAAAACCCAAGCCATATTCGATACGCTATACGTTGATAATACAACCACAAGCATAGGACGTAGGGTATTACACCAATCCGGTGGCCCGAACCTGATAAAGTCCCCTGTGTCCTTGTATTCTCCATCTAGCTCTAGGTGGGGCCATCCCTTCCACACAATCTACCACCTTGGTCTACCCTGTGGTGGAGTGTCGGATTATTCCCTTGACACTTTAAATCTAAAGGCTTACCTTCCTCATCAAGATCAAGATGTCCATTTGTAGCCATTGGTGTCTTGAATGGCTTTGCATCTTCCATACCAAATTTCTTCAATAAATCCTTCACATACTTCGATTAGCAAACAAATGTGCCTTCCCTCAATTGCTTGATTTGAAGACCAAGAAAGAAAGTCAATTCAGCAATCATAGACATTTCAAATGCCCTAGAAATCATCTCACCAAATTCCTCACAAAAGATTTCATTAGTAGAACCAAAAATGATATCATCAACATAAATTTGACAAACAAAGATATCTTTTCCTATTTTCTTTGTGAACAATGTAGTGTCAAGTTTCCCAATTTTAAAGCCCCTAAAAATGAGAAAATCTGTAAGCCTATCATACCAAGCATGAGGAGCTTGCTTTAATCCATAGAGAGCTTTAGAAAGATTACACACATGATTTGGCTTCTTAGGATCCTCAAAACTGGGAGGTTGCTCAACATACACCAGTTCACTAATTCTACCATTCAAGAAACCACTTTTCACATCCATTTGATAAAACTTTATATTATGTGAGCAAGCATAAGCTAACAGGATTCTTATAGCTTCTAATCTAGCAATGGGAGCAAAAGTTCCATCAAAATCCAAACCTTCAACTTGAGTGTAGCCTTGTGCAACTAATTTTGCTTTGTTTCTCGCAACAATACCATCTTCATTTTGCTTATTTCGGAAGACCCATTTTGTACCAATAACATTGTAATTCTTGGGCCTCTCAACTAATTCCCAAACATGATTCTGGGTGAAATTATTGAATTCTTCATGCATAGCATTCACCCAATCCGGATCTGAGTGCTTCATCTACACGGTTAGCCTCAAAGAGGATACAAAAGAGTAGTGTTGACAAAAAGAAACAAAACGAGATCGAGTTTGAACACCCTTACTAATGTCACCCATCATTTGATCAATGGGGTGATCCTTTGCAATATTATGATGAAATCTTGGTTGAATAACCGGCTCTTGAGTTGATGTAGATGGTGGAGTAGTAGAGGCCAATTGAACATTTTCTTGAGAAGTATCATCATTGCTTGCTTCACCAACTTGTTAATCTTGATCAGTTGTGCTAGAACTAGATGGGTTCACTTTAATAGAAATAGATGGACCAACATCCTTATCTTCTTCTCTTGGTTTGATATCCCCAATAGACATAGTCTTGATGGCCTTGCTCAAACCTTTATTTCATACATCTTCAAAGTTTTCTTTCTCTTCTTGAGAGCCATTTTTTTCATCAAATTCAACATCATAGGCTTCCTCAACAAACCCTTTTGACTTGTTGTACATTCTATAAGCCTTGCTACAAGATGAATACCCAAGAAAAAATCCTTCATCACATTTGCTTTCAAATTTTGGCAGCCGAGTACCCTTTCTTAGAATATAGCATTTGCAACCAAAACCCTGAAAATATGAGATATTTGGATTTCTTCCAATAGGGAGCTCATAAGGTGTCTTGTTGAAGAATCTATGACAATATAGCCTATTTGATGCATGACAAGCATTGTTGATTGCTTCGGCCCAAAAAGAATCCGAAACATTATATTTCAAAAGCATTGACCTTGCCATGTCAATCAAAGTTCTAGTCTTCCTCTCAACTAGACCATTTTTCTCCGGTGTATGTAGTTGAGAATTCATGCTTGATACCCTTCTCATCACAAAATTCCTCAACTCTAGTGTTATTGAACTCACTACCATTGTCACTTATAACTTTCTTCAATTTATGATCAAACTCATTTTTGGCCCTTGTCACAAATTTCTTGAATTATCACAAGTATCGGCCTTGTCATGAAGAAAGAATACCCATGTGTATCTTGAATAAACATCCACAATCACACGATAATAGCAATTACCACCAATACTTCTATATGTAGTTGGACCTATTGATGCAAAATATGGACCTCAGGCGTCTGCGTTGAACAACACGGAGGACCTGGGAGATCTGCTTAACTCTAGTACAGACTCCAAATCGGCTCGCGAGTGGTGCAAGGTGTGCTAGTCAATTTGACCTGAAAATTGGCAAGGTAAACATTAAATTCCCGAGCCGATCGACGGCGAAGCCTCTTCAACTCATGGGTAGGCATTCTTGGAATAAACACCACAACAGGTAGATATTTTAATGTAAGCATGCGGTGTAAATAAATGAAACATTAATGGCATGTCCCATCGGCTATGCCAGTCGACGGGCTAAGATAAAACATTGCAAGACGGCAGCCATAAAAGGGAGCCCTTGTTAACTGCGTACTTATCAAATAAGCTAACAAATCTAGCTAATGTCTTGATAAGTGTATTGAACTCAGACAAGGTAACATGAATGAGAAGGTATTGGCATCAATCTACTAACTTAAAAGATTAGAACATAGCAACAAGGACCAACGATGCTGACCATACACAAGCTGGATACATTAACAGATCTTAATTAATGTCTTGATAAGTATATTAAACTTAGACAAGGCAACACGAATGAGAGGGCATTAACCTCAATCTATCAACATAAAAGACTAAAGCATAATCACCAAAGGTCTCTTGCCTACCGCTTACAAGCCGATTAAGGTAAGAAAATTAATCAATATCATGACTGTGTATTGAACTTAGACAAGGTAACATAGTGAGAGGGCATTAACTTTGACCCATTAGTCTTAGCAGACAAGTTTGTGGCAGCAAGGCCTCGTACGCGCCCCTATCGGCTCAATGACATCATCATGCTTTTGCGAGATACCGATAAGACCCAACCGAGGCATCATCTCTCAATAGTAGTACGCTGATGTCAGAGGCCAGATGGTTAGTGATTCGAGGGGCAGGGGTAAAGATCTATTAGACCTAGCATGTGTAAAGCAGTAAAAGCATGCAGGATCTACCAGTCGATACGATCTGATAACTGTGAATGTTTAAACAAAGCAAGGGAGCCGATAAAGACAACCAAACCAGATCTAAGCGGTTCAATAACTGTGAGCAATCATCAAAGACAAGTAGAATATTAGCCAAAGCCTAGGAACTTCTACTTGCAATCTAAGATAACTTGATATTTAGCCACACAACTGAATATCAGAATATAAGACTTAAATTAAAAAGTTCTGATAGGGGTTGTAATGACCGGGTGACGATACTGTAACGACCGACCCCTAAACTTTTCCCAGTTAGGTTTGATCTCAGCCCTTAACCTTAGTCAGCTGTTTTGTTTGACCGCACCTAAGTGCTCAGTCTTCCGCCAGTTCCGACCCCTGGATCCGACCCCTACCTGCTTCGCTTCTCTCCCGACCCCGGCGAGCTCAGCCCGCCGTCGGATCCTGCTAATCTTCCTCACCCGTCCGATCTATCCCCCGGTGGACCCGTGAGATCTTTTTCCAGATCCCCCGCGCCAGCCGCACTCGAGTTGCATGGCCGCCTCAGAGTCTTCCTGCCGCGTGGCTCGTCTTCTCCGATGCGATCGCCCAGTTTTGTCTCTAGCAAGCAACAGAGTGGGTTCCCGCGCCCCTTTTCCCCAATGGCAGCGGAAGCCCTCTGCACCCCTTTCTGCAGAACCTCGTCTCCCGCGCCCATCATCACGCCACCAGATCCCGGCCCCAGAGCCCGATGTCGCCCGTCTTTTCCATCCCTTCAGCAACAGTTGCGCCGCCCGGTCGTCGCTACACGACGATTCCTCCACCGCCAACCCCGACCGCGGCCGTGACAGTTCCTTTCCCCGCTCTGTCAGAAGCCGCCCGACAATCTGTTGTTCCGCGCTCTCCCCCGCGCCCGCGTCCGCCTGTCTTCTCGCCTGTGCACCCTCGATTCTAGCGCCGTTTAACCGGTCGCTTCTATCACCTCTTCCACATGACGACGCCCGCTTCCCGCCAAATCCCAACCACCGGTCTACCAGCGCCTACGCCGCCCTGACGGTATAGCGCAATGATCGCTGGCGTCACCCCCGGAGTTCTGCAGCACTGCCCTGTTTGCTCAATCGCCGCCACGGCAGAGCACTCCATTGCTTCTCCCCGGCCTTCGCGCCGCTCCCCTTCTCTCTCTCCGCGACGTTTCCGTTCCTCCGCTCCAGCAGCTATAAAAGGAATGCCCCCGTCGCCGGAGTTCCCTCCGCCTCTGTTGCCTTCAGCTTCCTCCTACTCCCTGCTCAAGCTACTAGCGCCACTCACCCAGTCCTTGAGAAGTTCTTCTCCCAGTTCCTTCTCAGTTCCTCCAAGTCACCCAGCAGCTTGCTCCTTCGTGCTGCGTAAAAGCTCTCTTGTGATCTGCAAGAAGCACCGCCGCCACCGTAGCTTTCCCAGCTTTAGCCCTTGCTCGAAGCTTTAGTCCCTCCGCCCAAGTCTGCCTCTTCCCGACCCCAAGCTTTCCTTTCAGGAAGAAGGTGAGTTGCCGACCCGAGTCCGCCTCGCCCGACCCCTCCTATCCGCCCGACCCCAGTTCCGTCTCGTCCGACCCTGTCTGTTCCGCCGACCCTTACCCGCCTCGCCCGAGGGCTTGGCTGTGATCTTTTTCTTCAACTCGAGGGTGTAAGTGTGAAACTTGGAAACCCTGTAGCGCTTGCGTCTAAGGATCCCAGTTATCACCTCCTCTAGTTCAAGGATCAGACCACTAGTTCCTTCCTACCCTTACCTTTTGATCATCATCAGCTCTCTCGAACCACCATAACCTCCTGCTCTTTGTCGCAAGTTTCTGGGCTCAGGCGAGCCAGTGTTGCCGTTGAAATAACCGTTTAAGCTAACCCTTGCATTGCATTCGTGTAGAGCTGCACCTCGCCGACGGCTTCTACGAGTTGCACCCGGCGCCCGAAGAAGAAGCTGTAGCCGAGTTCCTGCCCGCGGAAGCCGAAGTCGCCCCAGAAGTCGAGCAGTTCCCGCCCTCCTTGCTTGAAGGTAAGCCCCGGTTGCATGAAAACCCTGAGTGTTTTACCAAACTTGCACATGCCTTCTGTAACATGCTTGTGCATTTACGTATAGGAGTTGTGTGAAACCCTAGATGCATGACTCAGTGACCCATGATTCGAGCACTAGCTGTTGGACCGAGTAGCTGCATTGCTTAACCAGGAGACGGTAAAAGCCGAGTGATCTCCTGTCACTCGCGAGTTGTAGGAGTTGCATGTTTTACTCTCCTGTTACAACTATAAGGACGATGGACGGGGCAGGGTTGGTAACTTTTTGGTGGTCGGATGGTCGCCCCGTCTGTCTATGAAAACTTGCTAAGGCCCGACAGTGGTGGTGTTCGTGATCAAGTGTTTGAAAGTACTAGCCTCATACTTAGTATGGGATGAGGAAGCCTAGTACCTGATTGAACCTAGACGTGAGCGGTCGCCCCATTATTCTTGGAACGGAGTTTCCCCTGCTGGTTGTCGCACGTGGTGGCAAGCGTGGTCACAGGACGGCAGAGGCCGGGTCTGTGGAACCTTGCACCAAAGGAAATGGGCCCGACACGGGTTAGGGGATTGATGGGGAAGGCCGACACAGGAAGCGACCTCCGGGTGCGCGGATGTCGTGAGGCTAGGTTCACCATGCATGGTTAAAGAACTCGAATCGATTCGTCTGCCTCTCACAGTCTGAGATTTCTTGATCGCTATGTCACCCTGAGTAAATGAGGAATCTGATGATGGCAATGTTGTGATTGTTTCTACACATCTTGTTTGGCTCTATGATTGCTTAGAATAGGTTGCACAACATAGACTGGTAAGTGAATCTAGAACCGGAGCTAAAACTTGAAAATAGGGTTACTTAGTGCTTTTGGCAAACAAACCCCTCAGCCAAGAAGCCTTGCATGTCTAGTTGGAGGAGTAGTCCTTACTCCCCCGGTTAAGTCTTGTTGAGCTTAGTAGCTCAGCCTTGTTGTGGCTCCTGTTTTTCAGGTGAAGTTGCTGCTCCCGACCCCTCCCTTGCTGGCGCTTGGCCGCCCCAGCTCCCGCCAGGCTGGACGGTCGAGTGGGACCCCTCCTCGGACGGCGAGGAGAGGACTCAGTGATGTTCTGGTTGGCCTCGCCCAGACATCCGACCCCGACGAAGTCTTCCGCTAGTGTTTTCTCTGTTGTTCTTTTGTTATAAAACTCTGATGTGAATTTTTATGGCCGAACTATTTGAGTAAGACTTGCTTAACTCAGTGGACTTGTTGTATTCTCTGTAACCGCTCACCTTCGTGTGGGTTTGCTAGACTCGATCCTGTTTAAGTGGTTAAATCGGATGAAATCCGATGGCACTTCGTGTTAGCTCGGTTTAGACAGGAGTGTCGCATGTTAGGCGGCTTAACCCTGCTAAATCAGGCTAATTCGGGGTGGTTCCGCCACAGATACTTACAAGCTCGCCCGAGATCGAAGCTAATGCAGCCTTGCGCGCAAGAAGGAACACGTCGAATCTACTCTACTCCTACTCCTAGGGTTTTAGCGGTGTGGCGCCGAAAGATTGTATTGATTGATTGATTGTCCTTCTGTGGCGGAACCATCCGACTTAAACTGGCTTAAGTGTGCCTAATCATTGTCGAAACAGCAATTATCCGAAATGCACTTAAAACAGTGTAAGCCCGGTAGTCTGTCAAGTGTCCTTAGGACGCCTCGAAACATCCACGACATATTTCATAGCCATACATCAGGATTGCTTCCACGAAGGGAAAGCGTCAACAAATATTATATTTTTACATACATACAGGAGATACATATTATTACAAACCTTAGATTGAAATAAACTTAATAGTGCACGTTAGACCATTACTAGGATTTTTTAACACAAAACCAGTCCAAGGCAATAATTATACACTAACTTTTATTCTAGGGTACCGTGAAACTCGTACAATACCCTAGTTCTTCAGGACTTCTTCTTCAGTGGTCCCCTGCTGGGTTTCTAAAAACATCAACAAAGGATCCCCTGAGTACGAGGGTACTCAGCAAGACTGACCCGACTAACTAGTATAGATAGCTTTAAAATATCGTATGATCGCTTTATGGTCTACTGGATGACTCACATTTTGCAGAAAAGTTTTTACCTAACCAGTCTAGGTGCAGAAAATATTTTTAGCAACCAGGTGGAACTAAGTCATACAACATATTAATTCTAGGAAAAACATTTATTCAACTTGATTAAACTACAATGCTTAAGCGATGATCAAGTGCATTCATAACCGAGAATTGCGGCGATCCGAACCAATTTACATTCTGTAGGAGATACCCGACTACCAGCAATGCACAACTGTCTAGGTTGCACATAACAACCTTTCGATTAGCCGTACCCAAAGATTGGGAATATGACTACCTGAACCTAGGAACGCACCCCCACATGGGACCCCACGTCTGGCCTAATCTCCATGTGAGTTTCAGGCTACGCCCCTACCTTTCCACTTCACGCCAAGCATGGGTACGAAATATTCTCGATCAAAGAGCCAACTAACCTACCAGGCTTTGCTGGTCCCATACTTAGTAAGCAACCAGGTAAAATCACTTGATCACTGGTTAAAACAACGAACAGTCCTTAACCAGATTAAACTTAGTAGACAGAACTATCATCTCTAGCTTCTATCCACATTTCCAAATATTCCAGGCTATTTTTCTTAATTAACATGTATGACCAAATAACCTTAGAGTTGAGTAACCAAAGTTACTTAAAGGTATCTAAGCATTTCTAATCATTGGATAATTACTAGTTAGTTGAACAGGTGGCAAAGATGTCCTCTAAACAAGGTAGGATCATGCACAAGAGTGGTTCACAATCAACTCCTAGACTTAATGCATTCATAAGAAAATAATCAATAGATGGACTCATGAATAATAATTTATGAAAGTAGATAGACTTAGATGCACCCGGGACTTGCCTTGATCCACAAAAAGGTTAGTATCTTCAGAAGATCCTCCCTCACAAGGGATCAATTCAACCACCTCTTCAAACTCCAGAGGCTCTTCAGTTATTTCCAAGAAATCCAAGTCTGGGGCTTCTGTGTCTATGATAGAATGCATGCATTAGTTAGAGATCCAAACTTTTTGAAAACAGAGACTATACAACTTATCTTCATGATAAAGTTGCAAGCCAACACAAAACTACCCATAAAGATTAACCCACAATTTTAGTTTCTTTAGCTAACCTAGCTTATGCATTTTATTTTATTTAGAAAAGCATTATAATTAATTTTTAATCTAAAAAACTTAATTCCTATGAATTAATAATTATTTGTAACTAATAAAACATTATACAGATTTTATTCATTTTATAAAGATTAAGCATTTATTTAAAATACCTTAAATAAAGGTATTAAAGAAATACCTAATTTTAATTATCTTTTCCTAGGGTTTAAGAATTTTTAATGCATAAAAAAATAAAAAAAACTAACAAAATTGGTTTCACTATTTTTGGACATTTCTACAAATTATAATAAATTAAATATTAAAATAGGAATTTAAATCTATTTTCTAAAATCAAAAACCTATCATTATCCAAAAACCCCCTTATCCAAACTCTTCTCGTGCGCCCTCCTCCTACCCCCAGCCACTGACACACGAGCCCGGGGTCAACAGGCCAAAGCCCGGCCTTTACCGCGGCATCCCTGACGGGTAGCGACGCTAGCTCGGCGGCGATGAGGACTAGCCAGGCGGACTTCCTAGGGTGCGGCGCATCTACTAGTGGGGTTCATGGCCTGGGCGTTAGCCTGAACAAGGACTTGTGGCGGCGGTGGCGGCGGATTGGCGGTGCTAGGCGGACGACAGTGCGCAGTAGCTCGCCGACAGCGACTCGAAGGCAATACACAGCTCTGGAGGCTACCCTAAGACCTAAGCAATGTGGCGCGCTCTCAAAACAAAAATCACCGTGGCCGGAGCTAGCCCTTCCACGGCAGCGGCCATGGCCGACGCGTGGCGCGTGGCGGCGCACGCGTTCTGGCCACGCCGACGGGAACCCCGGCCAACAAGCACTATCTACCCCATCTATAGCTCGTACACAACACACCCAAGCACCTAAACAACGCCCAAAACCCTAGCGCCCAAGACTCCCACGGTGGCGCTCTCACCAGAACACGCGGCGGCTGGACTTGGAGAAGAACATGGCAGGGACGATGGCTGTCGCGACTGGAACTGGGTAACGACTGGTGGAGCTGGCGCAGGAGCTCAGGGCGATGGTTCTGGCGGAGGTTGACGAGCTGGCGGCAGTGGAACGGTGGCAGCACAAGACGGCGACTGAGCGGGTGAAGAACAAGGGAGCTCGGTGAAACAGAGGCACGGTGAAAAGATAAAGCCGGCGGTGTGGGAAGTAATTTATACAAAAATTTTACTGCCTTCCCGACGCCACCTCTTGCCTGCCTGCCTGCTTTCGTGGGGGCTCGCCCTTGCCGGTGCATGGCATGGCAGTGCCGCGCTACCCGTCAATGGTGCCCAGCTGTTCTGCACCGTGACTTGTCCTGTTCCTCTCTTCTTTCTTCCTCAACAACTAAAAGTTCAGATCGATTTTGCGACCAAACTTCAATTCCAACTCTCAGATGGCCTTTAAGCAAAGTTATAGAGGACTACATACTCTACTCATTCTCAGATTTTCCTCAAGTGCTAAAAATTGCTCCATCTTGGTGAATTTCAGCTCCAAAGTCGGGCTAGTTTTCTGCTCCTTAACTGAATCGTGCCCAACTTGATTCAGTTTTGTCAGAGTTGCTAAAACAGTCTATGGACTCCTCTTTGAATTCAAATTCACCGATTTAAATTATGTGTAACTTGCCCAACAACTTATGGAAATTGTTAACCATATAATAGAGGTTCCATTTTGCATGTTAAGGTCCAACTTGTAGATACAATTTCTTCCAGAAATTTGAGCCAAAAAATGCCAAATATCACCATTTTTGCAATTGAATGGCTTTAGACATTCAGTTTTGTGAGTATGTGTGACAGTGCACCTTTCAACTTTGGGTTCCAATTAAAATACATAACTCAACTACTCCTTGTCCAACAGCTACTGCCAAAGATAAACCACTTATTAAGGTTCCATTTTGCAACTTAGAGTCCAACTCTTATATACCAAATCTTTCAAAATTCAAGCCCAAAATTTGCTATATTGCACTGTTCTTTCGAACTAAATGGCCTTTACCATTCAGTTTCATCAGGCACGTTAGCAGTGCAACTTTCATACTTTGAGCTTTGAGAAAAATTTGAAATCCTCTTTTTCCCTGTCCACGACTATTTCAAATTGGCCTCCAAACATCTAAGAACACTTGGCACCAAAAATACCCAAGTTGTTAATATGAAATCTCTCAGAATTCAGACTTAAAGTTGATCATTCTTAACTATTTTTAGACTAACTTATTTTCAGTAGCTGAACCAAAAACTGCACTACTTTCAATTTTTGAGCCTCATTTAGAATATGGATCCTTCATTTTCTTTGATCAACAACATGTCCAGAGGATTCACCAAACACCCAAGTCCACTTGTGACCCAAAACTTTTCAAATCTTAGATGAAAAATTCTTCTGAATTCAAGTCCAAAGTTGGGTGTTTCTCACTATTTTAAACTTGGCCATTTTTCAGATGATGAATAGTAACATGAAGTTAGCCACTTTGAATGCAAATTTGAGATACTCATGACTTGAATTTGACTTCAAACTTGCTGTCTTTTAAATTCCAAATACCTTCAGGGCTTGAATTCATATTTTTGTCGAATTTCTTCGGTTTTGAATCTCAAATTGGCATTTTTGGTTAAAATTTGACTTAAAGTTGACTTTGGCGATAAAACCTTCTTAGCATTCAAATTTTCTCATTAACCTCATAATAGCCATTCTTAAGCCTTTTAACACGTTGTTACACCTTCTTACAAGGCTCATGGGCTCATATTTATACCCTAGAGCAGACTAAAGTCCTAGTCGATTACAACATGACTATTACATCTATTTCTAAAACTACTAAAGATACATGTCCACGCTTTCCCTTATTTGGTGGAGCTGATTTCGCCTCGGACTGGGCCCGCCTAGTCTTCTATCATCTTTTGGAATCATGGTCAACAGCGACCAGACTTGGTCAACGCGGCGCCAACTTTAGGCTCTTTCTCTCTCCTTCATCGGCTGTTAGAACCTTATCTACAATGGTTGACTCTCTCCTTCATCGACTGTTAGAACCTTATCTATAATGGTTGACTCTGGTCAAAAACCGGTGTCAACAGGATAAAATAAATCCATGTGCAATAATTCCAAAAGTCGCGTGGTTGACATAACACTTTTTGATGAATGAGAATTAGCAACTTGCTTTCTGGCTTGACAAGCACTACATAATTTTTCATTCTCAAATTTCACATCTTTCAAGCCAACAACTAAATCATATTTCAATAATCGATTGAGTTGTTTCATTCCAACATGAGCAAGCCTTCTATGCCATAGCCAACCCATAGATGATTTAGAGAATAAGCAAGTTGTCCACTTGGCATGGCTAGATGAAAAATCCACAAGATATAAGCTCTCATGCCTAAATCCCTTCAATATGCAATTATTTCCATCTATACTAGTGACTTCAAATTTATCACTAGTAAAAGTACACTTGTAACCAAGATCACAAAGTTGAGCAACTAACAATAAATTGAACTTGAAGGAATTAACCAATAGCACATTTGAGAGAGAGTGGTCATTGGAGATAGTAATTTTACCCAATCCTTTCACTTCACCCTTGCCATTATCACCAAAAGTAATATTGTCATAATCGGATGCTTCATCAACAAGAGAAGAAAATATTATTCCTTCATCGATCATATGTTAAGAGCAACCACTATCAACTATCTAATGTCTTCCTCCGACCTTGTAATCCACCTACAAAACAAGATTAAGCTCTTTTTAGGTACCCAAACTTGTTTGGGTCCTTGGATGTTAGTGACCAAGGCCTTTGGCACCCAAATGGTATTATTTTTAGAACCAAATGCAGGCAACCCAACGTATTTTGCACAAATACTACCATTAGCATTTTTCTTAAGAACATAGCTAGAATCAAAGGATATGGCCTTCTTCTTCTTACAATCTTTCTCAACATGACCAACATTTTTGCATTTTTCACAATATTTACCCTCATTCTTTACAAAGATGGTATTCTTAGAGACAAAAGCTTTCTTCCCTCACTTAGGAACATCGTCAAGACCTTCATTATTCAAAGTGAACTTTTGGCTTGTCCAAATGTGCTTGAATTGAGCTTTACTATCATAGCACCTTTTCAAATCCTTAACCAAACAATTGACTTCCTTTTTCAACATTTCATTTTCCATGACGAGAGAAGAATCACAAGAAAAGCCATCACTTATGCAAGATATATCACTTGAGCTACAAAAAGGGTTAGATGAACTAGGTGCACAAGATTCATCATTTAGAATATCACATCCAACACTTATGCTCACTTTACCTTTGACCTCATGTGCAAGAGAAGAGTTGTGAGCTTCCTCAAGCTTCTCATGAGTTTCTTTTAGATTCTCATGAGAGGTCTTTAGCTCCTCATAGGAAACTTGAAGAGATTGGTATTTCATCTTCAAATCCCTTAACTTTTCCTTTTCTTTACACATGTAGTCATCGGTATCATTGGTCATTCTCACAAGATCATCATAAGTAAGTTCATTATTAAATTCATCATCTTGTGATACCTTCGTGTCACCTTTTGCCATGAGACAAAAGGGCGTAGAGAAGAGTGATGGAGGTTCCTTGATGGCGATGTCGGCAATTCCTTTTAAAATCTTCTCATCATCATCATCCGAGTCAGAGCTTGCATTGGAATCCGATTCACCGTAGTACGCTTGACCATTCCTTGTCATCACCTTTCTTGTTCTTCTTCTTATTATTTGGGCAATTCATGACAATGTGACCAATTTCGTCACACTCGAAGCACTTCTTGTCTTCAAATAGATTCTTCTTTGATGATTGGCCCTTCTTATCATAATTCTTGTTCTTTATGATTCTTTTGAAACTTCTAACGAAAAGAGCAATTTCTTCATTGGAGTCATCATTATTGCCATGTTCATAATTCTTGTTCTTTATGATTCTTTTGAAACTTTTAACAAAAAGAGCAATTTCTTCATTGGAGTCATCATTATTGTCATGTTCATCATTATTGTTCTCTTTCGATGATTGAGCCTTGAGTGCCATACTTTTCTTCCCATCATCAATTGCTAGGTCATGAGCTTCCCTTTGTGATTACCTAAAAATGCCATGAGTGAGCACTTCACCTAGCACTTGTTTAGGTGTCATTGTCTTCAAGTTTGATCTCACAAGCAATGTAACAATTGTTTCATATTTCTCCAAGAGGCTCCTAAGAAACTTGTGAGAAAAATCTTCATTCAGAATATTGAAACCAAGACCCTTGAGCTCATTCACAATATCATTCAACCGGTTGAACATACCGGATGCATCTTCATCCTTCTTCATAGCAAATTCACTAAACTTTCCATTGTATACATACAATTTTGCTTCTTTCATGGTAGATATTCCCTCATGAATTTCCTAAGCTTTTTCCAAATTCCATTTGCGGTTGTGAGATTCTTCACCCGGTTGAACTCACTAATATCAAGAGCACCATAGAGCACATTCATAGCTTGATCATTGAGTAACTCATTTTCATCATAAGTTTTGGTTTTATTCTTCTCATGTAGAATAACATATCCATGATTCACAATTCTCCAAATATTTTTGCCCATAGCCTTAAGATGACCCGTCATTCTAGTTTTCCAATAGTCATAGTTATTCCCATCAAAGTGTGGTGGCTTTCCTACATGAACATTGTTATCACTAGCCATTTATCCTACTCTGAGATGGTTAAATCCTTCAAATACGAAGACCACAACTCTGATATCACTTGTAGGATCTAGGATACCGACTAGAGGGAGGTGAATAGGTGGTTTCAACTAAAATCACAACACTAAATAAATTTAATTAGTAACACAAGAGAAATTCTATTTCTACTCTTTCTAGAACTAGGTGAGGGTTTGCAACTTAGGGTGACAAGATACAATTCAATCTCTAGTAATGTAATTGCTCAAAGTAAATTGCAATAAGGAAATTGAACAAAGAAAAAACCGAAGACAAGAGATGATTTTTTCCAGTGGTGTCGATGACTTGCTGGTCACCCCTAATCCACATTGAGGTGGATTCAAAGTTCCAACCGCTCCTCTATCAAGACTCTGCTTGATTTTGAGCCGGCTTGAATCAAAGAACCTCTCCAAACCTCAATTCCACTAGAGTTGCTCTTCACCGCTCCGGCGAGGTGAGCACAAGAACCTCTCACAAGAATAGCCAGGGCTCATTCACAATCTTCTTGAAAGGTCCAATGACTCCACAGCCTCCAAGCTGTCTAGGAGGTGGCAGCCTCCAAGAGTAACAAGCCAATGACACTTGTTTGAAGATTCCCTAGTGCTACAAAGATCAAACTCTTGATGCAATGCACTAGGATGCTCTTAATTTCACAAGAATGCAACCTCTAAGCAAAGTGAGTGAGAGAGAGAGGGGGAAGAAGGCTCAAGTATGTCAAGAAAGCATTCCAAAGTGCCAAGAGAGCTCTCCCACGCTCGAGCATGAGCTATTTATAGAGCCTTCTACCAAAGCTAGCCGTTATGTTCAAAACGCACAGAAATAGGGGATTTGCGGACCGTCCGCATTTATGAGCACGGACCGTCCATCGTTCATCCCAACGGCTAGAACAATAATAAATGCATGGCAGAAATGACCATTGCATCATAGTCGGACCGTTTGCCCTTACAAGCACGTACCGTCCGCAGTTCAAATTCCCAACCACGCAGAGCAACTCTAGACATGTCCAGAACCGGTCTTGCTCGAGGATTAGTACGGCGAACCGTCCACCTAGAATTGGTGGACCGTCCACCTCTCATTTTTGCCCAACACTCAAAACCAAACTAGTTCTGAGTACATTTTCAAATTAGCCGGCGGACCGTCCGCCGTTCACATCAAAGCGCAACACAGAACCAAGAATGGTTGTCCAAATTTTTGATCATGTGGCAGTCTACGGGGAGACCGTCCGCCGTTCACATCGAAGCGCCACACAGAACTAAGAATGGTTATGTCCAAATTTTTGATCATGTGGCGGACCGTCCACCAACCAGGGGTGGATCGTCCGCCTTTATAACCTCGCGCCCACCATAACAAAAACTGGTTCTGTCTAAAAACCAAACCAATTGGCAGACCATTTGCTTCTGTAAGTCGGACCGTCCGCCCTTCTATTTTTTAGTGCAACAGAACAACTTCGAAGATATGGCTAAGTCAAATAATGGTCCGCCTTCACGAAGGAGACCTTCCCCCATACACACTGTGTTAGCCATTTTCAAAGCACATTTCACCAATGATTTTTCCACTTTTCAAACACATTTGACCTATATTCATGCGATGCAATTGTTTGAGTAAAGTGGTACTATATAACCGTCAAGCAAATAAAATTGACCTCTCTTGATAGTACGGCTATCTAGCCTATTAATCCCCTACACGAAATGCGCAATATGCCCACACACTGGCCCATACGCGCAACCGCGAGGGTCGGCTCTGATACATCCTCCAAAGCCGCACTGTCCAGCCCTTGAGAAGGGCGGGCATGCGTACACATAACACCTTGCTTACACTTTCATCCTCGCTTCGTGTAAAAGGGTTAACCCAAAGATGCTATGGCTAGTGGACAAAAGCTTATAAGTCAGCTCCATCCTTACTCAACTAGTAAGGTGGTACTAAACATGCGTACCTGAGCTACTACTTGACTATCCAAATTTGGGTCGTATGTCACAGCTCTCCGCTGAAAGTTGGAGGAGGATCAATGGGCGGGTGAGGGCAAGGATGATGACAGCAAGGATAGCAGCAGCAGAAGAGATAAGGAGGTGGCAGGACTCTGACGAGATCCTAGCGTGCTGTTACATGGGAGGCAAATTTATTCAGACTTTTGATTTGGCATGTAGCTGCTAACATCTTTTGCTTTTAGACCTAGTTTGATTCATTGAGTTCACCTCTCATTTGATTTGTTCACTCTTGTCTCCAATGCGGGCAATCAAATCCAAACCTTTATGTGTGCTTTATCCAGTGTAAATGCCTCCATCGCTGGAACAATACAGTTCGGAAAGAATGATACAATATCTTTTTGAATCCAATATTCACTTATTGATTATTGATTAGGTCACTGAAAAATTGTTGTATATGCGATGGTGCGTATATTCTTGAGGATAGCTTGGGGTCAAGGTGCTAGAAAGTCCATAATGGGGCTTCTGTTTCGTGCTCAACAACACCTAGGGTGCCTTTGGTTGGGCTTTTGAACCTGCTTTTGCTTTTGCAAAAGTCAAAAGCCAACCAAAAGGCAAAAAAGCTCTATATGCTTTTGCCTAAAAGCTGCTTTTGGTGTAGTACAAATGCAAAAGCACCATCCCCCCCTGCTTTGAGGTGCTTTTGGGGTAAAAAATTACCCACCTGCCACTCTTTATGAAAGGTAACGGTTCATTTTTTTCCGATCTATTTCTAGCGCAAGTCTTCCGTCAACCGTCCGCCTCCCGTATTCTCCAGCGCCGCCCCCGGCGGACCGTCTCCCTCCGAGTCCCGATCGCCGTCCCTCCGGCCCCGGTCGCCGGCCGCCGCCCCAGTCGCCAGTCTGCCTCCTGATCCGGTCGCCGCCCCTGGATCACCTGCCATACCGCGCCTGCCCGCCGAAGGCCGTCGTATTCTGCGCGTCTGCTCTCACGTCCGTCTCGTTGAAGGTGAGTCGCTGGGACTTGGCTCGATTTCATCGATAATTTCATCTGTCGATGGTAATAGTTGCTGCCGTGGTAGTAATGATGGCTAGTAGATCAGTAGCACACGGCAGTAATGATGGCTAGTAGATCAGTAGCAATGATAGGCAGTAATGATGATGAAGTAGCCCCTGCTACCGTAGACGTTGATGCCTAGTAGAACAGCAGCACTTTCTATTTACGATTTGACAGGCAGTAATGATGATGAAGTAGCTCCTGAGCTCACCGAATCAAACTGGTAGCTTTGTATTTACGTATTGTAGGTCTTCTTATCAATGTTTGAACTGGTAGCTTTCTTTTCGTGGAAGGAAAATAGAAATCCCAGGAGTTTACAACCTCAGCTTCATTTTATCTAAGCTATTTAATATTTTTTAGGATGGTAGTGGCTCAAAATTGTTCACATGCAATTCTTATAATTTATTGAAGTCACAATATCTATCATCAGTCATATGAATTGAATCAAACAATATTTTTGGTTGGCTGAAGAATGGGTGATAAGGCGGATTGGGGTGATGCTTTTTTAAGGCATTTGATTGATGCCTGCAAAGAAGAGATTGAAGCCGGGAATAGGCCGATGGGAATTTTTACTACTACCGGTTGGAAGAATGTTGTTTCAAAGTTTGCAGAAAAATCCGGTGACAAGAGAACAAAAAAACAATTGAAGAACAAGTTAGATCTTCTTAAAAAGGAGTATTCAACATTTATGGAGTTCAAGAATTGTGCAACTGGTCTTGGATGGGATGAGGCAAAACAAACTATTGACTGCTCAGACGAATGGTGGGACGAACACCTTGCTGTAAGAACTATGTTGTTATTGTAATTATATTCTTCCCATTCTTCGTTATGGTGTGCCTTATTAATTTTTTTTCTAATTGTAGAGATGCAACAATCGTGAGAAAGGAATCAAATGCCACCATGTGAAGTTTCGAAAACAAGGACCCAAGTTCCTTGATGACCTGCATATCTTGTTTGGCAAGGCACATGTAAGTGGGTCTTCTGCATCCTGTCCTGGAGATATATCATCCGATGAGGCAAGTGATGAGGATGTGGATGAGGTAGCAAAATCTAAGCAGAAGGATATGACAGTGAACCTAGGAAAAAGGAAACGTAAGGGTACCTCCATTGGTGTTGAAGAGAAGGATGAGAAGAGCCCATTCTTTCGTTTGTACAAGACCACTTGTTTGAAGATAGAAAATGCTGCAGAGAGGATCTCCACAAGTGTTGAAGCATCATCAGCTCCTCCAACCAACCTAGTTCCTACCATTACAGAGACTATAAAGATGGTGAAAGAATGTGGGGTGCAAGAAGGAACTGCTCTAATGCACACAGCCGCCTCCCTAATTGTTAAACCTGAATTTAGGGAGCTCTTTAGCTCTCTAGAAACAACTAAAGGAAGGCTCGATTTGATTGAGAGGGAGCTAGAAAAGGAGATGATGAAGCGCCACTGATTTGTTTTCATGTTTGTCAGATTATTTTATTATCATATGTGACAAGAATTTTCCTATGTTGAACCATAATTTGTTACCCTATATTGAACCATAGTTTGCTTGGAGATGTGAAACATTATTTATCTATTATTGTGTTATGTTGAGCTTCTTCATTTAGTATTGTCAAGAAAGTTGTTGTATTTAATTATTAATATACTAATGTCTCATGTAGATGGATGATAGATTGGGAGATATAGCCAAAGGAGGACAAAAAGGACTACTACTGCTAGCTGAACTTGCACAACATGCTGGTGCTATGGGAGAAATGGGAAACTTGTATACTGAGCGGTATTTGCATAAAGCTGAATATAGGGAAACGTCAGAAACTGGAATTCAATGGGTGATGAGGTGTATGTCACGCCCGAGGTATTTTTATAAGATGTTTCGGATGAGCACCGAGATTTTCGATAAACTTCATGACTTGCTAGTCTCTACTTACGGATTGACCTCAACCAACAATGTTTCGTCTACTGAGTCATTGGCAATGTTCTTGTGGATCGTCGGAGGACCCCAATCTTTTTCACAAGCTGAAAATCGTTTCACACGGTCACTTTGGACAGTTCATATGAAGTTTCACGAAGTGTTGAAGTGTTTGCGCAAGTTAGCTAAGGACAATATTAAACCAAGAGATCCCACTTTTTCTACGGAGCATAAAAGGGTGAGAGAGGACCGTTTTTGGCCATACTTTAAAGATGCAATTGGAGCAATAGATGGTTCACATGTTAAAGTGGTAGTGCCAGTGGACGAAGTGGTTAACCACACGTGTCGTCATGGATATACATCTCAGAATGTGCTAGCTATTTGTGACTTTGACATGAGGTTCACCTTTGCGGTTGCCGGGTGGCCGGGTTCTGCACATGACACACGTATCCTCAATCATGCATTGGCAAATTTTCCTTCATTCCCCGTGCCTCCTAAAGGTATACATGGTTCCTTCATCAAATTAGCAATACTTGTATTATTATGTACCTTACTAACTTAGTTTTGTAGGAAAGTATTATCTTGTGGACTCAGGTTACCCAAACCGAATTGGGTATCTTGCGCCTTTCAAAGGAAGCACGTATCATATACCAGAATTTCAGCATCGTTCGGGGCCTCCCCAAGGAAAGTACGAGATGTTCAATTTCTTGCATTCATCTCTTCGTAATGTCATTGAAAGGTCTTTTGGAGTCTTAAAGCAGAAGTGGCGTATTTTGAAGGACATGCCAAGTTTCTCACCTCGTACTCAGAAACATATCATTATGGCTTGTCTTGCATTGCATAATTTTATTCGTGACAGCAATTTGTGTGATAAGGAGTTCAAGAGATGTGATGATGATGAGGATTACTTGGTACAACATACATGTGGTATGAGACAAACACAAGGAGATGATAGTGACGATGTGGAGAATGAGGATACCATGAATACCATTCGTACTAGGATAGCTGATGCTTTGGTTAGTGCGAGAGGAGGAGAGTAATGTTGAGGGATGGCATCCTTGTATAGAACTTTTGATAGATAGTTCTATTTATGTGGACCAATTACTTTAATGGATGAAAAACATATAAAATTTATTTTTTTTCTTCCTAAAATAGTGGTTTACATTTGAACTAGTGAACGCATTATTTTGTTACGAGCAATTTGCATATAAACACAGTCACAGACCTTTAGGGGCATTACAGGTATTTCTTACACAGCCTACAGTTTCACAGCTCCTCTAACCAAACGGTCTTCTGCTTTTCCCACAGCTGCTTTCTCACAGCTGCTTTTCCACAGCCCACAGCTCACAGCAGCTTTTTCAAAAGCCACAGCCCAACCAAACGCACCCCTAGGCACGGACATGTCCCTGAGGTCGCGTGTTGGTGTCCGACACCGACACGTTGCCGAATTGTTTTCGATACTTATCGAAGCATATCGAAAAAATTAAGCACTGAAAATAAATAAATAAACACGCCGATACTTCGTGGACGCGGCCTTGATACGGCCCAGCCCAGCAAGAGACCCCTGGTGGATAACCTTTCGGTGCCTCTGACGCGGGCCCCTGACTCCACCTAGAACACACAGCCGCCTCTTCTCTTGCACTGCGCTAGCGCCGCTCCTCAGATCCACGCACTGCCAGCCCGCCATTGCTGCTCTCGGGTCGGATCAACGCGCCGGCGCCACCTGTTGAGTTCCTTTTCTTTTTCTGCTGCTCCGTGCTCCTGCTTCCCCCTTCCTTAACTCCACCCTGAATGCTTCTTGAGTTCTTGTTTTTGCTTCCAGTTCAGAATGGCATCGGGCACAGCAGCGTTGTTGCTGTGTGGTTGTTTGAACTTAATTTACAACCATGTTGGCATGCTTTAAATTTGGTTTATGCGACCTTTTATTTGCCTAGATGTTTATTATATTGCCGTGTCGCGGCATTTTGAGGAGAATGGCGCATCACCGTGTCAGATAAGTATCGTGTCCGACACGCGTGTCGGAATCGATGCAACTGACCTAGCTTTGCCACCTAAAGCAACATATTTCCTGGGGTGTTTGATTGTTGAGCTAAGGGGATGTTTGATACATTCCAACTTATCACATCGGATGTTTGATGCTAATTAGAAGTATTAAATATAGGCTAATTATAAAACTAATTGCACAGATGGAGTCTAATTCGTGAGACGAATCTATTAAGCCTAATTACTCTATGATTTGATAATGCGGTGCTACAGTAACTATTTGCTAATGACGGATTAATTAGGTTTAATAGATTCGTCTTGCGAATTAGCACTGCAATTAGTTTTATAATTAGCTCATCTAATCCTCCTAACTAGCATCCGAACATCCGATATGACACTGCTAAACTTTAGCACCTAGTATCCAAATACCCTCAAAATCTAGTTCATGTCACATCGAATTTTGAAATTGAATTTTGAAAGCTAATTAGTGGCACTAAATATGAGTTAATGATAAACTAATTACACAAAAGGAGGTTAATTCGCGAGACGAATCTATTAAACCTAATTAATTCATGATTAGCACATGTTTATTGTAGCACCACATTGTCAAATCATGGACTAATTAGGTTTAATAGATTTGTCTCGCGAATTAGCCTCCACCTGTGCAATTGATTTTGTAATTAGTTTATGTTTAATACTCCTAATTATTAGTATCTAAATATTCGATGTGATAAGACTAAAGCCATATGTGCAAATGGTTTTGTAATTAGTTTATATTTAATACTCCTAATTAGTATCTAAATATTCGATGTGATAGGACTAGTTTTGTAATTAGTTCATGTTTAATACTCCTAATTAGTATCTAAATATTCGATGTGATAGGACTAAGCTTTAGTCGTGGTAATCAAACGGACGGGGCGAGATTATCTCTCAAGTCTCTTCTTCAGAGCAAATGAACCTTATTAAACAACTGAATGTTGTATAGACAGCCCCATAACAAGTTTTGGATGTAAATCAAGTTTCGTAAAAAAGATATTTTGGAGCACCTAAAAAAAGCTATGCTCGACTGAATCTTTGAGCTCGTAAAAAAATGTTTTGGAGTACTACATGAGCTGATGAGCGGCAGGCTAGTGCTGCTGATATGGCCAGCAAGCGAGGCAGGGTGTCTAGGATTGAGCCCAGTTCGTGGCCCAATAGCTTCTCGCTCCAGGAAAGAAAATCAGAAGATAGATGATGGCCCAGCCCAATTCATTAATAACTGTGTAGGCCGAAGCCCAAGATCAGAAAAGAAAAGGGTTGAGGAAAACCTAGCCCCGTCGACCCGCTACACACGTGCGCCTTCCGCCGCCCTACCCACGCTCGCCGGCGCCGCCCTCGATCAATCGCTCGCCGCTGCCTCGCCTCGCGCTCGCCGGCGTCTCTCCATCAGGTAATGGCGATACCAATCTCCTTCTTATAATCTCTCTTCTTCTCGTGCTGCCTTCTTGCTGCTTGCCTGCGGGTTTATCATGCGATAGTTCTTATTGCTGGGCCAGGCGAAATTGTGCCGTAGGATTTGATTTTGGCCGATGATGCTAGTTTGGAGATGCTTGTGTGGTGGCGTTTGTCCAGATTTGGGTCGAGAGCTCCATTCCGGTGCTTAGGCTCTGAGTAGAGTTTTATTTTTATTTTTACTTGAAATGATGTCCCTACTGAGCTGTTATTTTTTTTTTGAAACGAAACTGAGCTGTTAATTGATAGTTGTGCTCGCTGGATGGAATTTATTCAAACTTCTGATTTGGCATGTAGCTAGTCTGTCATTTCTTTTGCGTTTAGACCCACTTTTTTTCATTGAGTTCACCCTCATTTGATCTGTTCACTCTTGTCTTTGCTGCGGGCAATCAAATCCAAACCTTTCTGCGGTGCTCTGCCCAATAAGTAAAAATGCCTCCATTGCTGGAATAATACAGTTCTGGAGAGAATGATACAAATATTTTTCTGCATGCAATGTTCACTTATTGTTTAGTTACTGAAAAATTGTTGTATGTGCCATGGTGCAGTATATTCTGAGGATGGCTTGGGGTCAAGGTGCTAGAAAGCCCATAATGGGGCTTCTGTTTCGTGCTCAACAACAAGCGGCTAGGGGATACTCTTCTTCAGCATTCCAGACTCATATATTGGGCGTTGATGCTCCCCAAAATGGCATGTTTCTTAGGAGATTCAGCTCTCAAGTGTCTTCTTCAGAGCAAATGAGCCTTATTAAACAACTCCGAGAAAGAACATGTGCTCCAATCAAAGATGTCAAGGCTTCCTTAGTTAGCTGCAACTGGGATATTGGTTAGCTCTTCTTTTCTCACTGTGTTAGCGAACTTTAATTGATATATCTTTAATTATTTCCATTTATTCTATTTGAGTTTGTTTATTTCTTTCAGAGGCTGCACAGAAAGACCTGCGGAAGAGAGGGGTGGTTCTCGCTGCCAAAAAGTCTTCACGGACTGCTGCTGAAGGTTTGCTAGCTATTGCACAAGATGAGAAAAGGGCAGCTGTGATTGAGCTTAACTGTGAAACTGATTTCGTAGCAAGAAATGATGTTTTCCAGTATCTGGTTCGTTTCATTCCCTGTAATATTTCATCTTATTGATAGGGAACTGAGCTGCTTTGTTGGTTTATATTTAAGAAATTTGCACCTAAAAAGCACAATGCACATGAAATCGTTTTTAGCAATTTGGAGATAATGTTCTTTTAGATTTATTTTGTTAAGATGAGTACATTGTGGTTGGGAAATTAAATTTGTTGCTGTTTAGCATTTAAATCATTGGAAAGTAAATGCTGGCTTCTCTTGTGGTGGTTATTGACTACCAGTACAGCATGGTATTTCCATCCTTTGCTGTCATGCTTTATTATGGAAAGAAGATTCTACTTGCGTCACTTTTGCTCGTGTTCACTCATTGAATTGTGCATTGTTAACATGACATTGTCTGCTACACCCTGTATCCTTTTGCTTTCTCTTATTTTTGCTATCAGGGTCTATTGGGTTTTGTACTTCCATTCCATATTTCTTTTTGCTGGATATGCCAAGAGCAATATCCATCTCATTTTTGTAGGTGTGGATATATCTGTAAAACTGTATTAATATCAAGTATGAAAGGGAAAATTTCTACCTGTCTGTTAAGCAGTTTACAGCGGTATCATTTCCAAATTCTGTAGCAACTGTATGTGTTACGTTATTCTGTCATAGCTATGCTATCTTTTATGTTGTTAATACCCTTTCTTTTTATACATTTTGGGTGCAACACCATATTTTTTTTATATTTTTTCCAATTTCATTCACCATGCAGGCTTCATCAGTGGCAAAAATGGCTTTATCTGCTCAGGGTCCCGGCCAATTGTTTTTGCCTTTTGGTCCTGAATATTTGGAGGTATGTCATATGTTACTTGATAGACCGTCTTAGTTGATGAGTGTATGGATATCTTCTGTTTGTTGGTCTGTGGTATGACCTTGGTTTTGGACTTTGGTTGCATAGATCCTGAATTTATGTGGGCGTGCCGAGGCACAAGAGAAGGGAAGGAGCTTGTCATTGCTTGATTTTGATTAGTCTAGCAGTCCTAATAAATGAATTTAGCCTGATATGAAAGAAGATCACATAGTGGGGTTTAGCTGAGTCATGCACACACGTGTGTGTAGCTGCTTCTTTGGTGCCACAGCCACACCGTGACAGTCTGATTCTATGTTTTAACCCTTCCAGTGCTTGATCTTCAATATAATGATATTTTGCAGTCGACTAAATGTTCCTGCACTACCAATTATGGATTTGGATTCACCATCTGAACTCTGAACTATTATATTTAATTACGATTAAGAATTCAAGATCCATGCCCTTGGCAGTCAGCTGGGATCAGGATTATAGTAAGCCTGCTATATTAACGCTGGGTACTGTAGCAGGGGTTCCCTCTGGGTTATGGTTAGTTAGAGATAAAATTAGAGGTCTCCTGCCCAGGGTTCATGAAAGCCTCTCTATATAAAAAGAGATGTATCAATCAAAGGCAGCAAGAATTATCAGGAGGGATCCTCATCTACTCCCGGGTCTTGAGTTTGGGCCCCACCATGACAATCCATATAGTTAGATCCCATTTAATCAGTCTTTTGAATTGAACTGTTGTCCTGAAACTTATATCATTAGGGATTGATGTCCCACATGCCTTAGAATTTTGTTTCCTATGTAGTCAGTTTGATGGATTATACCTGCACTGCTACTTTGGATCATGCTTTTGTGTTGGCTAAATAAAAGGAAAATGAATGCTTCAAAGAGGTTTATGTGACTTCTAGCACAGAGGATTGGATGAGGATATGTTGAGGTTGATATACAATTTCAACATGAATGTAGAATGGCAATTGACAAGAGTTGCCATGATGAATTTGAGATTGCAATTGATTGCATCCAACAATGCAACAAAGGAGATTAGATCCTGACTGGTCATTTCTCCAACCTTGCAGAACATGTCTATCAATCTAGATCATCCTAAGCTCAGTGGGGAAACAACTGTCCAAAGTGCTGTGACAGAAGTTGCTGCCATGGTTGGGGAGAATGTAAAACTCAGAAGAGGTTTCATATTATCAACCACGGCTCATGGTGTAGTTTCGTCTTATGTGCATACCTGTCCTCAGCCAGGTGTGTGGACAATGGAACCAGCTCTTTCAATTTTATGAATAATGTACATTCTTTATTCTTCAGACCTATTTCCTTTTTTTGTCCCTATCAGCTAAGTTAGATTAAGCATAACCAGTACCCAAAAGTAGTTTTTCTACTAGGAGCATGCTTATATTTTCTAATCATTTTCACCAGTCTAAAATTTTGGAGACAACTAAATATTATAGTACATTTTTCTGTATTTTTCATAATTGTAGTAGTTAATCAATTTTTCAGGCTTCTTCCTGATGAATCCCCTCATTATTAGAAGAATGCAAGTTCTTAATTTACTCATGTACAGCTGTTGGTGATAATGCAACCATGAATTAACACTCCCGTCAGGCTACAATTTCAACACAACATCTCTTTAGTCTTTCCAATGCTTCAACAGCACTACACTATCTTTTTCCAAAATGAAACAAGAAGAGAAAAATGGCATTCTATCTAGAGGGGGAAACACTTGTTTTTGCACTCATCATAATACAATATTTAGCATGTTATCCTAGTCCTAGTTGTTGTTTGCTCTGCTGACCCCAACTCCCTGCTACCTATTGAGTTGCTGTTAGCACGTCCTTTCTGGTTCCCTCATTAACAACGGAATGTTTTTACTTCTGTTTTTAACTAGGATGATGTATTCAGTCATTTACTTAATTGAGCATTCTTTTTTTCTTTTCAGGTTTGGGTCGTATTGCTGGATTGGTTACACTAGAAGCAGAAGATAGCAGTGCTTCCCTTGATGCTCTCAAGACAGTTGGGTCATCTATTGCGATGCATATTGTTGCAACAAAGCCATTATTTTTATCAAAAGAATTGGTTTCTGCTGCAGCTCTAGAAAATGAACGTGAAATACTCCGAACTCAGGTGCTTTATTTTGATAAATATTACCTTTTCTCCATCATGTTTGGGTTGGCAAATTTGACATTTGTAGCAGTATTTAGTTCCCTCTGTGGTGTTCCATACTTTCCTAGCACCATGTCCTGTATGTTATATTGTTATTTGCTCAATTTTGCCATGGTTGTGATGTCTGTTCACCATAACAATGTGGCTAGCAACCAAATATGACAACTCTATGCATGCAAGAATAAAAAATGATTAAGAAATTCTGTTCACCATAACAATGTCCTGTTGTAATTGGTGTCTTTTTAGCTCAACAAGAATAAAAAAATGATTTAAGAAAGAATGGGGTGACACTGGCATGAAAAAGATCCATATTGACCAAATGCATGCATTTCCGTAATTCATTATTGAATGTGCCTTAGGAGAGAAGTAAAATCATACTCTATGATCTATGCTTTCATGAGAGAACAGTTCGATGATTAAGAAATATAAGATGATGAATAAATAATTTGAAGAAAACACATGCATTGGCTTGAGTTTTTTGGATTGAAAGATAATTGGTACATGTGGACCTGTCATAGGGCTTGTACTATAAAGCAAGAGTCAGGTTTCAGAGATGAGATTATGGAAGATCCTGATAGGATGAGTTCTGTATGTATGTTAATATCTGAGAATACCTTGTGAGTATTAGATAGAATTGGACCCCGCTTATTTTCTATGAGTCTAATGGCAATATTTTTTATTTTTTTCCTTCTAAACACATGGACTGCATATCCTTCATATGAAGGTCAACTTCAGTGTCAGGTTGCACTAGAAATGAAATGACTTGTCTTGCAACATGTTAGGCTGAAAGTTCAGGGAAATCCCAAATGGCTATGGATAAAATGGTGGAAGGTCGATTAAGGAAGTACTTTGAAGAGGTGGTGCTCATGGAGCAAAAATATGTTCTCAATGATAGCACAAACATTAAGGTAAATTGATAAAAGAAAATTTATATTCGATGATGTACTGCCCTGAATTGTTTATTTCTAATAGCTGTTGTTTCTGGTGTCCTTTTCAGACGGTGCTGAATGATTTGTCAAAGGAGGTTGGTTCTAAAGTAACAATTGGTAATTTTTTCAGAATGCAAGTTGGTGAAGGAATTGAGAGGTACAATATACTTGTCCCATGTCATCTTCATTGATAAGTTTTCTTCTTTTTTTTTTGGTTGAATTGATGTGTATAGTTGCTGGGTAGGATGGTGTCAGAAGCAGCATATGCACCATATGAAATGATGTTTATCATTTACATACAAATTATGTTTTATTTCGGACACCAATTTTTTTTACTCAAACATGTATTTTTATTTTGTTTTGGCTTATACCAATGCACCCACTTGCGTTTTTTAGTAACTCATTCATAAACCTTCATTGCATTTCTGTATGCCCATAAGTTCATATAATCAACTTTTGACCAATGTCTTTGTGCCTGCAGACATGAAGCTGCTGATGGGTCAGAACCTGTCGCTAATGCTGCATAGGTTTAAAGAAGATATGAATCAAATGAGACTGTCAGGATGTAGGTGAAGTTCCTCTTTTTAAATGCTTTGCTTTTAGGTGTTTGCAGTGAAATTCTCCCAAAAGCTTCTCTGCCCAAACTGAATTGAGCTGAATAACGATGCTTTTATCATATCAAGTTTTCCATACATTCGAAGACCTGCAAAACTGTATAATTCAGTTGAAACCGTGTATGATTGAACCACATTCAGATGGTAAGAAACTAGAGCAGAATGGGAGTTGGCTCATACTATTACTTGAGCATCACTTGCTTTTGTACTTGGCGCGTGCAAGCCAAAAGGGGTTATGAGGTGGTGTGCGGGGATCCCCAACCTGTATGCAAAGTATAATGTGAGGCCATTTGTTTATGCTTTTTTTTTAATTTTTCTCAGGGTCTTTTTGATAATTCTGGCCGGCAATCGTTTTATTCTCAGCAACTGCTATGTGGTTAGCTATTGTTTACCCCCTCCGTTTTATAATTTGACACGGTCTCCCAACTTACAATTTAGCTATTTGTTTATTTTATATTATATTGTTTATGGTTATAAACTTGTGATCAGTGGAGAGTACATTTGATTACGAATATTTTATAAATATTAAAAAAATGTTGGTTAAATTATTGGTAAAGATTGTAAAATCAAAAACGGAGTAGAAGATATCAACAAACTGAAACGGTAGCTCGGGACACTTGTGCTTGCCACTGCACAGTTTTCATATATGCCATCTTTGTCAGGTGATGTTCGCGAGAGAAGTTAAAATGCCGTTAATAAGGAAAATGAGAGCTCGAAAGGTGCATTTAATTAGTCTGTAGATGACACAGCCACTTGATGTACCAATGTCAAATTATTACATGGGGTGATTCAGCTTTGTTTACAGATCATGACCTGTTTTCAATGATCTACAATCAGGAGCTTGTGAAAATCTCCCCAAATCAAATCTTTTACCGGCTCTCGTGCTGACTGCAGCCTAGGATTTCCACAGCTTCTAGTATTGTTGGTGCATTGTGAAACTTAGAGCCTGTTTGGATACATCCTCGTAAACTTTAGGACACTCATAAAGTTTAGGAGCTAGAAATTGGTAGTCCTAAATTTATGAGTGGGCTGTTTGGATGGAATCATAATCTTTAGGATGTTAGAGGGGAAATGACTTTTGTACCCCTAATTACTCCACCCCTGCTCCGTTTCTAGCGCCGTGGAGAGAGAAGGGAAGGGGCAACAGGGGTAAAGGATGGGTTGGGGACCACTTTTAGGAGAAAAATAATTCATTATGATGGTTTGGTCCTCCTAATGAAAACAGCACTCCTAAACATTATGAATGCACTTTTATGACATATGTTTGGATGCACAAGTCCTAAAAGTGGATTAAAAGTGAAATCCTAAAGATTATGAGTGTGTATCCAAACAGGCCTTTAATAAGGATCAACATGATCTGTGACTCCCTATTATTTAAAGGGACTCATGATTTATGAGCCTGCTTTTATTGAAAGGTGCTCAGGACATTGAGGCGTGCATTTATTTGAGATAGTGTTTCAGGAAGTCCCACAAACTTGGATACATTAGGAATGCAGTGGTAATAACAAAATTATTTGAAAACACAACGTATGAATGAGTTGGTGCTATTGCTCACTGAATGCAAGCATCATGCACCAAAAAGAAATCAGAGGACTTTCTTTCCGTTTTTTTCTTTTCGTTTAGTCAGAAATGACAAGTCGCAATCATGTTGTTAGCCGTCTAACCACTAACCTCAATAAGAGTAAACTTGCAATCATAGAGAGTTAGAGACCTTATCTTATATGGTTAAGAGAAATGTCTAAAGGTGCTAACAACTATGACCGTTCTTTTCAGTGCATATGATGCACCTACCATGCATCCTATCAGCGACATTGCATCCCTATGGATTCTCCTATCAGTGACTAAATTTGTGCAAGCAACAATTCGATTAGGTAGAATCAAGACTACTCCAAGCATGACTTGCTCAAAATCATGTCCTTTCATTGTGTGCTTCCCATGTGCACTTAAAGTGTGCTGTAATTTTGCTTCCTTGAACCATCCTTTTGTTGCTTCTAGAGCTTCCACTTGCTTCTAGTTCAAGCAATTAGGCAAACCGTGATGGTCCTAAGATGAAAACAGGAAAACCTAATCTTGTAGGCATCACTAACTGGATCAAAATGAAGTACATCTAGTACATGGTCCCTACTCAACAGTTCATGAGTTCAAAAGGACAAGTGTGAAAGTGGAGGTGCCAACCTTCTGCAGCCAGTATAGTTTGCCAATATCCTTGGATGCTATCATTCCTTGACAGATGTGGCTTCAATACATGGTGGATCACTTTTGAAATGACTTCAGTAGAAATAATTTTGCAAGAAACGAAAGAATCTTAATCATGATGCACTGCAAATACTGCAAATATCACTGAACTAAAGCGGTTAAGATATCTATGTGCTGCCCTTTAGTTATTCGCTAACAAATGATTAGGACGTTAGATTGCTTTGTAGTTAGCAGTATGTTTATTGCTAACTAACCCGAACATTTATCTCTTCTTTAATGGAATGATGAGCAAGGGGAATCTTTGATAGATATAACTGACATTGATTTGTGTTGCTGATTTCGTACGATGAGTACTTCAGAACACACTGATTGCTCTGAATATCCCATATATTTTCTTTTGCTGGGGGCGAGTTTACAATAATATTGTAATTGAACATGAGTTTAGTGTATATGATTAGGAGCACGAATTGTGAAACGAGAAAACAGACAAACCCACTTGAACAATGCAATCTTTTTCAGTGTAGGCATTTTACCAGAAAGGCAGAAACACCTAAGTTTTTTCAAGAACTGGAAAAGGATATTCCAAACAAGGCTTAAATTGCGGAACTGTGTCAACTCGTATTTCTGATAGATGGCAGATTCTTAATACATTCAGAACACAAATCTACAATCTGTTAATCTTATATATTCTAAATGCCACCCAGAAAAGTAGTAAACATGATATTACTTTGAGTAACTAAAAGATTGGAACGCATGTATCCTTAATCATCACGGTAAGTAGTTAGTTGCAACATGGAATAAACTTTGTAGGAGGCACATGGTAAGATCTCAACATTGTGATACTTTATCTGGTGATGATTTGACCGTCCATTTGCTCTGTTTTTCTAAAGAGATTTCTTTCAGCTGGAGTAAGGGATGTGCATGTTGAAAGGGCTGCTAATACTACAGTATCCTGATTCCTATCTAATTTAGTGTTAGTAACTTTAATATTCAGAGATTGCCCCCTGATGAATGAATTGGATTCTTTTCACGATCTCAACTGAAAGATCAATCATTCAGAAAAAAATAGATCCAGTGATACAACTGACATACAAATGTAAACAATTTCTTAGCTTTAGTCATAGGTGAGGATGCAATTTCTTAGCATCGTAGTTTAGGAACTAATTGCCTAATTTCTTAGCCTAACCTGGTTGGGGATGCTGGTGCACACCCCCCATCACCCATTTATGGTCATCTTTGGCTCGAATTTAAGTGCCTATTTTTTGCTCATTAATATTGCATAGAAGCACTTCTTTGTAAGCAACCTTTTTCAGCCTTTTTCAAAATTATGTATAAAGAAATTGCTATTGTTTCTTTTTTCATGAAGTATGTGAATTTCAGTTCTTAGGTTACATTTGATATGGCTTCACTATAAAGAACATTGCAGAATATCACATCTTAACTATAACATAATGCAACCTACCACTGAAACGTGGGGAGTAAGACATGTATCTAGTGATGTTTAATTATTCCCTACCAATGATTAGGATTTGGATTTTCGTAGGAGTTAGCATACCAATACGTGTCTGTTGCTAACTAGTTAGGACAACACTTATTTTGCTTCCTAGAATGATGAGCAGGGGAATCTTTATACTTAAAAAACGTTGATGTAACTGAATTTTGATGTACGTTGTACTGATTGTGTGCTACTTACTCTTCAGAATGCATTGATTAGTTTTGAATACCGAAATCTTGCTTTAGCTTTTGGGTTCATAATTAAGTATTGTCCTTGAGCACGAATTTAGCACGTTGAATTAGCAACATGGACTATGAAATACAAATAGAAAACCCTGATGTACTCACATTAGACTCCAACACACAACAGCTAAGATCCTGTTTGGAAATAGGAATTATGTATAGAGGAAATATGTGAATTCAAACAGGAAAATTGCAGGATTACAAATGGGAACGAACCGCTGAAGGAGTGAAGACACTATAGAAGCACATAACTCTGAAAGATGGCATAAGCTTAAAAAATTCAGATCACATATCAGATAGGACCAGCTAGGTCCCATTGCCACTAAAAAAGAGTGAGCACTAGTAAATCTGATACTATATTGACCAACGAGAAGGTTGGAATGTCATGTCTCCTTAATCATAGTGGTAAGTTGTTGGTTGCTGGACATATGGAATAAAAATTTGTAGGATGCACATGGTAAGATCTGAACATTGTGATACTTTATTTGGTGATGATTTGACCCCCGAATAGAAATGTTTATTCTTTGGAGGTTTCCCTTCAGATGGAGGAAGATGTGGGAATCTTGAAACAAAGGTACTTAGGGGATTTCTGTCTAACAGAATAATGAGTGGTTAGTAAGTCGTATGCCTAGCCATGGATTTGTTTTTTGTGAGTTCATACTAGAAAGATGTAATACCATTTGGGTCGTAAGTGTATGGACTATAACCAAGTCCATGGAGGTTGTCTATATTATTCCAGAGAGATTTGTCCCTGATCATGCATTCGATTGGTCCGCATATCATGATACCGTTTGGAAACAAAATAAATGAATGAAATAATAAATAGATGTCGGTTTCGAGACCATTTTCTGTTGTGTTGTTGTTTAGTGTAAATCACTTGGTCAGTTAACTAGCGTTCCTGCGTTCTTGATATCGGTTCATGAGGCTCTCACGGAGATGAAGTGGATTGCGAATATACGAGGGGTACTCACAGTGGAGGTCTTGTCGAAATACCTTAGATGGGATCTACTATCTGAAGTTGTACTGCAGCCAGAGGTAGAAGACCTGCATATATGGTGTCTTTTGACTTTAAAAAGATATTCAACAAAATCAACTTATGAAGCTCTATTCATTGGTGCCACTCAATTCAGACCTTATGAAAGGATTTGGAGAGATGGGCACTGGGCAAGTGCAAATTTTTCATGTGGCTGGTAGCACACAACAAATGTTGGACAACAGATCATCTTGCCAAGAGCGCTGCTCTTTGTGTGATCAAGAGGAGACAATTAATCACCTTTTAGTCTCTTGTGTTTTCACCCGTCAAGTATAGTTTAGCATACTTCACAGTGTGGGCTTCGGCTTGCAGGCTTTAGCTCCTTAGCTGGAAGATTCCTTCTTTGAGGATTGGTGGGCAAGGGTGAGTGATATAGCGGATGGTCAGGTGCAGAAGGGACTTGACTCCATCATAATTCTGGTGGCCTGGTCTGTTTGGAACCAACACAATCGCTGTGTCTTCGACGGCCTGCAGCCTGATGTGAATTCAGTCCTGTCTTCCATAAGAGATGATATGCACTTGTGGTGTATTGCTGGGCTCGAGGAATTTCACATCTCCTCGCCCTAGTGCTCTCACAAGAGCAGTTGGGGTCCTTGGTCTAGGTTTGGGTCTTGGTGCTATATAGAAGGTTCCTATAACAAATAATGTAAGGGTTTCTGTACAGATTTTGTCCTAAATAAAAACCTGCACTGTATTTTTAGGTTTATATAAACCCTTCTCTTCTTAATATATTGATACACAGCTGTATTTTTTGTTTATATAAACCCTTCTCTTCTTAATATATTGATACGTAGCTCTCATGTATGTTCGAGGAAAAAAAATATCGGTGGTGCTATTGCTCGTGATTGCGAGCGAGGCTACAATGTTCGCCTACTTCGGTTGCTGCTCACTATATTTTGGACAATGTTCTGTTTGAGCGACCGCATTAATAGCTGGTAATTTTCGGTACTAATTTGGACTATAGCCAAGTGTACCTGGCTAAACTAGTTTTTTTTCCCTCGAATCAGGTACAGACATTGATGATCACGTATAAGTATGCACATTTATCCCTCACAAAACGATAAATTCACCATAAGCATCTCACTATTAATAGATATATGTCGTTTGCCTACCACTTAAAGAAAAATTAATCGTAAATGAAGATTCAGATATGGATAGACAGGTTCCATGATAAGCACCCTAACCAATTGGTGAGCTACATTGAGCTTCCACGGCTAAATATTATTTCAACAGCAAAATGAAAGTTTCCCTATGGACATAATTCGATCAAGTATAAGGTGAAGAGGCAGCATCCAATGTGATAAATCGAGGCGAAACAGTTTTTTGAATCACGAGTTTAGGAGAACGAGTCTCTATGTGCTTTGAGTCCAAGTTAAAGAGGGCGAACGAGACGCATGAACCGGCAACACATGCTTTGATTATCCTATCGCCTGATCTATCCCCTTGCTTTTCTTCCATCGATCGGAGTCACTGGAAAAAGAAAAGAGATTATACAAAATAAAGCCGGTCCCGTACGAGTATTATACTGATGCTCATGCAAAAAGCAAGCAAGGGCCTCGATGGATCAAAAAGGGCTTCCGGCCGATAGAGGAGCACGCGGAATCATCGCCCGATGATCATCATGCGAGATGCCGCCATGCAATCAAAGGCGGCAGAAAAGCAGCCTGGTCTGCTCCGCTGACGCCCACTCCGGCGGCAGCCACACGGTAAACAGTGCCCGTCTTCGCCGGCGGCCGGCGCCAGTGGTGGTGGTAGCGCCTGCCCTGCCTTTCTCTCTGGTTGTGGGAAGGTGTTTATGCGGGGTCCACGGCGCAGGATCCGAGTAGCCACGGACGCATGGGCTGAGTTTAAAACACGAACAAGTTTTTTTTCCATTTTTTCCCCTCTGCAATCTATGAGCCACTAATACAGAGATGTTCTGGATACTCACATTGTCTCCAGAACACAACCTATGAGTAGTAACTCTTTTTAAATTTTTTTTGAAAAACACAAAGGAAAAGTATAGTTTTATGAAACTACGTTGAGATAATTTTGTTAGTAAAATATTTAAGTATACAAACTCACACATAAAAAATAATTCATAGAACTAACACATAAGCGAATGCTAGCTAGTACCTTGAGAGCTCTCTCTTCCTCTACGCAGTCAGGGGTGGAGCCAGGATCCCCTCAATCTAACTTTATGTTTTATGTGCAAAATTGAGGATAAAACAGCTAATACTGCATGGATCTCCATGGGCTAAGGGGTTCTGCAGCTCCGCCCTGTATGCAGGGAGTTTGCGCCGTGGAAACTTGTTTGTTAAGAGTTCACCAGGCTTTCATTGAGTTCAGGACGTTGCCGCCTCAAAAACACATGATGTGAGAAACACTGAAAAAATTGCACCATGCCGCCCACCCCCTCTCCCCCTCCGGCGCCCCGCTTCCCGCCGGCGACGGCGGTAGCTCTCCCACCTCCGCGCATCCTTGGCAGGACCCCAACCCAGCTGCAAGCCCAGCCACCATGCACCCTATCCCTAGCCACCCCGCGCACGCTCTCCTCCTGGGAGCGGTTCTTCTCCAACTCCCCACCCCTACCTCCCCGGGACGGCCGGCCGACGCTCCTTGTTGGCGACTGGGTGCCGGAATCATCGGATCCGCAGATCACGATGTCGGATCTGCGGTTCCCCACGCCAGATCCGCAGCCAGCTGTCCCGGAGCACCCCGTACCAATCCGCCCAGTGCTGCCATGAAGTCAAGCGCGTCTCTGCTCGTGGGAGAAGCAGTAACTCTGATGAAGTGACAACTCCACGGCTCATTCACTACCCTATGGCATCAACGGCATGGCGAACCGGGCCAGACACGACACGGCGCCATGCCACCAGGCGGAAACAGCACCTTAGCAACCTCCATTGCGGCAGGAATGGCAGCCAGTGAGGCGCCATAGGCCGCGCCAGTGTGCGCTGCCCGAGAAGCCACAACGCGACGGCGGGAGCGACCGGCGCTTCAGAAGCGCTTCAAGGAGGCCACCAACCAAAGGTCTGCTCACCTTCAATTGTGCGACTGCGGGACGCTGTTTCATTTGCCTCGCTCCAGACCACCGCGCACCTTCGTGCTGCGACCCTGTGCGCTGCTTCCGGTGCCACCGCTCCGGCCACAAGGAATGCACCTGCGAAGCGACGCGGCCCCCTGTTGCGCGAGCCTCCACCATTGCCCCACGAAACCAAGCTTCTGTCGCGCCTCGCCCCCCCCCCAGCTTCTGCCAACTGTGGACCAGCCCCGCGGAAGCTAACGCCCACTCAACCGGCCATCGTCCCACCACCCCCCGCCTCTGCTGCACCGTGCCCAACCCTCCTGCCAACCGCCGACCACCGCCCACCGCGCTGTCACCAGGACAACAGTCCCCGCCACCACATCCTCCTCCGTTACTACCACCAACACCGAATGCAAGCTCCTGTGCAGCCACAAACATGCACAAACATGGCCATAGGGGATCCTCACACATGACCAGAGGTGGAAACGGTCTTCGTCTCCAACTCCTTCCACCTTGAGCATGACATGCGGGATTGGGAGGTCTACGCGCTCGTCACGTGGGTGCTCCACCTGCCGCCAGACGCCGGAGTTCGGGACATTGCAAATCTCATCACCAGAGAACTCCATCTGCAGCCAGGCGATGTCACCGTCATGCTACATCAACCGGAGCCCTACCTGGTCCGATTTGAGAATGCGGCCCACGCAGTGGAGGCGTGCCGCCACGGACGCTTCACCGGAGGAGGCATTGACATTTGCCTCCGCACGTGGCGAAGCCTCACGCACGCCCTCGGCTTCCGCAACTTCAACAGCGTGCGCCTCTGTCTCGACGGTATCCCTTCCCAGGACACTGAAAATCATCGAGAGAGTCATCGGCCACAAGTGTGGTCTACAACACATCATCACCGACCTCATTCAATCGGCAGACTCCAGGCACATCGAGCTTTGGGCATGGATGGCAGACCCGAGCGAGATTCCAAAGAAGGTCTGGCTATGAGGTCTTCATCCACATGCCTCTACTGGAGGACTACTCGGCAGCCGTACGCAACCTCCAACAGGCGGTCGACAACCCGGAGAGCGTCACACCGATTCAACGGTGGTACGAGTGGCGCTACGGCCTCATCGACGGTGCACCACGAACGCGAGGCCGCACTTCCCGACTCGCCTACCTAGGCCGCCACGAGCACCAGAGGAGCGAAACCACGATGACAGCAGAGACAGGAACCCTGGTGACACGGGCGGGGATGACGCGGCGACTCAAGCACCTCTGGCGCTAGGCGCGGCACACGCGGGTATTGACAGCATGTACACCGTGACCCTCAGGTGGACAGGAACCGCGGCAAGCACCGGGCAGCCAGACAAACCTACAACGATTGAGCCTTTGTCTGGCCACCTCACCGCGGGAACGATGGCGACGACGACAACCACGACTACGACCACCAAGGGCATGGGTGCAAGTACGGCGATGCTTACTGGGGCTATGCGGACGTGGTCTGTCATGACAGCACAAGGTCACCCCGCGCCACAGCTATGCACCCCCACAGGGATGATGCCATGACACGGGTGAACAGGGGCTGAACAACTTAGCTCCTGCTCAGCGACAGCCCTGTTCGTGGCCCAGGCGAACGCGTTGAAGACCTACATGAACGAGCAGGTACTGGCAGCACCAGCTACAACTAACCATCTCATTTTGGATGCCAAGAAGCAATACTGCAAAATAGGCGCCGATGACTACATTCGCAAGGCTTCATGGTTCGCTGACCGCCTCGGCTTCGACGACACCAGCACCGGGGAAAAAGCCTGGTCTGAGCCGGTCCCACTGCCCCACGTCTTCAGCATGCTGCGGGCGGCGCTACTCTCGGCATCGCTGCCGCCGACGGTGACGGACGTCGAATAGGCGCTGGACAGTATGACCATCGCCCTCAAGCAAGCAGAGGCGGCCAGCGAAGGCGCAAGCGCCCAGCGACCTGAGGAGAGCGACGAGGCCATAGCCCAACATGAAAGCTTCAGGGCAACAGGCGCGACCTCATTTGCGTTGGGCAACAAGATAGCCCAGTCAGCGGAGGAGGAAGCCCAAGCAAGCCTGATGGCGTGCACTGCCCAGCCAAGCCAGGTCGTGGGTGGCGCATGCTCACTTGGGCTGAAGGAGGCAACCCAGCCTGTGCCGCTGCTTGCTGCCCAGGCTGCAGACAGCGATGCAGTAGTGACCCAGGAAGTGACTGAAGCACAACAGGGGGTGCAGGGAGCTGGCGAGCAGGACCTGAGAGAGATAAACTCTTTGTTTTGCACCCCTGTGCCACCACTGCTCCAGGAACCTGCACAGCGTCGCCATTGCCACAGACACACCTTCGACATGATGGCCGTAAGAAGTGCGCGACTTGCGAAGAAGCCGTCCATCCCAGCGGCAGAGAAAGCGTAGAGGAACCTATGGCGCAAGCTAGGGATCTCCAACGACGAGATGGCACCAATCAAGGAGGTACTGCGCGACTTCCTCTCCATGTTTTGTGGATCCCTCCTGGAGAACATTGTGGTAGCCATGACGGCCATCTTCAACCTCGACGATGAAGGAGTGGACATGCAGGATGAAGCGCTAATCCAGCATGCAGGTATGGCCACGGTGGAACTGCAATAGGTAAATGGAGTCTGCGGCATAGAACTGCGACAACGACTTCGAGCGTCAACCCGCACTACATGTATCACCTCCTTTCGTCTTTATTATCAACCGTACTTCAAAGTCCTGCTAGCTGCGACCTTCGGGCATTTAAGCCTGCACGCACTGCTAGCCTCGACCTTAGGGCAACTATGTGTAACCTGAACCTATGAACCGCCATGCGATCAGAACGACCTACTACCAACGTCAAAGATTCGCTACAAACCGCAAACGCCATCAACTCCGAATGTACAACTGCACAAAGCTGCACACACGACGAGAGCCAATTGATTGCATCATGTTGAATGGCAACATAGATATCTTCTCATGGAATGTCTGAGGCCTAAACGCGACAGCTTGATGCCTAACAGTGTACGAAACGATGAAATCGACACCATGCCAAATCGCGTGCCTACAAGAGACGAAACTACAAGCAGTCGACTCCACTTTGGCTACCTTCCTGGGAGCTTACAGGCTAAATTGCTTTGTGTATAAGTTGGCGGTAGGCGCAAAAGGAGGAATCCTTCTATTATGGAACGACACGGCAGTTTACATTCAGAACATAATGATTGGATGCTACTCAATCTCGGTAGACGTAACAATTCGACATTGCATGACAACCTTCATGCTAACCACGGTATATGGCCTGGCGAGACGACTCGAAAAAGAAGCTTTCCTATGACACATGCGTGCGCTCAAACCCCCTGACGACACCAAATGGCTAATACTAGGGGATTTCAACCTCATCTACCACGTAAGAGATAAAAACAACACAAATCTCAACCGGAGGCTAATAAATAGGTTCAGAATTGCCATAAACTTCTGCGGTCTAAAGGAGGTAAACCTACAAAACAGAAAATTCATACGGAGCAATGAGAGAAGGACACCCACGCTAGTTTGTCTTGACACAGTGTTTTGCAACCAAAATTGGGATCTCCAATTTGACAATTGCCTCCTTCATGCTCTATCATCATCCCACTCGGATCACTGCCCCTGCTCCTAACCAACCATATTACCTTGAGACGCCCTACACCGTTCAAATTCAAAAACTTCTGGGTACACCTGCCACATTTTCAACAAGTGGTTTCCACGGCTTGGAATGCTCCGACGCATCACACTGAACCTTTCCACCGACTGGGCCACAAGCTACACGTAATGTCCAAGGCACTGAAACATTGGAGCACGTCAATGTTATCCGACGCAATAATGAAGATGCACATGGCCTAGGAGGTAATTTTGCATCTAGATGAGGCACAAGACGCCAAGGCACTGTCAACGGCAGAAACGCGATTAAGCGCAAAATTAAAACAATGACTCATGGGGTGGGCAGTCATCGAGAAGGCAAGGAAAAAACAATGCTATAGGATAACATGCCTAAAAGAAGGAGATGCCAATACAAGGTTCTTCCACCTAAAGGCAAATGGAAGACGAAGAAAGAACTTCATACAGAGACTATGTCAAGATAACGGGTGGGTTTTCTCCCACAGTGACAAACAATGAGTTGTGTAGGAACACTTCGACAACATTATGAGGGAATAGCCACTAGGAACGCTCAACTTAAATTGGCCAGTGCAAAACTTATCCATGGTCGACCTATCTTCACTCGATGACCCATTTACAGAAGAGGAAGTTTGGTGTGCCATCAGACAAATGCCAAGAAACAAAGCACGGGACCTGACAGCTACACAGGCACTTTCTTCAATAGCTGCTGGGAGATGATCAAGCACGACCTAATGGCGTCAATTAACTCGTTTCACAACTCTTGTTGAACAAACTTAAACCTGCTAAACAAGGCCACAATCATCCTAATCCCAAAAATGGATGGTGCTGAGGACATTACAGACTTCAGACCCATTAGTCTAATCCTCGCTATTGCAAAGATCATAACAAAGATCCTATCCCTACGCTTAGCTCCATTCATGAACCAACTGATCTCGCCCTGCCAAAGCGTCTTCATCAAAGGAAGGAGCATTCATGATAACTTCCTCTACGTATGCAACCTGGCACGCTGCTTCCACAGAAACAAATGGGCATCTTTACTCATGAAGCTCGACATATCCAAGGCTTTCAACTCCATACAGAGGGACTACCTACTCATGATGATGCAGCACAGAGGGTTCCCACAGAAATGGAGGGACTGGATCACGGCCATCCTGACCACATCAACATCAAGAATTTCACTAAATGGGATCCCCATGAACCACATACAACATGGCAGAGGACTTCGATAGAGTGACCCGCTTTCACCGCTACTCTTCATCCTGGCAATAGACCCGCTACAACGTCTCATGACGGTCACCATGGAGAAATGTCTGCTCAACAAGTTGAACGGCCAAGCGTCAAGAATGAGAGTATCCATGTACGCTGATGACACGGTAATTTTCATCAAACCCACTTCACAAGATGTCGCAAATATGAAGAACTTGCTGCTCAATTTTGGGGAAGCAACTGGCCTCAAAACAAACATGCAAAAAACAAGTGTTACACCGATAAGCTGCTCCAACATACACATTCACGAAGTGCTATGCCAGTCGCGCGAAGGAATTTCCCGATAAAATACCTGGGCCTACCACTAACGGTCACACACCTACGACGAACGACAAAACAGCGAGCAAGCTTTCAAGCTAGAAGGGAAGGAACCTCACACAGGCCGGCCGTCTATGCCTCACCAAAGCAGTTTTATCCTCACAACCCATATATCTGCTAACGGCGCTCAAAACGTCCAAAGAAGTACTAGAAGAGATTGACAAAATAAGAAAGCGCTTCCTTTGGGCGGGAGACAAGGAACTCATGGGAGGAAAATGCAAGGTCAACTTGGCAAGGACCACTTTATCGAAGGAGCACGGTGGCGTGGGAATCCTGAATCTCGACAAATTTGCAAGGGCTCTGCGCATCAGATGGCTATGGCATGAATGGGTTTCGCCCAACAAGACGTAGGCCGGAACAGATTCACCGTGCGATGATCGAGACAGACTGCTTTTTGCTGCATGCACAACAATCCAGGTTGGAGATGGAGAAAAGACTCGTTTCTAGCAAGACGTGTGGATCCAAGGTCGCCGACCAAAAGACATCGCACTAGAACTCTATGCAAAAACAAGGAAGAAGAAGAGGACGGTGTGCGGATTCACACAACAAGATTCACAACAACCCACCTAAGAGAATTCATAACACTGTGGAGCCTGATACAACAGTATGAGCTACTACCGGGCCAAGAAGATAGAATTACATGGAAATTCACGCGGAGCAGCCAATACACCACTGCTTGAGCATATAAAGCGCAATTTCTAGGATGCACAAGGATGACAAACCTCGCAACCGTATGGCTGGCTTGGGCCCCACCGAAATGCAAAGTTTTTGCCTGGCTAATTCTACGTAACAGAGTTTGGACTTCAAACAGACTAGCAAAATGCGGATGGGATCACACCCCGACTTGCACCTTATGCCGATGCATGATGGAGACGGTGCACCACCTTCTAACAGATTCACAAAACAAATTTGGAAGCTCGTGGCCCTATGGATAACACAAGAAATGCTGAACCTAGAACAATGGCAGCACAACACAACGACCTTGGAGTGGTGGACCAATATCACGTCGATGCTAGGAATCTCACGAAAGGCGTCCAGAAGCTTAACGCTTCTTATCATTTGGGAAATATGGATCGAGAGAAACTCCAGAATCTTCCGTCACCAAAGTTCATCGGTGCCATCGTTGACAGCCAAAATCAGGTCCTCGCCCAACCTTTGGATCACAGTGCGGGCCTCCTAGCTAGAGAGTAACAGCAATCCTTGTATAGTTTTCGATCTTTCTTGGTTTCTTTCCGGTTAGCTGGATGTATCTATCCCTCTTTATCAATAAAATAGGCACACTCGTGCCGTTTTCGTTAAAAAAACACATGATGTACGTCCTAATTAACCTATGGATTGGTCGTGCGCATACATTAAGCATAGTCTGCCTCGTACGTACTACTTAGAAGTACCAATCGATTACTTAAAAATGGACTATACTACTGAGAAGAGATTTACTCATTTGATGTCCTCAAGTAACAACTAGGCAGCTCTCTCGTATATAGAAGCAAGTAAATCGGGACCAGTGTAGCTATGTACGACGATTCACGTACAACTCGTGTACGACATGTGTCAAGCCAATCAATGTGCTCATCGGTTTCTATTTCATTCATATGAGCCCATTCAACTTCGTCAGCTGTCTTTAGGTGTGCACAAATCGCACTTCCAGAGTTGTAGTTATTTGTTAAAAAAAATGAAGTGCAGAAGAATTTCGGGACAAAATTGTCGGCATGTTTTTTTCTTCTTATTCTACACATGTATAGCCATGGTAGGATCTCAACTGGCACAAGCTCTAAAGGCCCCACGGGCCTTGGGGCACAACTTTTATATTTCTGTGCTGCCATTAGTTTTAAAACACTTATCAGATGAAGTGATGCTACAGAGACATCTATTACATACATTGTGAACCGAAATTTTTATAGATTCTATGGATGACTATTTTAAATATTCAATTGACCTTGTTTTGTTACTGAAATGTTCATAGTAACTAGTCCAAGCCTATCCTTTTCCATTTGTTGATCTACATGTTGAGGTGACATTGTGTATAGAGTTATATATAGACCCTCAACCTTTGAGGTTTTGGGAGCTAACAGAGTATGCACATATTCGGAGCCTCTTGCTATATTAAAACAAAAATATTAAAGACCAAGGGCAATTAACACAAGATTAAAGATTTGATAAGTGATAGTTTAGGCTTACATATGTCTAGTCTAGATAGGTGATTAGCCTAAACGTGAATCAAAAGAATGATTACTCTTAATATTTGTTGACACATGGATGACTTGATGGCGAAATGTCTTGCAAGATCCTCCCGAGAAATGGTGGATCAGCGTCTGCCCGCAAGCCGATTAGTGAATAGTTTGTTGTGTACATAGTTTGTTGTGAGCACCTCCGTAGTGAAAAAAATATGGAGTTGGAGGTAGGGGTGAAGCCTTATAGGATGTAGAGGGTGCATATGTACCACACACCAAAATGTAAAAGCATAGATTAGGACTAATTTCCAGTTTTCCACCATGCATGTATGCACCTCTAATGGCTCAAGTCCATATGTACGCATAAGGCAGGAGCATCCTTCCAATTTGCTTAGTGCGTACCTCTTGCGATGGAGGCTCCAAACAAGGATAAAGGAAGAACAAAAATAAATTTTACGTATATATGTGTTCTCTCTGTCCTTTTTTAGAAAAAGAATTTTTATTCATGTCTCTGCGAGATTTTTGCATACAACCAATCCTTATTACAGTTTTTGCATGCATCAGTTTTAAAGAAAAGCTCTTAAAAAATGAACCAAGCAAGGTTGTGACTAGTTAAGCGCTAAGTCTCTTAATAGCGACCACCCGTGCTTGGTGAAGATCTCAATAGCCATAATCTCCAAGGTATGACAAGCCCACTTCAGGAGTGGTCTGTTGTTCTTCTTTTGCAGAATCTCCAGAAAGATGTCTAGTAAGTTGCCCTAGTAAGTTGCCCTAAAAGTAACATGCAAATAAAATTATAATCCTTTTTTTATCAAATGTCACGTCATTTCTATATATATAGTCAAATATCTTAGTTCAAAAAATTGCACTTGCTCCCGCACAAATTTGAGGTCGTATGAAGGCCTACTTGATTGAACCACACCCCAGATAAATCAAGATATGTAGAAGGTTGCAAACCAAATGCCATTGTAAAGATTCTCCAAACAAATCTTGTGACATGACAATCAAAGAACAAGTGTTAAATATTTTCCTTATTATCACAAAAACAACATCGGTGATCCCCTTCCAATGTCTTTTTAATAGATTGTCTTTCATTAAAATTACCCCTTTTAACAAAAAAAACCATAAAAATCTTAATTTTAAGCGGCAATTTTAATTTTCATAATGATTTATTTTAAGACAAGGCTAATTGGTTCACAAAATGTTTATACAAACATCGTCAATTAACAACTGTTAAGTTTGGCTTAAGACAGGTAACTAGACGGGAAGCACAAGGTTGGCAGCTTAGCCTTAGCTTCAATTCCCCTCGTTTTCTCCGTGGAAAACATGATTGTAGCAAAATTATAGCAACGAGTACACATGCCCTTCGAACGAAGTTGGCGCCACGGGAGTAAACAAAGCTGCCATCATTTTAGCCCTTCTTTGGAATATAAAGTAAATTTCATATAATGTGAACTAAAATTCCTATAGAGCCATCTCAAACAAATGATAGAACCTCTAGAATTCATGTAAATTTTCTAGAGCAGCTCGCTCCACGGCAATTTTAGGGGATCTCCAATATATATTCCAACGTTTTGCTTCTTTTGTTTACATCCATTCACCTTTTTTGTAGAATACACCAACAGTCCTGAAGTTGTCCTGTGGTATCATCCAGATCCCTAAATTCTCAAAATGCATTTTTCAGATCCCCAAACTTATCTCAGGGTGTCATGTGGATCTCTAAACTCAAAGTGCACATCTAGCTCCTCAAACTTATCATCGGATCCCTAAACTCTCAAAATACATTTTTCAAATCTTAAAACTTATCACCTGCCGCTTATGGCAATATTTTCTTCTCGCTCATTGCCTTCGCAAGCACCTTATGCTTAGTGATCACACATGTGTTGCTTGGCGCTTGATTGGGGCATCTTAAAATGCACTTTGAGAGTTTAAGGACTCGGATGACCCCCCTGAGATAAGTTGGAAATTTGAAAATGTGTTTTGAGAATTTAGTGACTCGAATAGCATCTTGAGACAAGTTTATGGACCTGAAAATACATTTGAGAGTTTAAAGCATCTCCAGCAATCTCCCAATAAATGTTTTCCAATAACTAGTTAATAGGGATATCCCAATATCACTTTCACCGTTACTAAGAGAGTGGCTTTTGCAGTCTTCCAATAATCTCATCCCAATCCAACTACTATATTGGGAGAGTCACAACTTCTCCTTTATTTAGGAAGAGTTGGGTTGAATTATCGGGTTGTCCCAATAATTATTGGGAAAAGAGAAAGGTAAAGGAAGACTGTTGGAGCACTATTTTCTCATCAACTCTCTCAATATGGTATTGGATTGAGAAAATGAAGATTGTTCCCCATGACAAATTTAGGAACTACCCGTGTATTTTACTTTTTTTTCTTCCAATTCTTGTGTTCTCCTGAATTGGTTCTTCATAGGATTCTTCTTAGTCCGTTTTTTTTTCCCGTAGAATGCAAGTTGCTAGGTCCTCTAAGAGCATCTCCAAGAGTGTCAAAAAATAAAGTCCTAAAACAATCGGTTTAGGATCTCGCCAAAAATTACTGAAAAGAAAAAGAAACTCATCACCCAACAGTTCCGTAAAAACTAGATCCAAAAATCAACAGCATGTGGACAAAAAAAATTGACGGCACTTTTTCTATGGGCGTTGCCCATCTACTCCATGAAAAAGAAAGGAACTTGATTTTTTTTCCTCCGTGAAAAAACAAATGAACCGTATTTTTCCCTCGTTAAATGTTCGTTTTTTTCTCGTTCCGAGGATTAGGAGTGAGCGGGAGGGGTGCAAAAATGGCTCAAGTTGACGTTAGGATTGGACATGATAAAAAAAAATAGGCAGTGGTTTAGACAACTATATATTGGAGTAATGTTTTTACTATTAGTTCCTAAAATTGAGTTTTAGTAATATATTTTGCATGCTTTTGGAGATGCTCTAATCATCTGTCTAACCCTGTTTTGAGGATATATTTAAGGCGAGACGAGATGGATGCGGTCCTCCGACGCAGGGCGAGGGCATAACGGAGCCGGGATGGAATGGGAATGGGAATGGCGTATGGACCAGTCTAGGAGGCGACAGAACTAGGACATGAGAGAGGGACCGACGGGTAGTTGGCTTGTAACTAGTTGCGAGTGTCGCGCTCGCGTACGCCGGGGGCGGATTCCAATTTCCCATCCAGATTAGGTATCAGCTCGGCATCGATGGGTTGGCGCATGGTATTTTGGTGGAGGGGAGCCTATGGCTGGCTACGCTACCCGGCCTGCGGAACACCAGCAATTCGCCATTGCTGCTGCTCGGCCTGATCCCGACACGACCGCCTCAAAAGCCGCGCCCGAAGCGTGCCGGCCGACGACGCTGCTGCACCTGCGCTGTCTCCACACTCCACGTAGTGGCCTTCTCCGCCCTCCGCCTCGGCCCGTGTCGGAATCACTAAAGTCTTGTTTAGTTGCTAAAGTTTGGAGGTGCCAAATTACTGTTACAGCACTGTAGTATACTGTAGTGTTTCGTTTGTATTTGTGAATTATTGTCCAAACATTGACTAATTAGGCTCAAAAGTTTCATCTCGCAACAACAAAACTGTACAATTAGTTTTTAATTTCGTCTACATTTAGTACTCCATACATGTACCGCAAGTTTGATGTGATGGAGAATCTTCTTTTTGCATAGTGCTAAAGTTGGGAGTTGGGGGTGAACTAAACAAGGGCTAACGACTGGAGCCCATGCCATGCTCCCCAGACCGGCCAACCCAAGGGTTATTTTTTATTTTTAACTTGACCGGCCAACCCAAGGTGGGTTATTTTTTATTTTTAACGTTTTTAAAATATATTTTTAAAAATAACCTACCCCAACATTATTTGCACGGTGTGACCCTTTTGGTCGCGTTGTGCGTCGTGGCGTGGCAGTTAGCCATGCGCGAATGGCGCGACAGTGCTGCCACGCTGTCGCTGACTGGGTGAGGCACTGCCGCGCCACATGCATTGGCGCAACAAGTATGTCGCGCTAGATCGCTTGGCGTGGTAGCGGCTACGTCCAGGCCAGTGCATGAGCTTCTCCTTCCCTCTCCCTCCTTTCTTCCAGCTGCTGCCCCTGGCGAGCTGGCCCTTCTCCTCGCCGTCGGCCGCTGTGCCCCCCGATTCGCCCCCAAATCCAACATTTTGGGGTGGGAAAAGTGGAGGGAATTGATCCCCGCATCCTTGGGAAGGTATTCCTCCACTTTTTCCTTTGTTTTACCATTGTATTTGGTAGATATTTGAACAACTAGATTCGGCTAGGGTTAGGGTAAGATGTTGAATGTTGTAGTAATGAAAGTTCATATTGATAATCGGAGTCGCAGTACACTTGTAGGTATCGTTCTGCCCCTAAATTTGATGTTTAGAAAATGTAACGTATGCTTGATTTGATATTTTGGTAATGATTTAGTTGGAGGTATGCAATGTAGATGAATAATGTAAATGAAAGATAGAATTCTTAGTAATGATTTAGTTGGAGGTATTAAATGTAGATGAATGGTTAGACCTATTTGTTAGCAACACAATGGTATTGTTCTAAAATCTAAATTCATGTTTGCTCACTTGTTGTGTAGGTGTGATGTCAGCGACCAGGTATGAATACAAGCGGCACATGGGCTATATGCAATACCCAAGTGAGTCGGATGCGGATGCTCCCGTACCTCCAGCCCTTCTGGTCCCAGATTGTAGATGTGGCGTGTCAGCCGAGGTGAAACAATCAAGGCATGTAAAAACTGTCGGAAGAACCTATTATCACTACAAGATTTTGTCACTAGTGCCACGGCATGAAATCGTTGCAATAGGGGTCGTTTCATTGCAATAGCGAGCTATTGCGATGATTTTGTGTCGTTGCCTTAAAAATCATGTCGTTGCGTAAACTTGTGTTGTAATAGGGTATTACAATGACACAGGAAGCCGTGGGTATAAGGGTGAGTTGTTGCAACGATGTATGTTGTAGTAATAAGTGGATATTACAACGCCCATTGTCGTTTCAATTTTATTAATTGCAACGGCAGACGTCGTTGCTATAGTGGCTATTGCAACGACATTGCCCTGTTGCAAACAAGCGTTAATGCAACGCAATAATGTTGTTGCAATACGAGACTTATACTGTTGCAATATGCTAACAAGATATCTCAACGAAATACTAGTCGTGGCTATATGCGTCAACCATATCCCAACGAAATATGGCGTTGCAACATGCTTAAAGGCTATCGCAATGAAATATGGGTCATCGTTATACGCTCAACGGATATCGCAACGATGAGAAAGTGTTGTAATATGCTTACAAGGTATCACAACGAGGTACGTGTCGTCGTTATATGCTTCAACCATATCGCAACAAAATATGTTGTGGTTATATACGTACAGGTTGTTGCAACACAATACGGGTCATGGTTATACGCTCAATCGTTGCACAGCTTCTTTGGGCCTGCGCTCCCGCTCGCCGCCGAACCATCCTCGCATTCGACGCGGCGGATGTACATCTTCGCAATGTCGTCATCTGCGTTGCCGCTGTTGTTCCTGTACATCATCAGGGCATACAGATAGGCCCCCACATCGTGCCCACCCGCCGCGGCGCAGGAGAGCTCATGGAGGGATGATTGGGGGCAGCGAAGAAATCTACAATCCCTTTGCGGGTGCAGGCCTCCGGGTTCCCCACACCCACCAGCAGAGCGAGGAGGGCGTACTACCTGTCTGGCTCGTTCCACTGCATATTCTCCTAGTATGTCCTGAGTAATGCCACGCGCTCTCCGATGGATGGGTTGCCGCACGCACGGTGCATGAGCCTACAGACCGCCCGTAGGTTGTGGAGGTCGTCCATGGGCTGGAAGGAGTTCGCAACAACGTGGCCGGCGATGTCAATGAGCACCTCCATAGGGAGGTTTGTGAGCAATCGGCATTGCCTTCTCGACGCCATGAATGTGGAGAGGTGGAGGGTCACGAAATCTAAGGGGGAACGGTGGAAGGGGGCGCCAGCGGACTACAGGCCGAGTTCTTGAAAACCTCTTTTTGCGATATGGCGAGGAGACTGCAGAGAGGAGCTCGGGTACAGGAGGAGTTATAGATATTCCCCGCTGCCGGTGCATTGGGAACTGCCGAAGAACAAGATTGCATTGGGAACTACCGAAGAACAAGCGGAGGAGTCGGGGAGATCAGGCGGCGCCGACTTTTCTCGGGTATGGCAGGCGACTACTGGAACAGGCCCCGCAATAACTTCCCACATCTTGTCCCATCCCATCCCATCCCACTACATACCGCAATAACTTCCCACATCCCGTCCCGTCCCGCTGCATACCGCAGGCCTAGTACTCAAAAACTCTGTTGACTACGACTCACATTACACGGTGATGCAGCAAAACATGCATGACATGCCCCGATCGAGATGGTAGATGGTGGACATGACACATCAATCTTAATTATGAAGATAGCTTTCACATGCTTTCGTACCTAGCATGAATACGTCTCGGTATCAATCCCCTTACCCCTCAATATTATTTTCGAGTTTCCCTGGGTAAAAGGCGGCTCTTCGTGGGAAGTGGCACGACCAGGCTATGGATCGGGTAAACGACATAGATTAATCACGACATAGATCAAACACAATGCTAGGACATACTCCTACTCCTAGATAAGTGTACCTTGGTAAAGATGTCACGCTACAAAATGAACAAGTACCTCAATGGTTTGTGCGATAAATCATGTCCTTGAGGAGATCGATTACCAATTTGCACCGAAACATTGTTTAACATTTAACATTTTCACAATGAATCAAAATAAAAAAGAAGAACACCATGAATCGAACTAGAGCAGCATATGAACCCAGTGCCGACAAGTGGGTCCCGCATGTCAGTCACACACCAGTCCGAAACTATGTATAACAAGGTTGAAAAGCTAGAAGTGAAACAAAACAACCAGGAACATATATGTATGCAAGTGGAAGTTTGATCCTATGCCTGCAAGCCCTTGTTATTTTTTTTCAGTGGATAGATGGATCCAAGAAATATGATGCTAGGATTCGCCTTTCCCATACGACAGGACGAAGCTTGAATCATACCAGCAGTTCAGACGTTAGGTTCCTCCTCCACCAAACACACCTCCAATGACCGAAGAGGAGAAGTAGGAGGTGCCTGCAGGCGTGTGAGGGATCATCCCTTGTGCAAGTGTGAAGTAGCTGCTAAGCTTATGCGTTCTAACATAGGGGTTCCACATAAATTCACTCCATTTTTCTGATGCTCGCTAAAGACACATGTACGTTTTGTACCATAATGTTTCAATCTTCTGCAAGTCGCACTTGTATATTTTTGAGATATAGCGTGTAATCTTCTCATTCTTTACATGCAGGACGGATGGCCACTATGTGATTTCAATGAGTACATCAATGGGCCTGAGCCATTGTGGCCAATGCAAGAGCAAGTGCGGGAGTTCGAGACTGGAAAGGCACCATGGCCATGTGAGTCATTTCCTAGTGATAGATGCAAGTGTGGTATATTGGCTATGCAAGGTGTGGTGCCCTTCGAGCTTGGCTATGGTTGGTTCTATGACAATGCATATGGCGAGTATTGGGTGAGGAACTATTCATAATTTTTTGTTGTGATTAGTTGTGTCATTTTGCATTGCTATAAATTTCTAGGAGTTTGAAAACTTTTTGCAGGAGGGAAGGACATGCGATTGGGAAAGCTTTTATGGTCGCCATGATCGAATGTTAAAGTTGGATCGTACATCGAAACCATGGAAGTCAAGAGAAACTAAAGCTTTGAGAGATAAGATAAGGTCTAAGTATGATGTGCCTATACCTGATGGTGACTTGCTATAAGGAAAATATACCAAGATATGGTTCGCGAGACTGGGGTGGAGCCTAAAGGACTTTATGCGTCGGAAACTCTTATTAAGTATTGGAGATGGAACAGAACCAAGACAGAACAGAACCAAGTATCCATGGCTTCTAACTAAAGGTGAGAGGAGAGAAAAGAGAAGGAAGTTGGAGGAGGAGAGAGAGTTGGAGAAACAGAGGTTGAGGGAGGAGTGAGCTCGCACAGGTTTTGTGGTTGATCCAAATACTAAATACCTAAGGGTTCATGGGAAGAATATTTTTAGTAGGTTGAGGCAAGGAAGAGGAGGATTCAAATGGAAGAGTTACAAGAAAGGGCAGAAGAGGCGCAGATGGAGGTGATGAAGGCACTTGTTGCCGACTTACCTGTTGGCATGGCCTTTGGCAAGGGTGACAACTGCAAAGATGGAAAAGAAGAGATGGCAAAGAAGGTATAGATGGAGGCGGTCAAGGCACTTGTGAGAGAGATGCCTCAAGATAATGCTAATGTCGACAAGAAAGGGAAGGGAGTTGTTATTGCAGGGGAGGATGATGATGATGATGGGTGGGGTGATGATGAGTTACTATATGAAGGTGACTCCAACTAGATGAATGTGTTCATTGAGTTAGTATTTGTGTTTCGTTAGTTGTGTGAACTATGTTTAATTGTGAGATTTATGTATCCATGTGATCTAGTCCGCCCTGTATTTGTCTTGCATTGAACCATGGGTACTATAGATATTAATTATCGATGATACAACATTCAAAGTAAATAAGTAGATGACGAACTACTAAATGGTGATAGAACATTTCAAGTACATAAATAGATGGCGAACTACCAAATGGTGATACAACAAGTACTTAAATATTTAGATAAACTACGACTACTACCCGTAGTAGTTCCGGCATCCATGTGCTGTTGGTGGCATCAAATGTCGATTCACATTCCTCTCCCATTCATGTTGTAGTTGTTTCTCAAGTTGCTTGATGCGATCAGTCATTTCGTCCTTCTCTTGTTGAAGCTGGGTCACTGGTTATCCTTTTGCATGTTCTCTTGCAACAACTGATTTATCTGATGATGTTTCTGCATGTTGTCCTCTTCCAATTGCTGTTTGACTAGGTCAAGATGACGAATGTACTCTTGGAGATCTGGTTTCATCTAGCCATCTATCCAATAAGTGAATCCGCAATTGTTGATCTGCCAAAAAGTTTAAACAAATGAATGTAATTCTTTAAAAATAGACATAATTGATGAGTTAAGAATGTAACCTTGAAGTGCGGGCAATGGAAGAAACATCGTCCAACATCACCAAAGAGCTCATAAACTTGAACCACCGTCTCTTCACCATGCCGGCAAGTAGGCCAATAGTCACATGATAGTGGATTATTGGTTCCATAATAATCCTTAGTGCTGACATCTAGATTTGGATGGGGAGGAGGCGGATCCAAGGGATCTTGCATCCATGCCATGGATTCAGTGTTCTACTTGTGCTAGGTGATGGTTTTGGAATACAAGCAAGGTTTGGTTTTATAGGGGTCCAAGACTGAGTTCTGGATAAGTTCAGGATTTTATTTTGCATTACAAACATTGTTTGTCTAGTTGATGTGCCAAAGCACTAAAAAGGCTAGAGATGCACCTGAAAAGCCTAGGATCTCTGAAAAAGCGGCAGCCCTGAAAATGCTAGAGCTGCACTACAAAGTCTAGAGAGGCCTAAAAAGGCTAGCGGGCTCTAAAAAGTCTACATATGTAGCATGTGGTAGTAATAAAGTCCCGGCTTTCATTGCATACAAATATGAAAAGGCAATGGTGTTGTACGTATCGTTGCATGACACTATGATAACACATGCAACATTTGACACCATTGTCTTTGACATACACAATCTATTACATTTTGCAATGGCATGTGTGGCTCACTTGTTTAGTAAACATGTTGAGCCTTACTAAATCTAACATACCTTAGGTAAAGGAAAAAAGCCAATTGCAGTACCATAGATGTATCATCTAGTAGTACTGACTTTGTTGGGAGTACTAGGACAGTCCACCTTGTGAGTAGCCACCACCGCCAGACGACGGAGGAGAGGGAGGCCTATTCTTCTTCATGTGGTAACCACACCTGCCGAATGGATCTGAGCTTATTGGGTCATCCATGATGCTAATGACCCATGCATTGGCTTTAGCATCCACCTCAAGGGTCTCGTTCCTATGCTTCAGGTTGAAGATCTTGCACTGTAGATACTTGATGTACTCTTTCCTGTGTTCATGGATTAGAGGATCAACCCACTTGGCATAGCAGCAATGTCCCTCGTCAAGATAATTTTGATGATGCTGTTAGTCATAACTAAAGTACATTAATACATGATTACGTAGGGTACGAGTACTCACTAGTCCATAAGGGCACATGAAGAAGCGATGGCCGCCATTCCCATAGTCAACGTACATCTGCATGACACAAGGCTCCCTATGGAGGCAAATAGGCCACACAGCCTTCCGGCCATCATATCGTCTCAGTACCTGCGGTGGAACGAAACAACTCCTCCTTCAAGAGGGAAGTGATCAACTGGTGCATCGTACTCAGTAGGGCCAAATAAACCTGGCCAAGTGATGGTAGGAATGGCAGAAGTAGCACCCTGGCCCTTCTTCCCATGGCCTCTCCCCCCTGGTGTGGCCATAGTTTCTTATGGTGGAGGAGAAGGGAGGGCTTTGCTAGTGCTGCTGCTCAAGTTGAATGGAAAACTTGGTGGTGCTACTGGTGCAAGCGGGTTGCTTGTTTTATAGACAAAAATGAAGTAACGACATTGGTGGTGTAGTCACATCAAATTGAAAAGGCCCCCCGGCAAATCTATAGACTTTGCAGTGACTCTGTAGGCTTTTCAGGGCTGCCTAATTTTAGTGATTCCATAGCCTTTTCAGTAATCCATCATATCATTGATTCCATAGCGTCCATAGCCTTTTTAGTGATCCCTCGTTTCATTGATTCCATAGCCTCCATAGCCTTTTCAGTGATGCCTCGTTTCATTGATTCTATAGTGACCATGTAACTTCCAAAGGCAAATAGATAGAAATTACCATGTAGTGATGGAAAGGTGTATGCTCAGGTCGTGTTCCCAAGCGTTTCATGTTGTCGTACTCATCAGCTATGTCATCAAAGTCATCAGAAGGAGGATTTTCAATGGGGTCGATTGTCCAAGCTTGCTTGATCCTAGTTCTTGTGCCTCCGTAGTACCATCGAAGGTACTCCTTGTGTGGTCCTGCACGCCAGTGCGACCCATCCATGGGATCACATCTTTACCTGTTATCCCAAAGCTGGAGATAACGAGCATGTTTTGCCCTCCAGTCATTCTCCTTGTACCTTTTCTTCCGGTTGATCCTACAATCAAAATTTTCTTAGCAAGGCAACATATAAAAGAGGTCACTCGAAAAATGCAAAGTGGAAAAGGATGAGGGCATACTAGTGCAATGCCTATGAAGTGGAGTACTCCACAGGAGGGCACTGTTGTGCCCTACCAAACTGACACATCACCCTATGCTGCAAGTGCATCTCAACAACATACTATATTATAAATGGCACCGTTGACCTCCACAATTCTCTATCTCTATATCACATAGGTGAAAAGACAATTTTGCTCAGTTGTTCACGGGTGTACGATGTCCATTCAACCTACAAAATTTTGTAAACACACAAGTTACTTTATAGGTGATTAATTCGAACAAAAAATGACTATGGTGCTGAATTTATCTGGGTCTGCGTGACACAATCAAGCTCATTTGTGTAGAACTTGTACCACCTTGCTGGAGGGCCACGAATAGGATCTGCATGCTTCCACACATATGCGAACATGAGAAAGGAATCCTGGCGGGTGCAAGCCTGAAAAAACAAAGGAATCAGATTGTTCGCATGGTCCAAAACATCTAAGAACAACAAAGCGGAATATGGAAGTAGTCGTTGTGTTATACCTCCACGCGCAGACAGCAAGGTCGACCCACCAAGATTCGCTCCCAAATCCAAATTTGTAGAAGGTAAGCACACCCTCCAAAGTTGGCATCCTTTGCAGTGCGTCTGCAAGCGTCACACAACTGCCTATATAGCCAAGCAAGCAGCACTGAACCCCAACTGTACCCACGGATGTTATCCTAATTCTGACATAATAATGGAAGAACCATCCAAGATACGGTGTTCCCGGCTGCATCAGTGAGTAAGAAGCCACTCACAAAGTGCCACAGCAAAACACGTAGATGCCTCTCCACAACCTCTTCATATGCTCCTTGTGGGCATACACTGAACTGCTCCCTCAACCATGCCAAGCTCACCTCGGACGTCTTCTTCTCCTTGTCTCCCTCCTCAGGCTCTGGAGGCCTAATCCTAATGTGCAGCTCTACCATGTCATGCCAGTTGTCACTCTGAATGATCGCCGTCACTGGAAGCCCTTCAAGCGGAAGACCAAGGATCATGGCCACAGTCATCTCCCCACACGGGAGGTGGAACATGTGAGTCTCCAAACGCCAGCGGTTGACCATGGTGGTCAGCATAGGTCCATCCATCAGAGGAAGGCCCCCAGCAACCACCCGAGCAATGTCTAGAAAGCCCGCTCTCTGTAGGTACGACGCATAGCACTCATCCCACCTAAGTGGGGAGTGCACCCGCAGCTGTAATGGCTTCAACTCCTGCAAAACAACCAAATAATTGCAAACATGAATATCCTGAACCATGGAAGTAAATGGAATTAAATGGAAATTGTAGTACCTCATGGTGGTCGGCGAGGAGGTGGCCGCAGTGGTTCACATCGTACGCGGCCTCAAGGAGCGGGTAGGCTGGATCTGCCATCCTGAAATAGAATAAACAAAACTCATTAGTAATAAGCTTCTTTGCATGATTAGTAGAGTAACAAAGAAAATATACTATCAATAAGGCATAAGTACAAGTATACTACATCTTAAAATGTTTAACATGCACACTACTACCTCGGCGACTACTCTCAGGTTGGAAGAACTCTTATTTTTCTTTTTCCCCTTAGATTTCTTCTTACGGCTTGTAGAATTCCTAATGAACTTGTGGCACTTGGAGCAATGATTTTTTGAATTGTCCATCAAAATCGCCAGTCCCATAATCTGCTAAAAGCCTCCCTTGTGACTCGTCCAAGTCGCCTCTCAAACGCTCCTTCTGCCTCCTACCCATTTGTTCTCTCTTCAAATCGAAGTTTGGCACGTACTCTAGGCCTTCATATGGCGGCCATTGTGATGGATCAAGGTAAGGTTCAAAGCTGGATTCCTAAATTTTAATGGTGTGCTCCCTAGAGTACAACGGTGACATGTACATGGGCTTTCAAAATTAAGACCTCTTGCCTTGCAAACTGTAATCAAGTGTGAACATGGAAGGTGCAACAGTTGAGGAACCTTGCAGTTGCACGAATCTTAGTTGAGGTTCACTCTATAGTTCTGGCCTCCATGGCTCTCATCGCCAACGTTAGTACTACCAACACCTCTTACACAATATACCATTCTTTCTAGCCCGTATGGTTCTGGTAATTTGTTAACAGACCTTAGCTCAGCATCTGATATATATAGTCATCTACAACCTTACCATTCCTATGACCTTCATTCAACAGATCACATGCCTTTTACCATCTGTCCACAAAGTATGTGCTGCATTTTTGGAACGAGTACTCAATAATTCCGGCTATGGATCTACTTCCGATGCCTTTAAAAACATTGTTTAAGGATTCCAAATAGTTTGTGGTCATAAAACCATTTGAAAGCCTGTGCCCATTTGTCCTTATCCTCCACTTCACCCTTCAACCATTGTTTAGCCTCATCATTCAAGTCCTTCACTAGGTCTTCTAACTTCTCATCAAATTCTTTCTCTGTATGTACTATGCATAAAACCTTCAACTTTCCAATTACTTCCTTGTTCTTTTGGCAACGCCACATATTGGCGGCAAAGTGCCTCATGCACCACCTATGCACAAGCGGTGGAAAGCCATCCATGTGGTCGTTCGCACAATTTAGGAGGCCATGGTGATGATCTGAGATCATACATACTTGCCGTGATGGTCCAAGTACATATCGGCGAATGAGTTTCATGAACCATGACCAACTGTTGTTGTTCTCACTCTCAGCCAAGTCAAAAGCTAGAGGCACAAGCTACTGTTCTGGATCTACAACAACAACCATCATTAGTGTACCCTTATACTTCCCGATCAAGAATGTAGTATCAACAAGTATCACAGGATGACAATGTTGGAAAGACACACGACATTGTGGGAAGTACCAAAAAACCCTTTGGAGGACGTGCTTAAAAATACCATTGTTAGGTTGCATCATGCTGGACGTGTGAGGGAACCATTTTATCCCGGGATTGTAGTAGGCCATAGCGGTGAGGACCCTAGGAACCATGCCATACGACTCCTTCCAGTCTCCCCAAAGCAGTGCAACGGCGTGTTGTTTCGCCCGCCATGCCTTTGAATACTTGACATGGTATCCACTAAAGGCAAATATGGACTCCATGAGAGATAGCACTGATGTCTCGCTGTCAGCACAGATAATGCCTAGGATGCGCCACCCAATGTACGTAGCTGTGCATTGGGCATGCACTCGCTTCGGTTGAGAAGAACGGCAAGTATGAGGTTGCACAACTTTTAAAATCCTCCATTGTCCCGTGCTTCTAATTAGGCGCGACCATACACCCCACATGCATCCTTGCTTGCACATGGCATCATACCTTAGGTTCTTGTCAGAGTGAACTACACTAAAAGGCCTATGTAACCTCACTGCATAGTTAGTCAAAAAAACTTGAGCTCCTTAAGACTGTTGAACTTCATTCCCCTCTTAATCACTGGATTCTAACTATAGGGTATCCCTTTCAAATTCACCATAGTAGATTCACATATGGCTTTGTGGATCATACTTATGTCGTTAACATTGGGAACGGATAGAAGTTCGACATGACATTTCTTCAACAACTGCAACTCATTAGGGGTGTAATCAAAACATTCGTCCACATGACCAATGTCATCTACATCATGCACAGTTGTAGTGCTGACCTGCGGTCCATCCTCCTCAGATTGTGACTGCTCCTCAGATTCAGGCCCATCCTCCTTAGATTGTGACTCCTCCTCCTCACATTCAGGCCCATCCTCCTTAGATTGTGACTCCTCCTACTCACATTCAGGCCCATCTCCGACTCCTACATCTTCATGTGCGTTGGCCTGAACATCTTCTACCCTATCCTCCTCCTCTAAATCATCATCTTCGGAACCTAGAGATATGTCATCATCATCTATGTTTGCTTCTTCCCGCTCAAAAGTATCATTGGAAAAATCATCATTCACAATGGCCAAGCCAAAATCAGATTGGCTTTCACCTAAACCATGCTATGAAATTGTTGACTCTTGGATACCATTCTCAACCACTAACCGGACTTCATCTCTCAAGGAAATATTTGCGCTAGGACTAGGACAAATATCAACTACCACCTCCAAACATACAACATTTGCATGCTCAACTACCTCTTTATACTGCTTCCAATTAGACTCGGATGCCAAGTTCATAAGAACGTAATGAGGTCTAGCTTTCCCACAATCAAAACGGCCTCTCAATGTCATCTCATCCACTCCACATCCATACTTTCTCATTGCACGGTCAACTAAATCTTTAAAACTTGGACGAGTATCGAACAATTCCACTACCTCATTCATATTCTCAAACTCCCCATTCTCTTTTACAATCCCACCATGAAACATATGAACTAAACGATCCATCTACAAAATACAAAATATAGCTCATTTACTACGAACAATAACAACAAACTACGTTAATTCGACATTTTAGACAAATAAACCTACACATGCCATGTACACTACACAAATACATCAACAACTATATAAATCGATGCATGCAACTACTTCTACACGTTAAAATCACGGGCAGAGAGTCGACTGCGTATGAAGTAAGCATCAATTACTATGTAACAAACTTGTAAATCATGAAAATTTCAAAATGAAATTCTAAACCTAGTTCACCTAAACACCCTCCGATCTATTAAATGGAACGGTAAAAGAAGGAAAAAAAAGTGGGGGAATACCTTCCCAATGATGCAGGGATCGATTCCAGCCACTTTTCCCACCCAAATTTGGGGGGGGGGTTAGGGGGGGCAGTGAGCAAAGGAGGCGGCTCGGGTCGGGATGGAGGAGGAGGAAGAGGGAAGGAAGGGCCGGTGCGCCTGTCAATACTGGGCGCTATCGCGCCAGGTGGTCTGGTGGAGCATGTGGCGTGGTAGCGTCTCACCCAATCAGCGCCGCGCTGGCACGGCTTGCGTCGCCACGCCAACGTGGCAGTGCTACCGCACCAGTGCATGTGGCACAGCAATGCATACCTGCCGCGCCCCGACCCGCAACACGACCCAATGGGTCACCCAGTGCAAGGAAAGTTGGCCCCCCCCCCCCCCCTCCATGTATCTTAAAAAGGGTTAAAAATAAAAAAAATCCCAACCATACTAAAAGAAAGGGAAAAATACTACTACTACTACTACTACTACTACTACTACTACTACTACTACTACTACTACTACTACTACTACAAGAATAATGGTACGATGCGAGAGAATGTTCACCCATAGTGGGCCGATAGGCTCTCTATGAGACTTCCACATAAGAGAGAGAAGGCAGGAGAGAGAATATGCTCTTGCTTAACCTAGCGACACGCTATAGCATGCAGTCAATGCTAGTAGGCCCAACAGCACCATTCTCGTCCCCTTCGTCTCTATTTTCCTCGATCTGCTATGGCACATGGGGTGATGGGTGGGTGAGTCAGGGCCGACAGGGGGTCGCTAGTGAAGGGGGGAGGATGGTAGCTGGGGCGAAGCATGGCCACTGCCACCTTGCCGGGCCAGCTGGGGTGGAGCACGCCAACATCAACGCCGTTGGCCACCGCTTCATGGAGACACACAGGCATCTGCCACCTGCGGCCACACTAATGACCTGGGTGAGCTCCGCCCAGCCGCACGCCGGCACATTCCGCCGACAGCAACCAGAGCTCTATCGCGATGCTCAGCCACCTGGGTCGCTGCTCGTTGAATTGCTTGGGAGAGGAGCTAACGCCTGGGTGAGGACAGGCAACGGGCACCTGGAGCCTAGAGGACGGCTGAGGGAGGAAGTCACTAGCTTCCACCGTGTGTTGATGGCTCTTAAGTGCCAATTCTAGGCCGTTAACTCCTGCATGAACACCGGAAAGATGAGCATCAACCTAGTGGTAGGGGTTTATTACTAATTATTTCCACAAGTGTTGGTGAATATTTGTATGCAGGTAACTTATCCTTAGAAAGGAGGAGGAAACACAACCAATAAGCAAGGAAACACACTCTCAACCAATCAGGAGCAAGCACACGGATTGAAGGGCCCACATCAGGGTTTAAACCGCCTAAACTTACCACCAATCACCCTGTACCCACTTGGGGACCCAACTGGTAGTGTTCCAGACGAAAGGCAGCATGAGGGGAGCCAACCAGGGGTCGGCTGAACCACTCTGCTGGCCCCTCAAGCCCATCTTCCATGTGTCGGCTTCTTGTGGCATCCCAAAGGCGGTTATGACCGCTTCGCCGTGAAGTTACCACCTCAGACAGTGCTAGGTGGCACAAGGAGAGGAGTTGGAGGGTAATATTCCCTTGGGATGCTTGGAGCATCTCCACTCTCCCAAGGCACCTCCACTCTATAAATAGTAGGTGGGGCTCACTTGAGAACACACCATCCAAGAGAGAATTAGTGCTCCACTCCAAAGGTGAAGCCTTGCCTAGCTTGTGCTTAGAATAGGGAGAGAGTAAAGGGTAGTTCGGGAGGAGTGCCGGGGTTTCAGCACTCTCTTCTCAGCTTGTACCTCTATGGATGTTGGCTTCCATTAAGTAAAGTAAGTTCGTATTAGTGATTCCTTCTTATAGTGTTATACTTGGTTCTTATGTGTATGAGTAGTCTTATATCCATGCTATATTTATATGCTTGGCTTACATGCTCATATGCTAGTCATATACCCTTGCTATCATAGTATAGGCTTGTATGCTCTCATGTATGCCTCTAGACCTTGATATAGTATACACTAGTAGTACTTATATCTGAGTAAGATCAATTCTGTTACTCGCGGGTTCGTCACTCTGTATTTGTACAGAGTGCTATAGTTTGCTACGGGGTGCCAGATATAGTTAGGCTACAGTAGTAATCAGTAGCGTAGACGTGGTGTCTAGGCTAAGGGTTATCCTTTGTTTGCCTTATATCCCATGAGCTGTAGAGGTAGGCTGTAGGTGGTGACACCCCTATTGGTCCTTTGTAATCCTCCACGTTCGGATATAGCTAGAGCTATTGGCTGGAGGCACCTGAGTCATTCAAGGTAAGCCGGTGCCTGAAGCGAGTATTCTGACCCAAGAGATCGACCTTTAACTCACCTATAGTGCTATCCATAGGAATCCTCTCTATCCTCGCCACCTACCTTGGTGTGTCCTTGGATCAACTAGAATAGAAGTTAGTACACACACGTTCCCTTGGATTCGATACCCTTGGAATACTCTGAGGTGAAAGCTACAATGGTATCTGTGCGCTTGCGATTTATTCGTATTTGTTAATTATACCAACACCATGGCTGGTGGACGAGCCAAGGTAGGGCTCATCACCCGAGCTGGAAAACGGGGGAGAGAGCATGACCGCCAGCGCTGGAGGAGATAGGGAAGGGGTATTGCGGTAGAGCACCACACCCTTCACCCCTAGAAGACCAAATCAAAATTACCAATTGTGGAGCTGCTCATTGAAATCGATTGAAGAACAGAGTACCAATTTTTGGAGCTGCCATGGGCGCGAGTTCCGGTAGCTGTTAGATGCGGGCGTCGGCTGTCGGTAGGCTCGAGCGCAGGGGCGAGAGCTTGCCGCGGCGTTGGGCACACACCGCTACTGCCACATGACCCCGCCGTTAGTGGTGCTCAGCTTGGCCGCCAGCCCGCATGCGAGTAGGGCCCGGCTATGGCAGGGGCCTAGCGCGGGTCCGCCGGCGTGGCCGGCGCGCATGCCGGCGGGGGGTAGCTAGCTGGCGGTGGAGGCCACTAAAGCGAACCTGCAGGGGGCGCAGTGTGCTATTGGTTTTGGGGAAGATAGATGGGGGAGAGACGGTGGGTGGGGGAGGGAGGAGGAAGATTAGATGGGTTCCACTAAATAAATGTTACAGTCAGTTTGTTGGGTGACTTGTCTACAAGGATTGTCTATAGGTGATGTGTACAAGTTATAGAGAGCTCACTCTTTATAACCATTGCGGGTGCCCTCGTACTTGCATTCTCTTTGCCACAATGAATTTTGGTTTTTGTAGCTTGGTGTCACTGTAGTGAAATATATCATTCCATAATGGTCCCTCTATTTTTCCCCCCTTTGCCCTCCCATTCTCCCACTCTCACACCCCATTCCCTCCTGGTGGGTGATGACGCATTTACATGCTTTGGTTCGAGCTTATGCTTGTCGTTCTTCCCTCCTGTCGTGGTGCTAATGGCGTCACCCATGTCACCCCTATTACTCTCGGCTCCCCAAATCCAAGAAATGTGACAACCACACGTGCGGATTATCTCTGGAATATCCTCGTTCATTAGAAATTTCTTTTTATTGGCCAAGGCGATAAAAACCTTGTTTGGCTCTGGCCAGCTGCTTCTTAATTTTGCTGCAGAAAGTAAATGAGAGTGCTGCTGAGATGAAGCATTGAAGCGTTCTATTAATTCCAAAACAGAAAGTAAGATCAACTCTAAGAGATTGACAAAATAAATCCACTTTCCCTATAAACAAACATAGAAGAGATTGAGAGTCCAACAGATTGAGAAAACAATCCACTTCCCTTCTATTGGTTTTAGAGTGATTGAAAAAATGAGAGCCATCCACCTTGAGAAATCGAATGGTGGAAACAAGGGAAGTACTGTGAAGTACCTCAAGAGAAGTACCAGGAAATACCAATTTGGTGCGACAAAGTACAAAAATAGTGAGAATTTACCCCTTTTAATTATGTGTAGATCTATTTAATTCTTTTTATAAAATAAGAAAGGAAAGTACCTGCAAGTACCAGTTGTACTTTAAAATTATTATAAAAAAAGTTCTTTTCTCAATTGAAAAAACTGCCCCTCTCCCCTTTAGAAAGGGGATTTCAACCCTCTCCCCTTTCCTTCACCTTTGCTCCTTTTCCCCTGCCGTGCCTATGCTCGCCCCCATGTTGCTCGCTTGTCCATGGAGTTCCTCTCCCGTTCGGACTCTTCTTGCGCCTACCCTCCGCACGCGGCACGCGATGGCTGACGAGCTGCCGTCGGGCCATGCGCTGCTGCTGAAGCCACCCCCACGCTATCGACAAAGCCACCCTCGGGGCGTGCATGGGCCACACCAGCCCTCTCGCGATGACATGCGTGTTGTCCATGGAGAGCTGTCCGCCACACGTGGAGCTTCTTGGGCGGTGCAACAACGCTGTCCCTTGTGCCGGCCGGCGAGGCCTCTACCACACCACGTCACCGTCCCTCCACGCCAGTCGAGCTGACGGTTCCTTTGCGCGGGATGCAAGAGAGGAGGGAGAGGAAAAGAAGAGAGAGAAAAAGGAAAAAAGGAATAGAACATAGATTGATCCCCTTTATGTTTTTTGACCAAAGTTAGGGAAGCTCCTACCTATTTTTTTTGGCAAAATTTGCTACAGGATATGCAAAGTGACATTGATTTGTTGCAAAACAACGTTGACCACTCTCTATGCTGGAAGACACTTACATTTTGTGCAAATTTGCTAGAAGACACCGCCTTGACTAAAATACTATTTTTAGACCGAGTAAGACAGAGAAATGTGAAGAAATGACATTTTTTGCCACTAGCCCCACATGCTAGTTCTTTCTTCTTTCCTTCCTCCCCCTTCCCTTCCTTTGCTCCAACACGCTATGCCTCGACCGACATGCTAAACCGCCATCGTCCATCTCGCTTGAGCCGCCAACGGGCAGCCATTCATAGAATCACGTGTGGAGGTCGTGGGTATTTCCTCTCAAAACAATATGGCTCACTCGAATTGCATCAGGTCAATACCCACGCCGCCACCATTCGTCAGTCCGATTCGCTGGTGTGGGTAGGTCTCCAGCTGATTCCTTGCGACCACAATACTCCTCGAGCTCGCACATCTATTCCTCCACTTACTTGCCACCCTCTCCCCTTGTGAAGGCTCCTTGCCAGCCGCCTCCACCCGCCTCTTGCCGTCACCTGGGAAGCTCTACTGCGCCGCCACCTTCCTATCGTGCTTCTGGTGGTGGTGAGCTTCATGCCTCCCCCGCACCGTCACCCGGCGGTCCCTGCCGCGCTGCGCCGACCCGGACGCTGGCGCTGCTCTACCACGCCTCGTAGGACAAGATGCTTTGTCGACGGCCAACACATGGGCCCTGCAACCTGATGGCTTGGACCTGGACTAGCAGTTGGGTCGGCATGAATGCTGCACGACTCAATGGTAGCCATTGCTGCCATCGTAGAAGCTTGCTGCAGCACCTGTAGATCTGCAAAGCTGCCGGTGAGGAAGGAGGGAGAAGAAAGAAGAGGGGAGGGGGAAGAAGAAACAAATGACAAGTGGGGCTAAGGGAAAAAATGACATTTGAGCTCCTTTCTCTCTCCTTCTAAATCTAAAATATTATTTTAATCGAAGTAGGGTGTTCCAGCAAATTTACACAAAACTAAAGTATCTTCCAGCATGTCACGTTTTGAAGGGTGTCCCTCAGCAAATGGACATCACTTTCCATGTCTTATAGCAAATTTTGCCATTTTTTATTCTATACCTATTTAATTCTCTCCCACGGGAAGTCGAATCTGAGGCTGCTGGGTGCTAATCAGGTGCTCTAACCATTAGGCTAGAGATCCTTGATCCTCTTTATGTTGTAAGCCTATTTTCTTAGTCCCTTTAACTAGTATAGAGGAACAATCTAGCTTCTGGGAAAAAAAATCTTTGTCTTATTATTCGGTGAAAATTCTCAATGAGTTGTCAAAAGAACACCTGCTTAAATTTGTCAAAGAAAACAAACCATCGACAGATTTTACGCAAGGAAAGTAAACGAGCCCCTAAAATCAAGGGCGCCACCAGGAAATCAAATCAAACCAAAGATGAGCCATGAGGAGGGGACCAGCACGCGGCCTTTATTCCAGAGGTGGCGGGCCCACGGCTTGAGCTGCTACCCTGCAAGTGGGCCCGCCCGCTGAACAAGAAACAGGTAGGCCCCATGCCCAGAACTAGAAGACCAACAACCAACTGGCCGGCAAGGCAGGCGAGCTTTTGCACAAACCCCCTCCGGACACCCGCGAAATCGCACGGCCGGGCTCCGCGGAAGCGCCAAGGGCCAAGGGGCAGAAGCAGAAGCTTCTCTTCTTCTGGCCCCCCTGCCTGCCCCGCCGGCGTCGCAATGCAACGATCACAGCAGCGGCCTCCCCCTTCTTCGCGTATAATTAGCAGGCGCAGCGCGACGGGACAACGGCCGACGACGCCGAGGAATAGACAAGCGGACACCCTGTCCTCTTCCTCCCTCCCACCTCGCCTTGCATGCCGTCGCCCATCAGCGTCGCCCCAAGGATATAGGCGTTGCGTGGCGTGTTCGCTCGCGCCCTGGGTTTTTGGCCGGAGGCGGCGGGGGAGGATCTGAGCGCGGTCGCCGGATACAGTTCCAGCCGCGGCCCAGGAAGGAGTCGGCAGGTTGACCTCGCCCCCGGCCGGCGCGGAACTCGGTCGCGGAGGAGGTGAGCTTTTCTCCTCCTGCCCTGTCGCTTCCCCTGTTCGTCGTTCTGGCGCTGGCCTCTGTTATCGTTTTTGCCGTTCTTTCCTTTTCTTTTTTTTTCCCCAAGAACTGGGATGGAATTCGTCCCATTCGTTGGCCCTTTCGAGGGGAATCTGCTCGGTTCGGTGCTGAATTTGGCCTCGATCGCTCGCCGTGCCTGCGTTTCCACTCCCCTTTCTCGTCGGCGGTTGCTTTGCCTCCACTCCTTGTGGATGATACAGCAATCCAGCTGGAGCGGAGGGAGCTCCTCTGTTTCACGATTTCATGGTGGCCGGTGGCCCGTCCCGTCACGTCGGCTGCTGAAACAAAAGCGCGTCGAAATCGAGTCTTTGATCGCCATTTCAATCCCTCCAATTGCTGCGGGATATGGTTCCAGCTATACCAAATTTGACGCAACGCCTGCTACCTTTTAGGCCTCTCATTTGACTTCTCAAACCCATCACTTCGCATCTTTTTGCCAGAGCCGAATTCTTGTTTGTTCTCACGGTCAATCCTGAAATTTTTTCTCGACCTTTCAGAGGGTTTGAGAAGGGAAATATTTTAACTTCAGAATCCACTCTTGTCTGACATCCCTGCAAATTCCACAATTTTTTTTTTGCTATTTATATGTTCAAGTGTCCGGAATTACATAATTGGTGCTACATGTTCTGCTGATCACATTACCCCAGAACATAGACCTTTTGGCACGCCTCAAAAACAGGAGCCCTTTCGGTAAAGCAAGAACTAATTCATTCCGGTGGTGCCATACCAATATGTCCTGAAAACGAGTGGTTGACCTGTACCCACTATCGGCACCAGTGGAAGTCATCTTCGTTGAAATTCAATCCGTATTTCTAGCTCTCTTTCAGCTTCGAGATCACGCAAACGTGCGTTGCTCGTCAGTTATCAGCAGCATTGACATGGTTTAATCTCGTCTGAGCAATTGCTGGCTCTGATCAACTCTGACCTGGTCAAAGGCTGTTTGTAGACCACGCTCCTTTTTCTGCAACTGCAATCTTGGCAGGCCAAACACCACAGCTTGCACACAGCTGCTTATGTCTTGGTTGCGCAAGAACCAATGTGTTTTCACGCGTGCTGTATGATTGCTGTCTTGGAAATTAACCACCACTAATGGTTACCAAAAGTCTTGTTAACAAGGCACGTTTTGAGACCATTTATTGCTTATTGGAATTAAATTCTCATTTACTATTTATTTCTAGCTTTTCTTGCATTGTCACCCACTGACAGCTCGTCAAAATTACTTTGTTGACCCTCCTTTTTCGGCATCCGGGAGGCTGATACAGTACATTTGTCTGCACTTTTGCTGAGCACGTATTTTTATGGCTCTTTAATCTGTAGTTACTCAGCTGATGGTTATCAAACCAAGGGATACATTGCAGTGCGTTTTAGTACTATTCTTTATTTTAATGGGGAAATTCCTCTTGTCTGTCTGTAACCCACTGGTAACTGCAAACCTAATGCAGTGCCTTTAAAGTTTTCCTTCCCAATTTCACTAGCGACCAAGAACATCACATGAGCTTTGTTCAAGCCAAAAGAAGTCGTCTTCCTGCCAAAAAAAAAGGATACTTGTTTTGTAGTCTGAAATCTGGCTGTCATATTCCCGTGGTACTTTGCTCAATCTCTACTCCATTCCAGGTCTATCTGTGCGATCTCTTTACAGAACTACAGAATCTGTAGACTCTCAGTCATCTGCTTCCTACAAAATGTCAGGTACATATGCATACTATTTCTTTTGTCTTAGCTACAGTATAGAATTGTTCATTCATATCACTAACTTACATCCTCTTGCTCTTTCTGAAGTGCGGCGGCGCTCAACAAGCATGGAAGGGCTGTTCACGCTTGATGACAGGAAAGAACGGAGGTCCGATGTGGAGAACTCAGAGGACGAGAGAAGGCGGCTATCCATTGGGTCACTGAAGAAAAAGGCACTGAATGCATCAAACAAGCTCACACATTCACTTAAGAAGAGGGGAAAAAGAAAGGTGGAGCATCGGGCCTCGTCCTTCACAATCGAAGATGTCAGGGACGAGCAAGAGGAGCGTGCTGTCTTTACCTTCCAACAAGAACTTTTGAACAGGAACTTGCTGCCTGACAAGCATAATGATTATCACTTGCTGCTGAGGTTGGTGCACTATGAATACAGTACACACTGAAAGCTACAAAAGCATGGATAACTCCTTATCAGCATAAAACTGACAGTTGCAATTCCGCATTCGTGTTGTCTCCTCTGCAGGTTTTTGAAGGCTAGAAAATTTGACATCGAGAAGGCAATCCAAATGTGGTCTGAGATGCTCCAGTGGAGGAAAGAGTTTGGAGCGGATACAATACTAGAGGTGAGCTTAATGCTTCTTGGGTTGTTGATAAAGTAACATTATGACCATATAACTCTGGCTGCAATTTTCTGCTGGTTCATAAGGTTACAAAGTCTTATTGTAGGAAATGCCTCTCACCATTCCAAAGTTATTTTTAACATATAAGTGATAAATAGTATCATGTCTTTATTTGCAGAGTTGCATCTCTGATCTCAAATCTGTTTTTATTCTTCATGTAACCATGAAAAGTTATAATTCATTTGTATCAATTGCAACTAAATCTTGCAGGACTTCAATTTTGAAGAGCTAGACGAGGTGCTATGCTATTATCCTCAGGGCTACCATGGAGTTGACAGGCAGGGAAGACCAGTATACATTGAAAGATTGGGGAAAGTGGAACCAAACAAACTGATGCACATTACTACGGTTGACCGCTACATGAAGTATCATGTGCAAGAATTTGAGAAAGCCTTCAGGGACAGGTTTCCTGCGTGCTCTATTGCAGCGAAAAGGCATATTGATTCGACAACCACTATACTAGATGTTGATGGCGTGGTATGATGATTCTTCTCATATTTAAATGATTTCTCTCTTGTGAAAGATTAGTTTGCAACCAAACATCGTGTTGGTAATGACTAGATTGCTGCAATATTCCCGCTACTGATAGTGAATCATGTGGCAGGGTCTCAAGAACTTCAGCAAAACAGCAAGAGATATGTTAAGTAGAATGCAGAAGATTGACAGTGACTATTATCCTGAGGTATGTGTAATTTTGTTGCTTTTCGTGGTCAATACTTGGTGCCAGATCAGGTAACACTTTATTCGTATGCTCAGACACTGCATCAGATGTTTGTTGTGAATGCTGGTAGTGGTTTCAAGCTACTATGGAACTCTGTGAAAGGCTTTCTTGACCCCAAAACTGCTTCAAAGATACATGTGAGCATAAATGATCTCCTGAGCTACTTTATTCCCTGCTTTTGTCCAAATAAATGGTATAGATTTTCATGGAGCTTTGGTTGTAGGTTTTGGGAACAAAGTTTCAGAACAGACTTCTTGAAGTAATAGATGCAAGGTACAATTTCTATATTCTGTTTATATTGCTTGATCATAATGATTATATCGAATTAGCTTAAATTGAGTGTGTTTTCTTTTGCTTTTATAGCCAACTTCCTGAATTTTTGGGTGGGACATGCACCTGTGCTGCTGAGGGAGGATGTCTCAGGTCTAACAAAGGTCCATGGAATGATCCAAATATTATGAAGGTGAATTGCATTAATTTAGTTCATAACCATATACCATGTGGCCACATATTTGATTCTTATTAGGGTTGCTTTATGAGTTTCTGTTTTTATAATGAGTTATAGTTTAAGATAATTTTTAGATGGAAAACATATAGTATGTTGTACTAAATTGCATACATCTTGTGCTGGCCACAGTTACAACTTGGATGTTCCCCCCATGAAACTACTAGTTTAGATGGAATTAATATTTTAGGACATTTATTTTCATATGCTGGTCAAGCATACATATCTTTCTTCAGATTAAATATGAACATAAATTTTGTGCAATGCATGCTGTGACTGTCAGCTGAACATACCAATTAGGCCAAATATCCTCAATCTAGTTTAATCAAGGTATTTGCAAAGATGGTGGGTATTTTTATCCTACCTTCGGTAGAATACCATCACTGTATTTGATACATGTTGTGATAACCTTGTTTTTTCCACACACTGTCTGACAACTGTAGTACTTTGTGTGTTTGCTTGTAGTTTGCACATAACAAGGAAGCAAAATTTACAAGACATACCAGGCGTTTATCCGAGATTGAGCAAAGGAGGAGTTCGTTTGCTAGGCTGCATCTTTTGAAGGTAAACTCTACACTCTCAACCACTTACTGAATCATGCTATATTCTTTATTATCTATGAACCCTTCTAGTCCATCAGTCACATTTATTCGAGCAACTAATTACAATTATTTTTCCTTTTTTTCTTTGGTATGACAGGGTAGAAATAGTGACACATCAACTGTGGAGTCAGGATCTGACATTGATGATCTAGGTTCTCCGATGATGAGAAGCACAGTGGGGTGTAGTCGATTGGCTCCAGTCCGTGAAGAGGTGAGGTTTTAAGTTCCGGCAGTGCAGCTTGTCATTGTTGGCTTGTAGCCAAAAAAAAAATGTGTGCTGAAACTTATGTTTTACATAGATGCAGATGAGAGGACGAGACTCTGCAGCTTATTATAGTTGCGATGATCACTTTGTTGTGGTGGACAAAACGGTTGACTATGGTCGAGGAGGATCAATGTCAGATAAAAGCAGAGCTTCAGAACCAAGAGCTAAAGTTCGGCCACTGGATACCAGCACAGCAACACACATGGCAGGTATGTGCTTGTTGATTCTTCTGAAATGTAAATTTCTGTAATGTCATGAAGCTGCAGTTATTCTTTCCCCGGACATCTGCATTCACTTCCCTAATTTTTAAAAGAAATATCCTCACCATGGACTGATACAGTGAAATAGGCAGGTCCTAAGGATGAGCACATGTAAAATGCTACCTTTACATTTCAAGCTTGCCTTGGCTATCTGTAGAACTATAAAGAGACCTCAACAACCAGCTCAACAGCAATGTTGGGTTAGAGACACCAACATTGCTGATGTTCTTGTTACCTAAGATAGCATGCTGCTCAAGTGTTTACCCCTATGGAACAAGCTGTTGCATTTATTCTTTTGAGTTTGACCACTGATTCTTATATCTTTGCTCTCTATAGGTCCCTCAACTAATAGACGAGGTACGGTAGTACCTAAAGATGTTTTGGATGAAGGAACATTCCATCGCTTCATCAAATTACTTCTGGCTTTGATTGTCAAAGGCTTTGCCTTCTTCCACATAGCATATGGTCAGCAGGAGACGACGGTCAACAACCCACTACCTCCAGCTGAACCGGAACCCGTGTCTGATGATTATCCAGCAGTAGAGACTTTCAGTGTAGACCACATCAGTCCTATCATAGAGCGCCTTCAGAGGCTCGAAGGGAAGGTTGATGAACTTGGCAGCAAGCCCCCAGAGATTCCCCTGGAGAAAGAACGATCTCTGTTGGAGTCATGGGATAGAATAAAATGTATCGAGTCTGATCTGGAGCGAACAAAGAAGGTAAGTCTCCATTAAGTATGTCAGTTTATCTCCTTTTCTAACTGCATGAAAGCATCAGCTATAAGAATCCATACAAAAATTGGGAATATTTTTGCAAACGAAATCCTTTCAATTTTAGATTGTTCAACAAGGTGTAAGTAGATATGAAGGCATGCAAAATATTGGGTGTAAGAAGACCATATGATGAATACAAGGCAACTAAAATATTCCTGTTTTTAACAAAAGATAAAAAAAGAAGCGCAGGAATAAAAATAGCATTATCATACATCCTTGAGAAGAAAAGGAAACCCCGGCCATGGCTTGCGTCCTCCCTCCTCCCCCGCCCCTTCCCCTCCCGGCGCCCTCCCCTCCACCAGCCCCACGCTGTCGCCTACTCTGGGCTCCAGGGGCGGATCCAGAGCCCGGGCTGCCCGGGCTGCAGCCCGGGACGAGACCATGGAGTCCCTTTAACCTATGTGCTGTTTAGCCTAATAAAATGAGGTTTAGGAGATAAAATTAGACTATTTTAGGTGTGATTCAACAGCTCAGCCCGGGGCGCAGTCCCGTTCTGGATCCGCCCCTGCTGGGCTCAGCAGCCACCCCCACAGCTGTGCTCTCCTCCTTCGCAGCTTCCTCTTCTTCCCTGGTGCCGGGAGAGCCCCTCCTCACCCCTGTAGCCCCTACCTACGTCACTGCGGGTCGCTCCAAGGCCCAAAGGTGGACTGACAGCTCCCCGTCTTCCAGCGAGTCCGGCGGCGATATCCTCCCCTCGTTCCAGGGCGTCCTCCTTGTGGGCGCACCCCTTGCAGCGGCCTCGCAGGCTTCTGTTGTCGCGACGCACCAAGTGGCCTTGGCTGCAGTCTCGGGCGGTGCTCCGCGGGCGGCGCCTCGTGTCGTCCTACGTACCGAGGGGCACACCATAAGGCGCGCGGTGCAAATTCCAGAAGCTGGCTGCCGGACGAAGATGGTGAGTTGTCGGGATCGTCACGTGCACAAGCATTTGGAGCGTCCCTGCAGGCCAGTCCCGGTGGACCTCAGGGAAAGATGCTTCAATTGCTTCTCTCCAGGCCACCGTGCGGCAGACTGCTGGTCGAGGACATGCTGTTTCCGTTGCCGTGGCCTTGGCCATCGCTCCTACGTCTATCTTCGTCAACCTTCTGGTCCAGACTCGGGTGAGCCTCGTCCACTTCAGGAAGATATTCAACAAAATCAGCATATGAAGCTCTAGTCATTGGTGCCACTCACTTCAGACCTTACGAAAGGATTTGGAAGAGCTGAGCAACGGGCAAGTGTAAATTTTTCATGTGGCTAATAGCACACAACAGATGTTGGACGGCCGATCGCCTTGCCAAGAGGAATTTACCTCACCCTGAGCGCTATTCATTGTGTGATTAAGAGGAGGAGACAATTAATCACCTGCTGGTCTCTTGTGTCTTCACCCGTCAAGTATGGTTCAGCATACTTCACAATGTCGGCTTGCAGGCTTTAGCTCCTCAGTTGGAATATTCCTCCTTTGATAATTGGTGGGCAAGGTGAGTGGTAGAGTGGATGGTCAGGTGCAGAAGGGTCTTGACTCCATCATAATTCTGGTGACCTAGTCTGTTTGGAACCAACGCAATCGTTGTGTCTTCGATGGCCTGCTACCTGATGTGAATGCAGTTCTGTCTTCCATAAGAGATGAAATGCTTGTGGGGTATGGCTGGGGCTCGAGGAATTTCGCATCTCCTCGCCCTCATACCACAGCTCGATTTTTTGTAGGTATTTTTTCTGGTTCAGTTTTGGGTCAGGACCGGCTAGAGTTTTTGGTTAGTGTGGTGGTGTTCAAGTTGTTTCTAAAAAACCTGTGTAAGTTTGATACGCAGCTCTCCTGCGTGTTCGAGAAAAAATACATCCTTGAGAAAGATGATTTAAGACTGTCCAAAGAAATTAGTATATAAATGTTGCTGCCAATCTCAAGTGAAAATAAGAGACTCCCTCTTTTGTTGGTCAGGTGTTGCAAGCTACGGTGATGAAGCAACTGGAAATTGCGGAATCACTAGAGGAAGTGATTAGGTCAAATCTAAGGGTAAGATGAACTGTTGTTTGCAATTTTTTTGTCTTCCAAGTTAGATTGCCTTGTCATTGCATTGTTGGTCTCACTATTTTACTTGTTTATGCAGAGGCGGAGATTCTGTGCATAATAAGCAATCACGGCTTCTGAATGAACGACATACTTCATCAGGGGATTGAGAGTTGAGGGTACATGTCGCGAAGGAAGTGCATGAGAATTCGATCGGGTGAGGTGAAGACCGTGCATTGTGGTTTTCACCTTATTGGCACAAAGGATGATGACTGCAGATAGTAATCAAAAGAGGCCTGTCCATTTTTCATGTTAAAAGAGAAGATGTTAGGATGGATGGCAACGGTTAGAAAGGTAGAAATGTGGAAAATAGGTGGTACAGATATGAGACAGTGTGCCTGAACAAATGTGTCACATGCACGTTTGTGTTCTTTGCCAAAGAATGGTGCTGTGTTATAAACTTGTAGAAATTAAAGAAAATGCTCTTCCATCAGAGATTGAGAAGGGGCTAACTGCAACTGTCACTTTGCTCTCTTTTGAGTGCATTAGTTGCTACTTAACCTTACCGACTCTGGCTGCTGCGATGAATTGTGTTCTATAGCAGAATGATGTTTGCATAGATGGATCAGAAGTTGCAGGAGCATGTCAGTTGTGTCTGTTCCTCTACCTGTGCTTGTCTATGGCAGAATCTGTGATAGGTGAAGCAAAACCAACTCCTTAAACTTCAGAAGTAGAGGTCTACTCTTTACCTTCTTGATTTCAAGAAATCAAGATTCAAGGCAAGTGGTTACCTCTGAGCAACCCTAGGAGAATGAATTCGTGTCTAGTTTTGAATGTACACATTCTTTGTAAGAGTGGTTAGAGTGGCCGGCCCATTGTCAATCGTTCTTCGTAGCCAAGAAGATCCTTGAGAAAAGAAGAGGGCACTAATTGATCGAATTCCTACTCTGGTTTGAGAAGCTTTTTTCTGTTTTCATCTCTCCTGCTTTTGAAGTTCCCTTACTAAATCTAACTTAAATATGTATATTTGATACTAAATAAATCACTTTTGCTACGAAAAGGAGTTGAAAATGGGTCTCTAATGGTTTAGTTGCCCCATCTTAGCTATCCTCCCATTCATAATGGAGTAGTTATCGTCGGAAGCAGGTGACAAGCAAACAACCTAACCAGCTATTGCCTTTCTTCTGCGATGTGAAGGTGTTTCTTGCCATTTCGGTGTAGCTAGCATCTTTGTTACCCGTCGAATTTTGATGTTGAATAGAGCTTGTGATTTTCCTACTTTGAATAACCCAGGTCTGTAGTTGACGTTTTGAAATCACGACTTTGCTGCATCGTTCTGCAGTGTTATTCTGGAGGCGCCAGAAATTGCTGCTTACCAAAATAAAATAAAATAAAAATGAAGCATTGGTATCAAACAATTTGCGCTGTACGGATGTGACTGAGAGGGTGTTTGGATACGAGCTCCTATAGGAGGGTCATATCGGATGTTCGGATGCTAATTAGGAGGATTAAACATGAGCTAATAAAATTAACTGTAGAACCCCTATACTAATTCGCAAGACGAATCTATTAAGCCTAATTAATCCATCATTAGCAAATGGTTACTATAGTACCACATTGTCAAATTATGGACTAATTAGACTTAATAGATTTATCTCGCGAATTAGACTCCATTTGTGCAATTAATTTTGTAATTAGACTATATTTAATACTCCTAATTAGTATTAAATATAGGTATAAAGTTTAGGAGGTGATTCCAAATCACCTCCTGAACTTCCCAATTTGTTGTACTCTCTGACTCTATGAAAAGGAGTACCGGCAAAGGGCAGACCCTACATGTCTCTGACTCTATGTCTGGCTGCCTCACAATGTGACAATTATTGAGCGTTGCAAGGCAGTCCCATCCCTGACCTGGAAGTGGCCGGCAAAGATACAGGCTACGAATGGTAGGTCCACAGACATATGCATGCCTTCAGCAGTTCAGCTTCTGAACATCTGAGAATCGAGGACGGCAACTGTATGTACACCTCACATGTGCTTCTATTGTTTCAGATTTGACCTCCCCGTCATTTATAACCACAGCAACTTTCTTGACTCTAATAATTCACCAGTTAATAATGGACAAAGAAATGTTTACTTTGTCCTAACGCTTGTCAAGTTGTCACGGTACTACGAGCCCGCTTAACCACACAAGACTAAGGGTTCAGCACGGCAATGCAAGAGCCAAGAGGGCACCACATCCACCCACTCAACAGCCCAAATACAGTTTCATTGCAGCTAATAACCGCATCAATCCTCTTAGGCCCCGTTTGGATCATTGGAATTGAATTCCATCCTAATAATCATAATTTAGACACAAATTAATTAAGCTAATATAATTGTATGTGGAATATAGTTGTATATTATAGTTGGTGATATGGGAGAGATACTTATATGCTGCACTTCTACTATAGAGAAGCGAGTCTAAGAGCGTGCTATAAGAATTGAATTCCATTCTAATAACCATAATCTATAGAATCAATTTCCATCTCCCACCCCATGAATTTAAGATAGGCTTATATCTAAACTTTGAAAAGTTGTGGAATGCCACATTCCAACATAAATTAGCCTACTCTATTAAATAGATTCCAATTCCTTCAAAATGAAGGGACCCAAACAGGGCTTTAGAGTTTTGGGCATTTCACACCGTTCTAAATTATAGATTGTTTAGACATTTCTAGATTCATAGGTTTTATTATATACATGAACATAAAATATATATTGATATACATAACAAAAACTAATACCAAAACGATATAACAAAAACTAATACCAAAACGATATGTTATTTAGGCATGGTGGATCGGCTGGGGTGTTGGGGATGCTGCAGCACCCCCGCAGGCCATGCACATCCATGTAGTATTAGGCTTTTAATCCTCAAAAAAAATTTTACACATAAAACATGAGGTTTGCTTAAGTCTAAGAGTATCAGCATCCTCTTTGAGCATATCCCTCCTGAATTTGGGATCAAGGAAGTTTTGTTTTTTTTTCCTCGAACATGCAAGAGAGATGTGCATCATTTCATTAATAGGAGTTATATAGAGACCTAAACACACACATGCACCCACTATGACTATTGCAACTTAATCACCAGTGACATAGATGGTAAGACAAGACCACTTAATATAGCTTCTTGTTACAAATGAGTCCCAAATTGTATCAATCTAGAGTGTTACCATCCAATAGTTTGCTCCCCTGCAAACTAATGTAATTCTACCGTCTGCAAGCTGAAACAAATATAGCCTTACTTTAGTTGTAATCCCCGTTCAGATGCAGCTAAGCAATCAAATTTCAAGCCAAAATGTGTCCATACTCCATACCAAACAAAGCAAAGCCTATTTGCATCCTGCCCCAGGCCCAATCCAGTATGGGAGGGAGGCGTGGGATGTATACGGGCCAGACCAACGCGTACGAGCCCAAAAGGGCCGAGCACCTCCCAAAATCCTGAACTTTTTTATTTTTTATTTTTTATTTTAGCATTTTGCAAAAATATATACTCTGATGAAAAAATTGCAAAACTAGACTATTGTCAACGGCTAGGCCGGCGGAAGGGCCTTACCGTCGGCTGGCGAGAGGGGTATACCCCTTCGCACCACACTTTCAAAAAATCATAACTAATTCATATCAATTCGGATGGAGATAAATTTTATATGAAACTTGTAGATCTCGACGAGATCTACAACTTTGTAGTTAAAACTTTTTTCATTTGATGTCATATTGGTGCTCAAATAATCGACACAAATTTCAGATCTAAAATTCAATTTTTAGATCTGAAATTGGACAGCACACTTTCAAAAAATGATAACTAACTCATACGAGCTCAGATAGAAATAAGCTTTATATGAAAATTATAGCCCTCTCGAGATTTACAACTTTGTAGTTATGCAGAGAGCACTTCTAAAAGTACTTAGAGCCGTACAATCTCTCTAAACGTAAAATAACAAGCTAAGGTGCTATTCCAAAGACTTAACTTTTCGTCATCTTGCCAGTCTGTTTCCCATGTCTTAAAATCTTAATTGACATTGATTCACTGGAGCAAAAATCCAACTACTCCTACTGGGCAATTTAGACAAATTTAAAGGTGCGAAAAATAACAATCTCGAGCATGAAAACAAACTAATTGACAAAACTGATGTATATTCCTTCATAAGAAGAGAACAAAACTGATTAGGTTCAACAATCACCCATGTAATTTACCCAGTTTTTTTTCGATAAGGATGTAATTTACCCAGTATCTAGAAGACTGAAACTAAAGGTCTTTCTCCTGAAAGTCTTCAGCCTCGTACCTAACTGGTGCCACGCAGCCGTGCTCACATCTATCTCCGGCCTGATGCAGCATCAGGGAGCGAAGGATCAGATGCCGTGCTTGACCAACAACTCGTGCCGATCAACCAACTCGTCAATTGTTTAGGACCAGATCCGATCCGATCCGATCCAATCCTGATGGATGTCACACATCTGCACGCGCCTGCGAAGAACGGCATGTCAAAGAACGTATCTTAGCTGACCTAACACCAAATCTTTTTACCTGAAACATCCACGCTGTTCTGAAAGTGACATTTGATCACCCTGCTTGGAAAAAAAGGAGGATAATTAGCCTGATGAGTTCATAATTTTCAGTATTTGCTGGGGTAACATATGGCTAACAACTTTGCGATTTTCTTTCGGAATAATGTAAACATGGAAGGTAAAAGCACAATTTGGGATATTATAATACTCACTGATTACCAATTAGTCCTGGTTTGTCATCAGATAAAGGTTATGTGAGAATCTACAACACAGAGTTCAAAAGCATACGGTTTACTTTGACCCCATGTGACACACATTATTGGACTCACAGTTTCAGTGTGAAGAACAGCAGCCATCTTTTGAAAGCCCAAAAGCAAAGAATTTCGGTGAAGAATCTTCACCTTTGAGGAAAATAGGGGAGAGCCAGGTATGAACGAGCATCGTAAGATCTTCAGCACATAAGACTTTATTTGTCACACATTCAAAAGCATGAAAAAGTACAATTAACATAAGCAGAAGTCACAAGGAAAAAATTTGCACGTCATATAGCTTACTTCTAACCTTTGAGGATGCTCTAAGCTACAAATTCTGAAATGTAACTGTATGTTCGTTCCAATGAGTAAACGGAGCAAATTCAAGCCATGCACTACAGAGCAATAGATAAGGAAAATGGATCGGTTGTTACCAAAATACACACTGCATCTTCTTTCTTCTGTTGCTCACTTTGCCAGCAGCTTCCGTTCATAATCGACAATCTGATCCCAGGAACTAGTTCTACAAGTTAGTACAGCAGCCAAATGATGTATAATATTTCAGCAGCCCAGTTTTGTCAAGGTAAAATTAATCAGAATGAGACAAACTAAAGATATCAACAAAATTTACTGAAATGTGATCACGAACAACACATATAACTCGCAAAAACTGTACTGTTTTACTTTCTCAGCAAGGAAGACGGATGTCCAAGGAAAGGGAACTGAGTTCCAAGATTTGTATACCACCTCTTTTACTAAACTGGTGTCCTTGTGAAAGAACTCTATAATCGTGTCTCTGTTCAAGCTGTTGTGTATTATGTACACTGACTGAATAAAATTACAAATTTTTCCTTCCAACAGTAGTTACTTTTCTTTTCTGTTAACAGGAGTTAAAGTGGCTAAGCTAATATATCAATCGGAATCAAAATCTGTAGGAATCAATAATATTTACACTGATTTCTCAGATGATTCCTCTATATTTGCTGAATCGATTGAGAAGCCATCCAAGAAGCTGTTGTCTGAGTCAATTTGTAACTCTTTGAACATTGCCATAACCTGAATCATCGTAGGTCTGCGGTTAGGTTGATCATCCAAGCATTGGCAAGCAATCTTCAGATACTGATACAATTCCAATTCACAGGATTTTGTATCGGTCAATATAGGATCAAATATCTCGTTGCATTTGTCCTCCTTAACCATCTGCTTTGTCCAGTCAACAAGGTTACTGTCACCAAATTCTGTCGGATCGATTGGTTTCTTCCCTGAGAGAAGCTCCAAGAGCACAACACCATAGCTGTAGACGTCACCCTTCGTTGTGCAGATAATAGACTGGAAGTACTCAGGTGCCACATATCCAGGTGTTCCTAAGAGCTTGCTCACAGTCAGATGCGAATCAAGTGCATTCACAAGTCTTGCCATCCCAAAATCCGATACATAGGCATCAAGGTTATCATCAAGCAGCACGTTGCTCGACTTCATGTCCCGGTGTATGATGTGTGGGACACAACTGTGGTGAAGGAAGGCTAGTCCTCTTGCCGAACTGATTGCAATCTTTTTCCTTGCTTTCCAATCAAGATTCACATCAATTTTGGCTTTTTCATGGAGCATGACATCCAAGCTGCCATTCTTCATATACTCATACACAAGGAGACGCTCATCACCAATTTTGCAGTAGCCTAGCAACGGCACAAGGTTGCGATGTTTGATCTTGCCAATGGTTTCCATCTCTGCAGTGAACTCTCTGTCACCCTGGCCTGTAAAATACATCAGCTTCTTTACAGCCACAACACTGCCATCCTTGAGCTTAGCCTTGTAAACCTCACCAAATCCTCCTGTGCCAATACGAGTTTCTGAACTGAAGCCATTGGTGGCCTCATGTAGGTGGGCATATGTCAGCTTCCTTAATGGATTCTCAAATAGCGCCAAGTTGATGCTTAGTGGCTCGCGGGAACCAGAAAGCTTCCAGCTTATACTGGTGGATGATGGGAGGCTGTCACTATACCCAGTCTGAATCTCTTCAGTTTTACTTCCACGGGGCCTCCTGAGCTTGTATATAATGACTAGGGTGGCCATTATGAGCACCAAGAGTGCCACTGCAAGGAGTACAAATTCTTCGAGAAATTTTCTCCGCCCACTTGGGGAATGTTGGGAACTATCTCCAGTGCTGGCGTTGTGCATGCAAGGATTCAATGGGATGCCACAGAGGCCAGAGTTGTTTTCAAAGCGGGATGCAGGAAATGTAATCAGCTGTCCCGATGTCGGGATTTGTCCAGTAAGGTTGTTGTTAGAGACATCAAAGTCATCAAGGAAATGTAAACACCCAAATCCTTGGGGGATGACACCAGTGAGGTGATTGTATGAGAGGTCAAGTGCACCAATCACCTTCAGCCCCGTGAATGCATCTGGAATTGCACCAGTAAGACCATTATGTCCCAAGTTAAGGACATTGAGATACGCCATGTCCCCCAAGCTTGCCGGAATTGTACCTGTAAGGCTGTTGTACGAAAGATCAAGGAAGATCATGCTTCCGTTTTGATTGAACGTGTATACTGTCATTCCGGTGTATATTCTTGTGGAGGCACACGAGTGCACAGCTGGGAACTGGGCCAGCCGCTCTGGACGGATGTCAAGGAACTCAAACAGCACTCCAGCACCAGGGCAGATGTTGCCAGCCTCATTCCTGAGGAAGGCAAACTGCTTCCCAGAAACAATACCTCCAGTGATAAGTCCTGCCTGTGCTGCTAACTGCGGTGGTATTGTACCCGAGAAGTTATTGCTGTTGAGATCAAGCCAGATGAGATTGCTGCAGCTTCCTAACTCTGCTGGCACTGGGCCCGAGAGTGAATTCTTGTGCAGCTGTAGAATGGCAAGCTTCTGGAGGTTGCCAAAGCCTGAGGGCACACTCCCAGTCAGATTGTTGCCAGCAAGTGATACCCATATGAGATTCACACATCTGGTAATGGACGGAGGGATGCCTCCAGTGAAGCTGTTGTAACTTATCACCAATGTCTCCAGAGTAGTGCTATTGGAGCATAGTTTGTCTGGTATTTCACCTGAAAGATTGTTTGCCCACATGACCAGATCAATAAGCTTAGGAAGGAACAATACTTCTGGCGGAATCTGACCGTGTAACAGGTTGAAACTGAGGTCGATTGACTCTAGATTGCTGCAATTGCTGAGTGACGGTGGCACAGTTCCATTGAGGTAATTGTTCGGGAGGATGAGCTTTCGTAGTGATGGCAATGACGAGCATAAGTTTGGCATGATCTCCCCGTCGAGCACATTAGACCCAAGATCAATAACTTCAAGTAAAGGGCACTCAGCTGCTAGTGTGGGCAGAGGATTTGTCCCTGTGATATTGTTGAATGGCAGCCGCAGCACACGTAGAGACGAGATTTTGCTGATGACAGTAACCACAAAGTCCCCAGAAAGCTGGTTGTTGCCAAGGTCAAGCAGCTTAAGTGATCTGCATTTTGAGAAGCTTGCTGGCAGACCACCAGTCAGTTGGTTGCTTGATAAGTCTAGTTCAACCAGCGTTCTGCACAAGAGGCTCAGTTCATCCGGAATTTCCCCAGTGAAGTTGTTCCCAGCCAATGCAAGTTGCTTCAACTGTTGGAAAACTGCCGAGAACACTGGTATTGTACCAGAAAGAAGCTTGTTTCCAGACATGTCAAGTGTCTCCAAGCGGCTGCAGTTAGCAAGACTCTGTGGCAACCCCATGCCACTCAATCTATTGTATGACCAATCAAGCATTTTAAGGTTTGTGCAACCACCAAAATCATACCTGGAGATGTCCCCAGAGATGTTATTGCCAGCAATGCTCAAGTGTGTCAAATTGGCTGGCGCCATGGTCAAAAGCCTGCCAGGGAGGGCGCCGGACATAAGGTTCCCTGACAAATCAAGAACAGAAATTTGGCTGCACCGTGCAAACTCCGGGAGGGGTCCGGTGAACTGGTTGGCCGAGAGGTTGAGGTACTGAATACCATGGCAGCCGGTAAGGGAGTAGTTAAGCAAGCCGGCGTCTGACAGCATGTTCCTGGACATGTCCAGGGTGCTCAGCGACGGTGGGAACGGGAAGCCCCCGCCGGTAAGGTTGTTCCTGGACAGGTTCAGGGACTGCAGGCCGGTGCAGGATTTCAAGAACGCCCGGGGCAGCGTCCCGTTCAAGGCGTTCGACGACATGTCCACGTGGACGAGCGCGCACGGCGGCTGTGTCTGCGGCGGCGGCGCGGCGTGGTGAGCGGCGAGGTTCCCGCGGAACCCGTTGCGGCGGAGGTCGAGGCTCTGGAGCGCCGGGAGCGCGAGCAGCGCGTCCAGCCTGAGCCGGCCGGCGAGGGACATGCCGCTGAGGTTGAGCTCGCGGACGCGGCCGCCGTCCGCGCACGTGACGCCGGCCCACGCGCACGGCGAGCCGGAGGCGGAGGTGGAGTTGGCCTCGCGCCAGCCCGCGAGCGCGCCGTTCGGGTCGGCGGACACAGACGCGCGCTTGAACGCGAGCAGCGCCGCGGCCTCGTCGTCGGCCTCAGCAGCAGCTGCTCCCATCAAGTGGAGCAGAAGCTGCAGCAGGAGCACAACGAGCGGCGCCGCCATGCGAGCGGCGCCCATGGATAGTTCTTCTTGCTGTTGAAATGGTTGAGGGAGAAGGGGACGGATTGGCGCCCTGGGCGACCTCACATCGGAAGGGGATTAATCCCGAAAGAATTCGAGTGCGCCTGCGAGGAAAAGAACCAAATTTGTTTCAAACACTCACATCCTGAATCTTGAACAATCCGATGTAAATTTTAAGGTAATAACCCCCCAAATTAATCCATTCAATTCTTAAAAAAAAGAAGAAGGAGCGGAAGGCCAAGAATCTTTGGGAGGGAAAGCACAGAACACCAATGAGCATTTGAAACCCACCTCGCTGGGCGCAACAACTTCCTCCCGGCCGCAAACCGCATGAAGAAGGAAGCATTTCATAGGCGAAGAAGAGGAGCAATTTCCTCGCGGTCGCAGTCGGAGAGCTGAAAACGGAGCCACATGGGGCGAGCTGGGGAGGAAGAGAGGGATGGGAGCTACTAGAAGAACACACTAGTCGTTTGCTCAAGGAAGCGGGTGCAAGCCGAAGCAAGCTGCTATCCGGCCGGACAAGAATTTGGACCTGTTTGCTGCTGTCTGACGCGATTAGCGGAAAATTGGGCGAAAGCGCAGGAGAAACCCGGTGTTGTTTGCAGGATTACGACGAAATTCTTGAGGGGTAGGTTTGGAAGTTCGGGCTGAATGATCCTTTGTTTTTGTTTGCTTGCTCGTGCTGGACTCCTGGTGCGGTCAAACTTGGACCCGACCTCCTTTAGCCCCGTGCTTGCTGTGCCGCCGCTTTTGTACAATTGCACGGCAAAAGCCAAACCTCATTTCCTACGAGCTTCTCCACGGACAAAGATCTTATATCTGCCGTGGAAATTTGGAAGAAAATTAGGTGCGCACCGGATGCAAACCCCATCCGGTGCACACCCGTGCGCTCGCGTGACGCGTGGACGCCAATTCCAATCTGACGGAAGCGCTCGCGATACTCGTCCAGCGGCTCGCTCGCTCCGGGAACCGCGTGCGCCAGCGGCTCGCTCGCTCCGGAACCGCTACGCTCGCTCGCTCGGCTGCATGGCTCGCGAATCGCACAGCTGCATGGATGCGTTTTCCGACGGCTCGACCACCCCTTCCTGCCCACCATGTTCGCGGACTTCAACGCCGGCGCGGATTTCTCGTGCGTCGTCATGGAGTTCTGCCCCGGCGGCGACCTCCACTCCCTCTACCACCGCATGCCGGGCCGCCGCTTCCCGCTCTCCTCCGCGCGGTTCTACGCCGCCGAGGTGCTCCTCGCCCTCGAGTACCTGCACATGATGGGCATCGTGTACCGCGACCTCAAGCCGGAGAACGTGCTCATCCGGGGCGACGGCCACATCATGCTCACCGACTTCGACCTGTCGCTCGAGTCCACGACGTCGCCGGCGCTAGAGGACGCGAGGAGCCGCGATAGGGGGGAGGGCGCGCCGGCGCCATCGCCGACGTGCCTCCCGATCCCGGAGCTGCAGCTCGCGGCGGTGGAAGCGCCAGCGCCAGCTCGGGTCGAAGAGCGGCGCTGCCGACGTGAATGCGCACGCCTTCTTCACGGGCCTCAACATGTGGCGCTGTTGCGGTCGTCGCCCCCGCCCGTGGTGCCGCCCCCCGCCGCGCTGCACCGGTGCGACGACAAGGCCGCCGACATGCAGCAGCTGTTCGAACACTTCTGATGTCATCCTCGGCTCCTCGCCCATTCAGCGAGCCCCCAAAACAAACCAAATCAAACCAAGCAAAGTATTTTTGTTGTTGATCGATGCATAGCCAAGGCCCGGACTAACCATCCAGCTGGGGTAGCTAGATGCAAAGCCTGTGTTGACTAGCTAATTACTCTAGTAGTCCTCCGTACTCCATTAGCACACTGATGTTAATTACTAATCAATGGATTAATTTGATTCCAATTACCGCGCCAGTTCATCCTTGAGAGCCAAGCTCATGTCGGCATGATACTACCACCTGACGAAGAAGACGACGGCTGAGCTGGACTGACAGCGGCAGCACCGAGGAGGAGGACACGCGCGACTGCTGCACGATTAGCTGGCGTTAATTCCTTCCAGGCGGAGCCATGCATGCAGCCGAGCGAGCGAGCGAGCCGCTGGCGCACGCGGTTCCCGGAGCGAGCGAGAGCCGCTGGACGAGTATCGCGAGCGCTCCCGTCGGATTCGAATTGGCGTCCACGCGTCACGCGAGCGCACGGGTGTGCACCGGATGCGGTTTACATCCGGTGCGCACCTAATTTTCTTCCGGAAATTTTGGCTCCATGCCACGTATGCCGAGGTCTATCGAGTCCCTGCCACTCAATCTTAATTTTATTTTTCTGGAACATTTACTTCTTTCACTTACCTTTTTTTTCTTCAAAACATGAAAACATAATGTATGTAGACTCGTACCACCACGCCTTGCATATCCTCACATAATTGACAAAATCTCAACAAACACCTTTTTTTGCGAATAAATCTCCACAAACACCTTACATTGGCCATTGGGGGCACTTCGCTTGCTGCTGCTGAATCAAAAAAATATGTGCCAAGCCTAGAATTTAAAGCAAGTGGACAGATTGCAGTAGAAAATAATGTAAAAATCTTTTTATAAGTCTCTATGGCTTGGTCAACACAACTTATATTTTAAATTCCATATTTTGATGCGTCGCTTAGTTAGTTATGAGCATCTTTTTAAAAGAATAAAATGCATCTCTTTAAATTTATGTCATTGTGTTATCTAAGTCCCTAAAGTTGCTAAGTATCCAACTTGAGATTAAATTTTCCTGCCCTAAAAAAGTTCAAATATCCTAATCTATCTATTATCTAGTAGTTCGGCAACAAAGGATTAGAAATTACTATGCTAGTGAAAAGAAAAAAAAAATAGAAAGTAAATAGAGGTAGGAGGGGGTTGGGGGCATATTCCACGCCAGAGGAAATTTTCGGAGTAAAATACATGAATGCCCATTATACTTCTCCGCTTGTTTTAATTTGATCATTATAGAGAAAAGTATAAATCATGGTTATTAAAGTCAAAAGTATAAATGATGGTTATTAAAGTCATTCGACTCTATAAATACGGTCATTGGCTCATTAATTATATGTATTTGGATAATGCTACGTAGGTTTGACTAATGACACTATCGGTACGGTCATTATGCAAGGCAGGAGGCACAAGCTTCAAACAAAACAAAGAAAATCTAATTTTCTACCTACTTGATGCCTTAATTTATTGTCTTTATTAAACTTTTTTGAACAATATTGTCATTCTGAATGTAAAATGCTACATATGGATGCTTTTAGTCGAATTCGAGCTCTAATAGTTAAGTATAGATTAAACATATTAATTCATGAAACAGTTCTGGCTAATATTATCCAAGAAATTGCATCACGCCCAGGCCCAACTATAACCTCCTGTAGCTTCAACTCTCTCCGCCGCTGAATCTCACCAACGCTGGAACAGCACGTCGGGCCCCAAGGTTTGCAGAGTGGAGTCATTCCTCGCCGCCGCTCAAGGATGCAGAGTAGAGTGGTTCCTCCTCATGCTGCAGTTCGAATCAAGGAAATATAAAGCTTTCGCATGAATCAAGCTTTAGAAAATACTTAATAAGCTTCTAGTTGCACGAATCAAGCTTCAGCACGCACCAATTAATAAAGTGCTATCGGGATCGATCCGGTGAGTGTGGATTAGTGCGGCGGCGGCGGTGGCTACAATAGGTCAAACCTCAGTTGATTTCCTCCTGTTTGAGCTTGGCATGAAGTCATAGCGGAGGGGTGAGCTAGCACGCATGGAGCCATGGGCTAGCAATCTCCTTTGGTGATGGCACCTATGCTGGCCCGAGTAAAACCACCAGCAACATGGTGTTGCAGGCGTGAGAGGGGGCCAGTCCGCGAGCGGAGGGTGTGGATTGTCTTTGGTCAACATTTTGACGCTTTTCTGATGTGGTTTACAGGCGTACGTTAAATATAATCAAATTAGATTTTTATAAATAGAAAGGCCCAATTATTCCATGCTGGTTGTCCGAATACATATTGAATACATATTGCTAGAGAGCTAATGACCATATCGATAGAGTCGAGCAACCTTAATGACCATTATTTACACTTTTCTAAGTATAGTGGACAAATTGAAACAAGCCGACAACTATAATGTTCATTTATACATTTTACTCTAATTTACATATGTGTCTTCATCCCATGGAGGCAGACACGAGGTAACGGCCAAGACTGTGTGAACCTACTGTTTGTGCCAACTCAGCATGCTGACCACTTTTGAGCATTATCATCGCTCGTCTTTCTCAACGCTCAGATCCTCCGGCCACATATAGTAGCTCTCGACTACCATGCCTTCTGCATCTCTAACGGAGATACGTACTTCCTCCATTCTAAATTGTAGGTCGTTTTTACTTTTCTAAATTTATAAATACTATTATGCACCTAGACATACACTATATCTAGATATATAATAATATCTATGAACTAAAAAAGCTAGGACGACCTACAATTTAGAATGGAGGGAGTATGTGCTAATCATATCCATCATAGTTAATAATATCTTATATCAAGCATAGTATATCAATTTGATCATGTGTATATTGCTATACACATATCTGGACTATGCTATTTAGTCGTTTACATTCATGACTTATCTTCAAATTAATTAAATAAGATTTATAAATGGTACTTATTGTATGGACTGCATGCTCAACTGGAGAGCTAGACATCTATCTTTAGATAAAAAATCTCGGATGGAAAGAATCCATTCTAATGAAGTAACAAAGTATTAGTACCGGGTCTAACGACTATATTCAATGGGGGTTCATTAGTATCGCTTGGTGCTACGAGCCCCATTTAGTACCGGTTTCAATAGCTAGTTTCCGGCAGGGGCTCAATAGTACTGGTTGGTGCCTCTATTAGTATCGGTTGGTGTTATCAACTGGTACAAATGTTCATTGGACCAATTTGTACTGTTGGTAACACCAATCGGTACTAAAAGATGCATGTATAAAGTAGATTTCTTCTTCCTCCCCGAGCCTGAGCCACCAACCATTTGATCAAGAGCTCGGGCTCTTCTTCTCCATGGCGACCTCGCGAGCCTAGGGGAGGTGCTCCTCGATTTTTTCACGATTTCGTGGGATTTCACTCATCCAAGTGTTCTAACGGTTGGCAACTTCATCCTCCTTTCTTTCATGGCTACTATGGTATGTTTTTATGCTTTAGTGATAGAGAAAATTTTGATGGAAACGGTTTTGTAGTACCCACCATGGTTAATTCAAAGAAACACTTTGAATTCAATATAGATTTTCCGGTTGCAATGAGTTTGCATAATTTGTACATTCTACTAGTATAATGCCCGTGCTAACTCTACGACGATACTTCATAATGCAAATCAAATAAGCAAAGCGACACATATTTTTGATTTATTTTTGACAATCAAATATAAAATGAAATATATTTAAGATCCATGAAAAAAAGAAATGCTACGAAGAGTTATTATATTATTGATCATGTAGCCAAGCATTGGTTTCAAAATAGTATTCATGATATCAAGTTTACTTCACCACAAATTGTAGTGGAAAACAAAAAGATAACTTGTGATTGGTAACGTAAATTCCACATATACTTGTGTCCACGTAAGTTATTTCAACCGTTCATTCCTCTCAGAAGATATCCATCCAACTATTGAATTTCTCAGCTGGCTATGATTCTCTCACCCACCCATGATTTATCTCACCATTGATTTTAAGATGGACGATTCAGATAGACCATGTGGTCACAGGTATACGAGAAAAATTCATGTCCACTTGTAGTTGAAAACAAAAGGACGAGTACATAACTTCAACTCCAGAGCACACTTGTCTGTGTCCAACTTCCGATAGCCCGAAATCAGTCAGCTGCATCAAAGTCCCAAAAAAAAGCATCAAAATTCTAAAACTTCAAATACCATCAGAGCTAGCAAGGTCATTAATCTGAAGAATTCCATGAACATCACCGGTCACATCTCATATGGCCATCACAAGAGAGAAACAAGTTGCCGGCTTTAGGCGTGTACTGCAATGCATGGACCTGCAAACAGAAAAAAATGGCTATTGTTCAGGATTTCAAAAAAAAATGCAAATAATATATCACTGGTCAGAGGCTCATAGCTATTATGGCCCCCACCACCACCAAAAAAATGTTCATGCTAACAGAATACTAAACCAAGGGGAATACTTCGGCAGATTTGTGCAAGGAATGGTAAGAGGCCTAAACAATGAAGCATGGTAAATTGATAGTGCAAGTAAAATCTGATTTTTTAGTCATATATATATACAGTACCAACCTGAGTAGCAGTAGATGAAGTATCTGTTTCTTTTTATCATCTGAAAGTAAAAAATGGTTATTCAGTATGGTCCTGGTGCACAGAAAAAGAACTCAAGCTAAGCAAGTTCATTATCAAAGAAAAATCATCGTCAGTTCTGTTACCTTCTCAGTTGGAGGTGTCTTTGCATAATAGCATCAAAGAATTACCTTCAGCCCCTATTATCTTTATTTTTATAGCTTGTTATCTCCATAAGCCAGTTTCAAAGGAATGGTAAAAGTGCATTTTTCCTATTCTTCATGGTCGTGACGCCTTGGTCTACTTTTCATCTTAAATATTACATCTTCTTCCAATCTGCACAAAGGAGAATAGCTTTCAAAGGAAAATGTGTAATCATAGAAATATTTCCAGTGATCACACAAAGCTCGCACAAAGGAAAGGAACAGCCCAATGATGTACAGCAAGTTAAGCCAAGAGATGCTCATAACCTCAAAGTGCAGCACATTTATATAAGCAAGTTCCCTAACTGATGGACAACAGTTCAGTTTTGCTAAGAAGTGCTCGGGGAGGTAGAAGGACATCTGCAAGTGCAATATCCATGGCACTCCACAACAACCAAACAGTCTGAGCAGTAACCAAATTGCTCTTGTAATCGAAGTTTAATTATCTCAACAATTGAACCATTCAATTGCAACAGCTTCTCACCTTTACTACTAGAAATATGAGCATTCGTTCTTGACGTTAGTACCGGATAGCTTTTCGTCCGGTACTAACGTGTGAAATTAGTACCGGGTAGAAATTTTTGGTCATCGGAGACCTTTTAGTAGCGGCAATAACACCAATCGGTACTACCATTTAGTACCGGTCGGTGTTATTGGCTGGTACTAAAGGTCTCTCCACGGGTTATTTCAAAAGGAAAGCATATCTAACTCAATCAAATGTGCTATGTAGGTGAGATGGCAAGGAAGGTTCGCACGAGGTTTAAGGTCGTGGGTTTGAATCCCACGGACCGCGCACCCGCATATTACGCGTGATGTGCGTGTGCGGGGATCTCCCGGCTGTTCGTTAATTTTTGTCCTTATTTTTTTGGACGCAGAACCAACCGGTACTAAATGGTGCATTTAGTATCGGGCATTTTGATCGGTACTAAATGGTGTGGCATTTAGTACCGAAGAAGCAGTACCAGGCAGGCGCCTCGTACTAAATGGGTTACTAACCGATACTATAGATTACTTCCCTACGGGAGCTCAACAATTCCAAGTAACATCAACGAGCTCACAATCCCCCCCCCCCCCCCCCCTTACAAACAGTTCATGACAGCCCAATGGGCATCCCTAAGTCAACCCATAGTGAACGATTGTACTCTTAGTTGCAAATTTAAGTTCATGGTCACATGTGTAGTTCTTATTCATAAAATTTGGTGCTATCATAAAATTTGTCTTTTTATGCCAGGCTAGTGTTATTTGTGCAGTAGCCAGTACATATTCCCGTGCTACCCTACTCCCTTCTATGCTACTATTATTCAGTAGTTTGTTTCTAGGTGCACCAAAGCTTTGAGTGAAATGTAAGAATTTTTTTCTTTTTCCGAAACACATTACTGATGCAGACGCTCACAAACGCACGTAGACTCAACTCACACGCACACAACCCTATCACTATAAGAGACTGAACCGATAAACTTTTGAGATTGACGAAGTCACCACTAGCGTCTCACTATCGACAGACACTCACCATTGAAAGAAAATCATCTGTTGAATCTTAAAATAAATCCTGAAAAATACAAATCATCTGTTGAATCTTAAAATAAATTCTGAAAAATACGAGCACTAGTGCCGAGTCAAGAACTCAAATCCTGGTGCACATGTTCTACCATAAGGAATCTTAACAGGTGGGTTACATTTAATTCGCGTAACAAAGTTTTTCTAAGGTTCAGTTAGCGCGCAGAAGTACTTCCAGGTATTCTGATCTTGTTTTTTTTAATCTTTTTCCCTCTGGATATATATAGATATGTATAGGAGTAGGTGTGCTATGATAGATGTTGGAGATGACCAACAAGTGGCAGGCCGGACTCAAAGATGGGCCATTGCTTTCCCAAGTCCAAGTCTTCGCCGGCCTCAGAAAAAGCATGCGCATGACGGATGGCAACGTCTGCTGGATCCTTTTTGTCATTTAGTGCCCCGGAAATTAAACGAGAGAATTCCTATATGGCATTAGAAAAAAAACGTAGTTTGGCATTGAAAAGTTTTGTCTTTTCTAACTGCCACCTAAATATTTCTTTGTTCCTTTCTTTACGTTAGATTTGCTGTTAAGTCTGACATAGAAAGATATTTTTGCCCCTCATCCCTTCCAGTGAAATATACAGCACAAAGCACATATCACATAGCAGCTCTGGCTAGAACGAGCTGATTCATGGAAGATACAGCACAAAGTTTGACTTTTTTTATTTTAGCTTTTTTCACGAAATTTTTTCACAAAATACACCCATAGGTGAACTAATTTAAAAAATGGACTCATAACTTGGCGCCAGGGTGGCTGGCGCCAAGCTAACATGTCTTGGTGCCAGCCTCCATGGCCCCAAGGTCCAACCCCTGGATCTTATGTGGCAAGCTGCTGACGGCTTACGTGACGAAACCTTAGCGCCATAGATCTTGGTGCCAAGGCTTGGCACCATAGATCTTGGCGCCAAGGAGCTGGCGCCAAGCCTCCTACCACAGGAACGCCATCCCTTTCTTTTCTTGCTTCTTCATTCCAACTTTTCTTGCTACCTTGCTCCTCCAGCGTCGTCGCCCGTCACCGCCGCCGCCCTCCACGCGCGCCGCCCCTCGCCGCACCGTTGGTTGGGGCTGACCGCCGCACCCCTGGGCAGGCCGCCGGTGGAGGTTTGGCCGCCCGCCCGCCCCCACCCCTGGGCGCCCATTGGTGGCCGCCCGCCCCCGCCCCTAGCCGCTGGTGGATGCCGTGTGCGCCGTCCCTTACAGTGAGTTAGGTAAGAATAGTTAGTTAGTAGAATAGTTAGATAGATTGATTAGTTAGATAGATAAATAGATAAGAAGATAGAATAGTTAGGTAGAATTTAGATAGGTAGGTAGAATTGTTAGATAAAATAGTTAGATAGATAAGTTGATAGATAGAATTGATTAGTTAGATAGATAAACCCTAGATAAGAAGATAGAATTGTTAGGTACAATTTAGATAGGTAGGTAGAATTGTTAGATAAAATAGTTAGATAGATAAATTGATAGTTAGATAGAATTGTTAGATATGAAAACTAATTTAATTTGGTAGGTTTTGTGTATGAATTGCAACGATAGAAGGAATACAGAATACTCATGACACTATTTAACTAGGTGGATGTGCTTATAGATAGATAAATAGATAAGAAGATAGAATTGTTAGATAGAGAAATAGAGAGTTAGATAGAATTTGCTTTGTATGTAATTTTGTTTACGTAGTTAGATATATAGTTAGTTACATAGTAATATAGTTACTACGATATTTAGTTAAGTAGTTATATATACATATTAGGTGACATAGTTAGTTAGTAGTATTTAGTAGTTAGTAGTGAATTGATAGTATCTCATTTCATACTAGAGACCTTATACTTAGAATGCTTCATTTATTATGGACTAAATGAATTGTGCATCGTTATATTTATGTACTAGATGGACAACAAGGTGAACATATATCATGGAGGCACCGTGGAAAGGGATGATTATGGATGTGTTAAGTTTGTTGCCATGCAATGCGAGGTTGTGATATTCGATAAGAAGCCTTTGTTTAGTGAGTTGGTTGCAAGGGTTCGGAAGGAGCTACATTGTCATGGAGATGATGACATCGCAGTCAAGGGCGTACTTCACCTAGGTTCCCCTCTCAACATTCAAAGGAAGATGGTCCCAATTCGGTGTGCAGACCAGTGGGAGAAATATGTGAGAATGGTTATGAACGGCCATTCCCCAAGTATGGAAGTGGTTGTTCGTTGGGTGTTAGTTGATCCAATTCCTCTTTGGTTTTTCCGACCAATGGGTCAGCGGGCACACTTCAACCCTCCCGTTCCGGAACCTGTTACAGATGTGGAGGTTGCACCTACGGTTCTCGATGCTGAATCTGCCCCCAATGAGGTAGTTGGAGATGTTTGTAGGACTGTTGATGATGTGGCAGATTCTCTTCATGAGATCCTTTTGACACAGAATCATCCAAGTAAGTGTCTTATCAGTTTCTCTTGTTGGGAGCTAACCCCCTTCGTTCCATCAATTTGTTCTTTACTCATATTTCTACTTATGTTGCAGGAGACATTCCTGAAAATGTGGATGTGCCTCCAGTTGCTGCGCAAGTGCAATGTGGAGATGGATTGCATGGCTCCAATAGTATTGAAATTATGAATGATGAAGATGCATATGAGATGGGAGTGGATCTTGATTCTGATGATGATCGCCCTATTGGAGAGATGACAGAGAGTGATGTTGAGATGTTCAGGCGTATCTTCCCCGGCTGCCGTGATCCGAGAGTTCAATGATCTTACCCATTCCGATCAGGCGTTTGCAGAAGGATGTGATGATGAGCTCCTAGAAGCTCTTGAGCCCGGCCCTAATATGGTGATTGAGGAGGGTAGGGTATTCAAGGACCTCCCCGCATTGAAGAGGTGGTTGCAGGCGTTTGTGGTGATACGGAAGAGACCTTACAAGGTCTTGCATTCATATGCGCAGTGCCGTTACACAGTTGTGTGTGACAAGGAACGGTGCCCATGGAGGGTTTGTGCAAGAAAGCGAAATATCACAAAAGTTATCGGTCCACATAATTGTGCTGACCATGAGCTTACAATGAGACATCGGCAGTTGACATCTACCCTAATTGCCAAACGGATGATGGGAATATTGCAGAAACAACCCAACATGAAAGTTTGGACAATTATCATTACCGTTGCAAATATTTATGGAGGTTATGTGATAATTTATGGTAAAGCTTGGAGGGCTAAGCAATGAGCATGGCAGATGATATATGGGGACTGGGAGTCTGGGTATGAGCAGCTGCCAGTGCATTTCAATGCAATCAAAGCGGTGAATCCAAGCATGCATTATGAGTACATCCCAAAATCAAATGCTTGGAAGGATGGGAGGCAGATATTCGGGCGTACGTTCTGGTGCTTCCCTTAGTGTGTCGAGGCCTTTAGGCACTGTCATCACGTCTTCTCTATTGATGGTACATTTTTTATTGGCAAATATAGGGGCACACTTCTTATAGCCATATCTTGTGACATGAACAACATGTTGGTTCCTTTGGCATTTGCATTGGTTAATAGGGAGAACAATGACAGTTGGGGATGGTTCTTGAGACTAGTCCGGATACATGTTGTTTGGCCTGATAGGGAGGTTAGCGTCATATTTGATAGGCACCAGGGCATACTTAATGCCGTGCAAGAGCAGATAGAGGGGTATGCACCTTTGCATCATTATTGGTGTACTTGGCACCTTGCCGAGAACCTACTTCGTAAGGATGGTGTGAAGGATAATTTTGAGCTGTTTCAGGTTACTGCTTGTCAGCTTGAGGACTATTACTTTCAGCGCAAGTTGGAGCAGGTCAGGTCCGCAACAAATGCATAAGGTAGACAATGGCTCGCAGGTTTGATGAGGGATTTGGATAAGTGGACTAGATCTCACGACGTTGGTGGATGGAGGTACGAGTTCAGTGCAGCAACATGGCGGAGTCATTCAATAAGTTGCTATTAGGGATACGTGGTATGCCCATGAATGCAATTGTTCAATTCACCATTGACAGGCTTGTTGCGTGGTTCAATGAAAGACACGCCAAAGTAGAAGCGTTGCAGAGTGTTGAAGAGAGATGGGCTAAAAAATCAAAGAGACACTTGAGCATTGCAAATGAAAGGGCTATCACACATGAGGTTCAATGTTTTGACCTCGCCACAGGGACTTATCAGGTAGAGCATAGGAGCGGGACAAGATCCGACGGCGAGATATGAGAGTCGAGGATACATGTGGTAGTCCATCGAGATTTCAAGTGCACTTATGGTAAGCCAAGGCAGTACCACTTCGTATGTTCTCATTTGGTGGCAGCAGCTAGGCATCGCAACTTTGATATCAAGAGCATGATACCTCATGAGTTCAGTGTAGACATGCTTGTGCGCACATGGAGCCCCCGCTTCGTGCCTTTTTGGGATCCTAGAGAGTGGCCTTCATATGATGGGCCAAAATACATTGCAGATCCAACTTACCGTTGGAACAAGCGTGGATCAAGGAAGAGGATTAGGCACAAGATGACTATGGATCAGGTATCCAAAAGAACGAGGCATGGTAGAGCAACACCATTTCTTACTGATCCCGAGCAGAATGAGTGCGGCAAGTGCGGTAGACTTGACCATAATTCACGCACTTGCCATTGGCAGATTAGTGAGGTGCGACTAATGGTTTTTTTTCATTATTTCATATGTGTCTTCTTCATTCACTTAATTATGTGTGTCTTAATTTATGATTGTAATTGTGTCATTTACTTGTACATCTCTAAATTTATGTTTCATTGTTTACTGATTTTATATGTCATTGACTTTTTGTAGGATGGCGCAATTCCACCTACTCGACCAGGTGTACGACCAGACCCACCGAGGACGTCTCATAGCGGGGGAGGGACGTAATAATCTATACATGTTGATCTAATTTTTGTAAGCGTACACGTGTTGTTCCTCAAATAACGGAAGACTTTGTTTGTTTCCATGCAGATCCTTCCGCTCCTTCACTCTAGAGCCCACGATGGGTTCTTGGTGTTACAGTACGATGACCGCTACACTCCTTTACTGGATGAAGTGCCCTCTGGTATGTTTCTATGGTGTCAAGTTCCACATGCCTGATCGAGTAGCACGTCAGTTTGGGATAAGGCAGATTTGGCCAACTCCTGCGATCTCGACTAGAGTGGAGTTACACAAGTAGGTGTTTTGCTATTTCAATTATCTCGTGATGGTCCATTACCATTAAATAAAGTTTGGCAACTTATAACATCTAACGTGACTGCAGGGTGGATCGTAAGAAGAAGAGGAAGGTCTCTGAGTGGCACGATTTCCACCAGGCTTAAATTGAGCAATGGGATTAGTTTCACGACAACGTGGATGAGAATGACGACCCACACACAAACAGTGAGTACAGGCGATACCAGACTTGGTTCCAAGGTGAGACGCGTAGCAAGCTGAGGGTACAATGGACACAAGATGACTACACCGACATCCAGTCGTCCGACGATGAAGACACGGTGTACGACCAAAGTACTCGTGCAGGAAGGCAGGTGGAGACAGGACCAATCCTGGATAGGATGGTAAGTCAATTGCCTTACTTTTCTATGTTAAGTTACTTATTGATTTAGTGAGTTAGTTAGTTAGTGACTTAGTGCCATTCATCATTTATTGATTTAGTAGTTTAGTGGCTTAGTGACTTAATCATTTAGTGGTTTAGTGACTTAGTGAGTTAGTAAGTTAGTGACTTAATCATTTAGTGGTTTAGTGACTTAGTGAGTTAGTGGTTTAGTGACTTAATGAGTTAGTGACTTAATCATTTAGTGGTTTAGTGACTTAGTAAGTTTTCTAGACGTAAGATTCAAAATATTCTTTCAAATACTCTGTTAATACGTTACATTCTTTCATTTAACTAGTTTTTGCACAATAGCGACTGTCAAGTCGGCTTCGCCATGCGGCTGCTCGTTGTGGTTGCAGGACAGCCACGATGCTAGATGTGCACGTTCCATCCCCACGCGGAGGAGGCGTTGGTTCGTCTAGGCAAGACCCGTCAGGGTCCAGAGCAATTGCGTCCGAGCATGAGGACGATGATGATGATGACGACGACGACGACAATGGGGATCAGAGGTCCGAGGGGCTTGACCCGTCTCAGCTCCAGGACGCTCCCTTGACTCAGCCTACATAGGTTGTAGGCACTAGACTACGTTGCCCATGTTCTCCTTACACTCCAGGCACCGACGCTCTTGGTCACAAGGGTAAGGATAAGACTAGGAGGCGGTGAGGGTACTATTGTGGACTTTGTAGTAGATGCTAGTGTAATATTATGGACTTTATGGTAGATGCTATTGTACTATTATGGACTTTCATTATGGTCTTTATGGACTTTCATTATCGAATGTTTGGGACTTTCATGGACTTTGTGGACTTTTATTATAGACTATTGTGTATATGGACTTTCATTATTTGACTATTGTGTGTATGAACTATCGGGGACTTTCATTATGAACTTTGTGGACGTTCATTATGTACGGACGTTCATTGTTAACTATTCTGGACTTTTGTGAACTATTGTGTGTATATGGACTTTCGTTGTGTATATGGACTTTCGTTTTGAACTATTGTGGATTTTTATTATGAATGTGCCATATGCTTGTATGTTTGTATTTAGGTTAAGTATTCATCTCATAATTGTGTATGGATTGCATCAAAAAATAGGGAAAAATTTTGTCGAAATTTCACTAAGAAGTACCCTTTTCATTTTCTACGAAAATTTCACTAAAGAGTACAACTTTAAAGTGCATTACGTCGCAAAATAAACATACATCGTCTACCACTTGCATGCCCATACTTAAAGTGCATTACATGACAACATAATGAAAAGTCCCACAGTAGACAATATTGTTCATAAATAAACCATAGAACTAGAAACTAATGAAGACTACTGAGTGCAACGAGGCCACTTTCCCTTCCTCAAGGCATCGGGATTCTCCTTAATCTCTGCTTTCGCTCAGGGCGCACGCTCAAACTTCCTCTCCCTGTCTTCCCTTTCCGCAGCAACATGCCTTCTTTCCTCCTCTTCCTTGTGCTCCTTTTCTGCAGCCTCCTCTCTGAGGCTCTTCTCCATCATCTCCTTCCTCTCTGCATCCCAGCGCAACATATCCTCCATCTCCTCCTTGTCTTCAGGATTGATCTCAGTGTTGATCCACTGCTCAAAATCACAGAGCAGTGGAGGGGTATGCAACAAATGCAATTGTTAGAAAATAAAAGAACATGGAAAATAATTATAACACAACAACAATTCCTTACCAACTTGTTAATGCGGCGCTGACGAAGTGTAGGCTCAAACTCAAAGTTGGAACACATCCAATACCTCTGCCTATACGTGTCATGTTCATCGGACTTGGCTACCTTGCAAGGATCGCTGCAAAAGCACATAGGCACTGGAACACCACTAGGCAGAGGCAATGGGTCGAAGGCATTTTCAGTCAGCTTGGCGCCATAACTACAATTTAGTTTATTTCGTTGTAAGAACCGAAAGCACTTAACAATAAACCTACAATTAGGGTTTCCCATTTGATCCACAACAATGAACGCATAATATAACTGCGTGCGCTGAGGTTACCTTGGTTTCCTAGCTTTTCCACACCTCGACATCCTATGGTTGCATGAAACCCTAAGTTCAAAAATCCAACTAATATATAGCGAATTGATGTGAAAAAAAGCTACGAGGGAGAGAGGATACCTTGCTCTTCAAGATCCACGCTCCGAGCCATGCGGAGTCGAGGTGGGCTGAATCCACCGCGGCTCGCCGACCAGCTGCCGCGCTCTAGCACCGACATACCACCTCTCCGCCACCGCACTCCGCGCCCAGCTGCTCCCTCGACATACGGACCGCTCGAGGCCAGCCTCAGTGCGCCACTCCCCGATGCTGCTCCCCCGGTGAGTGGCATTTTGGCTGTAGTATTTGCAATTTCAAGGGGCAACTGCGTACTTGTGCATGCCGGGATGTGGAGAAGCTATGGGGAGCCATATTTTTTGGCTTCCTGCGTGTAGTAAAAAAGGGCTCCAGCTCCAAGTACTTCGACCTCACAGCTGTTTGACCGTTTGGTAGGGCTCCCGATGAAACCGACGGTGGAGCTGTTTTGGAGCCCTACCAAACCCTACCAAAAGGCCCTAATCTGACCTGCCCAAGTAACTTTTGACGGAGGCGGCAGCACCGGGTGGTGGTCCGTCCAGATTACTATGGTCGCCGCCGTCCAGCACGGTGACGGTCAGCGACAAAGCTGACAAGCACCCGCGCACCTACACTTGTGGTACCGAGTGCTTCGACTAGAAAAAGGTTCTATTTGAAGGACGGCAGCCATGGTTGAGCTGCTTGCATCTTCATTGTTTATATGCCACTTCTCCTTCCTTGTCTAGGTCATTTTACAATAACGAAGGCTAGGAAAAATCGTTATGGATTTACAAGATGTTTTCAAGAGGTGATCATGAACCCTTTTTGGTGTTGTCTTTGCTCTTTGCTTCTTGCATGTTTGTCTTTTTCCTGGGTAGCTTAGTCTGTGTAATATCGGAGGAGTTTTGTTGACTACTAATTTCCTTGGGCAACTTCGGAACTTCAGGTGATGATTCTCTGTTTTTGTTTACTTGCTCGTGCCCGTGTCCTGGTGCATGCATGCGGTCAAACTTGGATCCAACCTCTTTGATGTAGCCATGTGCCGGCGTGCCGTCGCTTCTGTACAAATTGCACTACTGCAAATCCAAACTCCATTTGTCATTTCCTGCAAGCTTCTCTACGGAAAAAAAAGATTTCTCAGGCCATGGAAAATTTGGCTCCATGCCACGTGACGTGTGCAAACGTCTGCTGAGATCTGTCACTCAGTTTCTCTTTGGAACATTGTATTTTTCATTTACTTTCTATGGAAATTGCTAACACGTGCCTCTACCTACAGCCCTGTGATAAATGTTATATTTTTTTTTCTTTTTCTTGATTTGGATGCAACGTTTTTTAGAATTTTTAAGTTGTAATAGTATGAATCCCGTTGAAATACACAACGCAACAGACACAAATGTTATTATCGGTACCTTTTCCTTGGGCTTTACCCGCCCATTCTTCATTATATATATATATATAAGAACTCCGATGTTAGTTGTGAAGTCTGACAAACAAGTAGCAGCAGGGCGTCTGCTCCACCATCTCCGCAAACAAGTGGCAGGACTCCAAAGGTCAGCAGCCATTGCTTTCCCAAGTCCAAGTCATGTTCGGCTTCAAAAGCGTGCGCTCAAGGATCGCAACTGCTTGAGAGCAACATCAGGATCCTTTTCGGGCCCCGGGAATCCAACCTGCCCAAGTAACTTTCGTTCGATGCGCGTAATTACACGATCAGCGCAGGGTGGTGAGTGGTGACAAACCCGTCCAGCAAGGCGACGGTCGTCGGCAAGCACGACCTGCGTGCGCACGTACGTCCAGCTGCACGAGCGGATCGAGATTTCCTATCTGAGAACAAGGCTTGGTCTCTCATTTTTTTTCCATGAAAATTCCTCAAGGGCTTGGAAATTTCTTACTTTCCCGTCACATTTTTTTTTGAACCAGTTGCTGAGCAGTTGCTGAAAGGCTTACAGCTTATTACTGCCTCCCTTCTTTACCCCTTAGGCCAAAAGCACATCCCTGTTGCTATCTATACGACTTTGCTTTGATGGGTCGCATATATGTAAAAATACACTGGGCATGGAATAATCACGAGGATCAACAACTCTTGCAACCAACTTCTCCAGCACTTATTGCCTCTGGAAAGAGACAACGCAGGTGGATGCTTAGCAACGAGGAATCACTTTTGCGAAGTGTCTTGCCACTTGGTCATGCATGGGTGCCTTTATTGACCTGGGGGAGTGATCCTTAGGCAAGCCCGTCAAATTAAACTCAGCTTCTATCTCATCCAAGGTAGATAGATATGGATGTCCCTTTGAGCAAATGTAATTGCGTGCTGTACCATGCACGCAGCGGGTAATTTGGTACGCAAGAATAATCAACGTTACATGCTAATGCTATGGAAAAGAAAAAGACCAATTACAGTTGTGGATCCGGACGGACTTAACTTGCTGGGCCTCTCTCATTGCTGGACCAAAATGCGAGCCTCCCGAGCAGGCCGAGGGAGCTGGAGGAGCTCGCGAGTGTGTGGGCGGGCGCCGGGCGACCAGGAGGTTCGCGGGAGCGGTTCAATAATAAGACATCTGATTTTTTTTATTAAACTATAAACACTGAAATACGTTTACACAATTAAAAAATGGCTACATGCATATTCTAGCAATGTTCAAATGAATTTTATTGATGTTATTAATTTATAAAAGTAGAATAATCCAAAATATTTTTATATCTTAAAAAATGAATTTGCATCGCTAACAAATTTGTCTCTAAAGTGAAATAAAATTTAACATAGTAAACAAATTAATCTAAAAAGTGAAAAAAATGGTGCCATGCATGAACAAATCATTCTACAAGGAGAACAAATACGTGAAAATCATAAACAAACTATTTTTACAACGGACAATGTAGCCAGCAAAACAAACAAATAATTTAATACCGCCAACAAATTAGTATACAAAGTGAACCAAATCAATCTACATCGTGCACAAATTATTCTTAAAGGTGGATAAAATATGTTTGCAGAACGAATAAGTTAGTATAAAAATTTAATAAATCTATTTGCATCTTCAACTAAGTAAGGAAAGAGAAATAAAAAAGGAAACATACTGAAATAAAAAGCAAAAATCATAAATATTGCAAAAGAAAAGGAAAATAGAAAATGCAAGAAAAATGAAAAGAAAGTAAAATAAATTGGATCAAAATGGATAGAAAATACAAATTACATATTGAGAAGAAATTCAAATAATAAGAGGATTAGAGAATAAAAAAGAAGAACAAAATAGAAATGAAATGAATAAAAAATAAAATAAAATAAAATAAAAGAGAAGAATAAAAAATGAAAAATGAAAAAAATTGCTAACTTGCATGCGCTCTATGCAGTGCAACGATAGCTGTGCAGCACCATGTGTTGCAGCACCATGTGTGTATTAGCACAGCAACACTCCCTTGCAGTCAGCTGCACCATGGGCCAACTTGCGTTCAGGTGACAAGCGCGATTTCATCGCATACGCGATATATACAGTGGTTTTGGTTAGACTTCCAGAAGTGCTTTTGCTAATGGTTCGGGTACCAAATTCTACATGTAAAAGCAGCTTTCCCTCAGTTAAAACCTCACATCAACTACCCCCTCGCTTTCACACGCTGCGGAGTCCAATTTCTTCTCCAATTACCCACCTTTCGTTCTTTCGTTGCAATCTCCCATCATCTTCCCTTTCTCCTCCTCCTTTTCTCGTGCCTCCTAAAGGTATACATATTTCCTTTCTAAGTTATCCATATTTCTATTGTTATTTGCCTTTGCTGATTTGATTTTATACAAAAATATTATCTCGCCATCTCTGGTTATCCAAACTGAATACGATATCTTGCCCCAGGAAGCACATACCATATACCAGAATTTCGACTTCGTTCCGGGCGTCCTCCTCAAGGGAAGTATGAGGTTCAATTTTATGCATTCATCCTTTCAAAATGTCATTGAGCGGACTTTCAGAGTCTTGAAGCAGAAGTGGCGTATTTTGAAGGGCATGCCAAGTTTCTTTACTCGTACTCAGAAGTATATACTTCTAGCTTGTATGGTACTTCATAATTTTATTTGTGACGACAATTTGCAAGACAGGGAGTTCGGTAGATGTGATGCGGATGAGGAGTTCCTACTACAACAGACATGTGCCACGGCGCAAACACAAGGAGATGAGAATCCAGAATGGGAGAATGAGAATATTATGAATACTATTCGTAGTAGGATACCTGATGCTTTGGTTAGTGCGAGAGGGACATAATTATGGATAAAATTCCTTCTCTGACACTAGAAGATGACTCAATTCCTTTCTTAGCTTTGGAAATTTTTTTTATCCCTTATATGATACCGAGCTGTAACTTTCATTAACATTTCATCACTTTTATCAGTTAAGTCAGGTGAAAGAACCATCAAATCACCTACAAAAATCATGAAACTTTTTTGGGTCATAGAACAAATGAAGATAAATCCATCTTTTCCTTAAAAAGACACATGTACATTTCCAGTTTTAAAATAAAATTGACCAAATTTGATTACTTTTGAAGCATATTAGAATTTTTATGGAACCAAATTACTTTCCAAAAATTATGGAAAACAACTAATATTCCTAGTCATTTATAAATTATTTTCCAACATAAGTTACATATAGAATTATGAGATTCTTCAAAAATTTCCCAAATATCTTGTTCTTCATAATTCTCTATTTAATTATGCTATGAAATAATTTAATAAGTATTTGAAGCATATGCGATAAATATTACTTATTTTTCTAATTTTTTTTCAATTTTTTTTGGTGAAATAAATAATTTAGATAATATGTAGAGTAGCCTAATTTAGTGAATTTTAATTTTACAACCATAAAGGTACATGTGTGGTTTTAAGAAAAATGGTTCATCTTCATTTATTTATTACTACAAAAAGTTTCAGGATTTTTTGATGTGATTTGGATATCATTTCACTTGATTTAACTAATATAGGTGACGAAAAGGTCAAATAAATAATGAAAGTTAGAACTCTTGGTGTCATATTAGGAAGGAAAAATTTTTAGGGCAAAACAGTAATAGAGTCATCTTCTAGTGTCAAATAATTAATTTTCTTATAATTATGTGCCATCATTATATGAACCATATATCTTTTGTAAAAAACTATTGTTGTATTTATGTGGACCATATGTTAATGTTGGATGCAAAATTTAGAAAAAAATAATTTTTCCTTTATAAAATGGTTATTTACATATGAATCATTGAACAACACAAATTTTCACGATCAATTTGTATATCAATAATCTCTTAGGCTTTTTTAGGGCAATAACCTCTTAGGCCTTGAGTAGCATTACATGCATCTCTTACCAAATCTACACTTTCATTGCTATTTTAACCAAACAGGTGTCAGTTTTTAGAGCTCGCGACTTTTCCAGAGCTTATAGTTCACAACAGCTTTTCCACAGCTAGAGTGGTAATGGATCATGACCCTCCTACCTTCTTCACAATCCAACTCAGCAATATCTATTTTTAGCTCAAAATCATGTAGTATTTTAGCCCATTGCTTATTGAGCCCGATTCTTAAGTTAGCCCCTACTCACAGCAAACCAAACAGACGTAGTCATATGCCTTTCTTCCACCAAATTTGGATCAAGGATAATCGTTTTACTCCTACCCCCAGAATGCCATAGGCCTAATTGTGTCAAGTCCATCACATGAGGAGGGATCATAGATCGGACTAGTCGGAGAAAAACTCCAAAACGAGAGCTACATGAGTTGAAAAATGAAGTAGGCGATATATGATCAAGCTCGGTCGTGATCTAATGCTTGGATAATCAACACATTAACAACTCACACGCGTGTTTCCCTTTTTTTCTAGCAACATATCAGGTGCAAACCAACCAACCTGTGCAAACTTAGAAACTACCAATCAGGACCACTAGATGCTGATCCAACGGATAGGATGAGAGGTGGGACGATTTTGTGCTTAAGCTCCACCTGCCGGCCTTTTTTCCAAAAACCCCCTGCTGTCGATGTCCATTTCCTCATCGCCTTGTGCCCTTCCTTCCGTTTCACCCAGGCCACCACCATGCCCGTGCACTCGGCGCCACCCCTGTCCATCGCCCGCGTGATATCCATCACGCCTGGTCCACTGCTGCCCCTGTCCATCGCCGCCCGCGTGCTCGCCGCCGCCGCCCGTGGCCCTCAGCGCCGCTGCTGGAGAAACAGGGAGGCTGCCCCCATCGTTCGACCTCCATCTCTGCTCTTCTTCATCGTGGGCAAGGTCTGTTACCTTTGAGTTTTGAGGAAGGACCGAACTGCTTTTGTTCTGATTTCTATCTCCCATGGAGCGTAGTCGATCCATTATGTCCAATATGCTGTCCTTGTACAGATTCATCAGGCCTGGAGCTCAGAACTATCCTCGACATGGGATTGGCCGCTGCGAGAGCTGCAAAGTACTTGCCATCCTTGCCCTTCTTCCATCTCGGACCTGGCAAATCCATAAGCTGACGACAATGCATGAGACTTGGTTCGTAGTAACGATTTAAAGAGCCTAACAATTGGGCAAGACCAAACATTTGCAAGCTATGTTGTCATAATTTGATAAAGAACTCAAAAGAAGCATTATCACCGTCATGATTTGAGAGTACCAGCTTTCAGGAGCATGGAACAAGGGGAAATATAGGAGCATGGAGCATGATTCGACCTTGCAATGATTGCTGAAGGCCATTGCCTTGCGGCCTCTGAATCTGCAACTGATGCTGCATCCTCTAGCCCTGGGATGCCAGTTGTTGCTGCCTCTGGTCAGGAATTGACGCTCTCTCCCACCCTCCTAGTTAGTTAAATATATTAGTGCTTCTACCTGATCCAGATATTGTTGTGTGGCCTGCAGATTTGAAAACATGTGCTCTGTGCAAGATATTCCTTACCTGGGCTACCAGATGAAGCCTGAAGCCATCCGAAATTGAGAAGCCGATTATTGTTGACCATAGTGAACTACTTTGCAACAACAGTCACTATTATTATTGTTGCTGTTCCTGAAGGGTTGCCTCTAGCTGTTACTTTGAGTCTTGCATTTGCAATGAAAAGCTAATGAATGATAAAGCACTCGTAAGACATCTTTCAGCATGTGAGACAATGGGATCTGTTGGTACCATCTGCACAGATAAAACAGGAAATTTGACAATAGTTTGAAAGATCAGAATTCTATCATTTCTCCAACCACCCAAGGCCTACTCTTGCAGGGCATTTTTGAAGAAGATGGCAGTGTTGGTCTCATTGCCCAATGACTACATCCAAGAAATGTAGCATGATTCTTACTTCATACAGTAGGAAATTAGTGTACTCTGTGTAAGGATGTAATATGTGTAATGCCTGACTTATGTGTAAGGATGTAAATGCAAAGATATTTATGCAAATGCACTGATGAAATAAATTACAGTGAACTCCATGTCCATGTTGTATAATGATATATGCTCTGTGATGAAAGTGTTTACAAGCATCATTCCAAAAGGTCTTAAATGGTTACATGAACTTGAAATATCAGCCAACAAGTATTCCAAAAGGTCTTAAATGGTTACATGAACTTGAAATATCAGCCAACAAGTATTCCAAAAGGTCTTAAATGGTTACATGAACTTGAAATATCATCCAACAACATTGTTTGGGCAAGTGCGTGCATCATGATCCCCTACTTGCTTACATTTTCCACACGTCCATCTACTTTTACCCTTGCTTCCAACCTTCATCTCCTTGCTCTTCTTAATTCTTTTGCATCTCCCTTTCGACTTGATTCATTTGGTGGATGTATATCGACTTCAATTGGAATTTTAGGAAAGATTCATACTCATCCTGTTTATGAATTCTCATAGCAGGCGTGATCTTTTGGAGAGGTTCTACTAGGTTGGATAAATTAGAAAATAAAAAGTTCATCCCTTGTTCAGAATTCTTGGCCATTTGGATAAGATCTTCAAACTGGTTGCGTGAATCTGAAATATTTTTCCACATTGCCACCTCCATAGGATTTTTAGGCTTTTCATCTAGCAGGTTATCTTCTTCATCAAAGAATAGATCCTTGTAAAATTGAATATCTGATCAAGACTATTGTACAAAACAACCATAGAAAAAAAATCATACAATACAAACCTTTTACATCTTTTCTCCCATCTGTTCATAATATAAATCGATGGTATCTCATTTTGCTTCTCAGCTCTAAGCACTTGTACGATATGATGGCATGGGATGCCATAGGACTCATAAAATTTACAGGAGCACCTACCAAATATGTCTGACTTGTTCAACTGAACCACTCGCTCTTTTTCAGATAGACTGCTGATGGTGATAATTTTTATATCTTCACACTCTGTAATGCCTTGAATAATGCAATGGTCTCTTGCAGCTACGATTTGTTCCTGAAATTTACTGAAAACTTCATGTGTATATATCACATTACATTGCTTCTCCATGACCCATGGTGTCATCAATTTAGGAGTGGTGTGAAGACTTGTATTATCGGCTTTCAATTCCTCTTGGCGTTGGCACTCCAAAGCTGTGTCGAACCTTAGCCAGAACTCAACAAAGGTCAATTTTTGATGAATGAAACGGTTAAAAAAAGAATTTGCACTCTCCGATCGTGATGTAGTCCTAAGGATTCCTGCTAGAGGTATGTCCATAAAGTATGCCAGGATCCATGATTGACGCATGGCAAACTTTGTGCAAAACCAATCATTTCCCATGAGTGCAAAATCTGTTATGATAGAATTCCATTGTGACTCAAAATCATCTAAAGTCTCGGAGTTCCAAACACATGTGTGTAGTCTATCCCAGAACTGTTCATCCTCTCTTATAGAGGGCCCAACCTTCTCAGGTACCTTTTCCATGATATGCCATATGCAAAGTCTGTGAGTTGTATCCGGTAGAATATGAGCAATAACAGCCTTCATGCTCGCATCTTCATCTGTTATGATTAGATGAGGTGCTACTCCACGCATAGCCTTAAGAAAGGTGTTAAACAACCATTCATATGACTCGATCTTTTCATTTGCCAAGAATGCTGCACCTAGGGAAACACTTTGCAAGTGATGATTGACTCCAGTAAATGGCACAAAAATCATATTATACTGGTTAGTGGTGTATGTTGAATCTACCGAAACCACATCACCAAAAACACTATAGTTTTTCCTGCATAAGGCATTTGCTGAAAACACATGAACAAGTCGTCCTTGTTCATCCACCATAAAGTCATAAAAGAAGGTAGGATTTACTTCCTTATTTCGCTCAAGTTGTGCCACAAATATTTGTGCATCTGCGTCCTTGATTTTGCTCCTGAGGTCACGGTAATAGTTTTGCAAATCCCTCAGCATGCACCCAACATTCTTAAACCCACCCACACTAACATGGAGAAGTCTATATGCTTGTGAGGTGCCAATACTAGCCTTAGGACAACTGAACAAGGTAATCTTTGCCCTCTCACTAACATTACGGTTGGATCTTGGCAAATGCCTCTTATCTGGTGACACAAAACCATGGCTGTGCTCCTCAACCATTGAAGCTATCCGATATTTCTTGTCACTGCCAAGCTTAACAACAATATGTGCCTCACAACCACATCTGGTTTCCATCACATTACGTGTCTTTCTCTTTTTTCCAGATTTGTCGATAACATTTTTTACATTCTCCTTTCTGTACCCTTCCCTTGAACAATAATACCGCTTCAATAATATTTCATCATTTTGCTTCTTGTGTTGACCAACACGAACAGAGAAACCAGCTTCATGTGCATACGATTTGTAAAATTTCTCCACATCTGTAAGTGTATCAAATATCATTCCAACCACATGCTTCAAATGATCCATGATGGCGGCCTCAAAACTTCTTCCTGTAAGTCCCGCGACGGCGGGATCAACGGTGATGGCTTCAGAGAGGGCGTCGTTCCCTGTCCATGGCTACTGCAGCTCTTGCTGCTGTTGGCTGTCGCCGTCATTCCACATCATCATGCCATCCGAGTATGTTCTCTAGCAATTAGATTGATAGAACTTGCAATCAAATGAAAAGGAAACTGGGCCAAAAAATGAAAACGAAAAGAAAGGTCACAAAAAGGAACTCACACACGCCGGAGCCGTGCAGGACCTCGCAGATGGCCGGGCGCATGCAAAAATGATCAATTGCTCTCCACCACATCCACGTCGAAGCCCAGGCGCTACTGCTGGTCGATCCACAGCAGGCAATGAATATGTTATCCAGTAGCATGAAGGGAAGCCGGGTCAGGATGTGCTGTGTCTTAGTGCCTGTGTGCATGGTATGGCGTCAGAGTTGTTCACATTCAGTTCAGTGCTCACACGATCGAGCTCACATGTAGATGAAGCAGATGAAGAAGATTAAGGTACCGGTGGTCGTAGTGGTTGTAGCTGCCTCTCGTGCAACCTCCTTGCTGTAGCTCCGTCGAGTGCACGTACGTCCTTGCGCGGCTAGCTAGCTGTCGCCTCTCTTGATCACTCCCCACCGGCCGTGCGCTCGATCACCTCCAGTATCGGTCGGCGCGGCGAGGCAAAGCAAGACGACACGAGGGCGTCCGTCCGGAGGCACGTGCGCACCACGGACACGCGCGCGGATCGATTTCCAGGAGGATCTTGGTGAGGACGCAAGGCCTGCACGCGAGGAACGCAGACCTATTTGAGATCTTTGAGGCGAGCTTTGCCACTGCACCTGGCCAGTGGATGAAGGTGGATAGCTTGGGTGGCCAACTGCTCTTCATGAGTTCAGAACGCTCCAAGTCGGTCCATGATAGCCAATGTCCAGGTGGCAGTCAAGAGGTTTGCATCTACTTTATGCATAGGTTTTTTGACAATCTATACCCCATGCACTTGGGTACCTGCTGGATCCTCTTGCTGACTCTGGCTTGTACAATGAGAGATGGAAAAATAATGCCGTTGCCCCCCGAAGGACGTGATGGCAGCACTGCGGAGCAAACAGCAGTTTCTAACTTGGTTCTTCCCCACGGATGCATAACTCTGTCTGGTTATGCAATATCAGTTATATATGCAAGGTATTTATTGGTTATGGAATTTCAGAATATATATGCAAGGTATTTATTCACTTATTATTGTTAGTTAACTGAAATGATAGTTTAATATGCAAAATTGAGAATGCCAGTGATGTTTAGAACCTTTTTTTTCTCTAGGTATATGACACTGATTGCCTTTCAGGTCAAAGTTTAGCAATGAAGAATCGTGTACTATATGTTAGCGATGAAAGTTTTTGGGCAACCCCAAGTGTTTGGGGTTAGTGGTTTGTGTTGTATGCCTATTTTAGCCTAAACTCTTCTCTCTTAATGCAATGATATGCAGCTCTCTTGCATATTCGAGGAAAAAAACAGTCAGAATTATTTATTTTTCGATTGTTTGCCTGCTAATTTTTATGGTCGTAGTTTGAAGGAGGCTTTGGATTGGAATCACGTCTCAGGCCACTGTGCAATGTGCAAACCAGCATCCTGGTGCTAGTATTCTGTTGGTGATTTTTGGGCTGGCGGCTATGGAATAGTCTATGGGGCTAGCCAGCAATAAGAGGGACAGAGAAGGAGAATGGAGTCTACATCCTGCTGCTGGGTGCTTGACTAAATTCTGATCAAGATCCAGAAATTAACATCTGTGCTTCAACTTCAATCCATACTAGTATAACTGCAATCAGGTTCAGCTCAAACCAGAAAGAAAGTGAAACATGGGGAGAAGAATCGATTCTGTTTAGTGTTTATACTCGTGCTGAATCAGATGCATATGCTAGCCATGCTGAACGAAAAGCTCGAGGAAAGGGAAAATCATTTCTTATTACGTAGTGGGCTCCTGTTGTTGAGAACCACATTGATTTGGTGGTGCATAATTTGTCATCGCATCAGGTTTAGTGCACCAACTGATGACCATGCCACTAAATAAAATGCATGATGGTCTAGTGCATGTGTCATGCATGAGCTGAATCATGTGACAAGACCACTTTTTTTTGGACAAAGACCACTAGTGATGCTTTTAGTGATTGCATCGACTGTGGAGAGAACTACTGATTTATAAGGCTCTCGCTGTCTCGCACATCAGCACTTGTCCAATCCAATGCAAATATATGTAGAAAGTTACCTAAAGTATTTGAATCTTGAGCTTTTTTCCTCTGTAGCAGCAGTCTTCTTTGCCTATTAGATGAAGCCTTACAAAGGTTGCTACATAAGTGGATATGTTATTTCAGGTCTTCAGTCCTTTATCAACGAGAACGATGTTTTGCCCCAAAAAAGAAAATGAGAATTATGTTTTTTTCAAGTTAATTATCCAATATGTAATATTGGCTGCAATTGTGCCAGTCGTACGGTTTGAAATAAAAAACATGATCTTGAATCAGCACTGCAGTGCTTTTAACAACAATATTGTGGTCAGTAGTGCTACTCAACCCTCAACATGGCTGCTATAACATTGGCAGTGGTTTGTTTATGCATGATTAATGACGACATGTTGACATGCATATGCTGTCCTTAAAAAGTTAAGTGGTTGTTAATACTTTAAATGATGGAGCCTTCAATGACAACAATTGGACTTTTAAGGACCATATTTTCCTCTATTGATTTCTAAAATCGAAGGACCAAGACGGGCAACCAGAGGGGTGAATGAGAGCCGATTCAAATTTCTTCAAAGGACCTCGGCTTGAATTCCAAACCAATCCACAAACCTCTCTTCTAGAAATATCAAGTCCTCTTAGCTATGCACGAGCTAATGGACCTAGGAATGGTGCTAGGAACTAATTTAGAGATATGGAAGTAAGAATGAACCCAAGCAAGTGTCAGAACAAGAGATTCGAAAACTAACACAAAAGTACGGAAACTCCGCAAGACTCTTCGGAATATTCCGCAACTTCCGGAGAATCCGCACAAACCTTTGAAGAATCTGCACCTACGGAGTTTCTAAAATGTTTTTCGGAGAATCTGCACCTACGGAGTTTTCTGGAAAATTCTTCAGAGAATTCGAAAAGATCTTTGGAATTTTCCACAGCTCCAAAAACAGCCTACGTGAAGAAGTCGGAAAAATCTGAAACTCGATCAAACGACCTCCAAAAATTATGAAATTTGAACCATAGACTTACAACAACATACCAAACTTTTCCCATAAGCTCACTTCAAAAAACTTAAGTATTCATCACGAATTTTGGAGAACACCAAAACCCAACTGAGAACTCGAGTCTTAGGGAACACTACAAATTCAAGCCGAAACCATGGGGGATTTGAGGGGGGATCACATCATAGATGCTCATAAGGATCCTAGCAACAATTCCCCCAACAAACCTCGCAGGATTTGGGCTCACACTCGAAGAATGAAAAATTCCCACGAAAATACCCCGAAAATCCCAAAAAAGAAAAATAGGAGAAACAACAAGATTTAGCCACGGATTTGAGACAAAAATTCGACTAAATCATGAAGACAACATATTTACAAGATGAGGACTAGCTTGCATCCTTCATCCACCCCCTAGGATGGAGAAATCAAGAGAAAAGAAGCTCTCACCCTCTCATCCCCTCCTCTCCTCTCTCTAAGCACTTGGCTAGCCTCTAAGCAAATGAAATTAGGGTTCCAAGTCCCCCTCTAAGCCAGCCAACTTTAATATATATAGTCCACGTCTGATGATGAAAATACCCCTACAACTACAACTAAGGTAACTACCCACGCAGGGGTATTTTGGTCTAGATTTTGTAGACGCATCGGACGGACACGCCACCTTCACGACTTTGTTTCGCCTCGATGCAAGCTTCGTGATGATGCCACGTGCCCTCCTCAAAATTGTGGCCGTATCAGGCTCGCCCCTGATTTTGAGGCCCAAACCGGAAAACCTGCCGGCATGGTGGTTTTGAGGTCTAAACCACCCAAACCTTCCATCTCCGCTTGGCCACCACGCAACCTCTTCGATGTCGACACGTGTCCGGCCTCTGCCAAGCCTCCCGGTCCACTCGACCAACGCCGTCTCCATCTCGTCATGTTCTCTCACCCTTCTGTGCACCATGTTGATCGCCCATGGCTCCGCCCGGACTCCTCGGGTCCCTCGGTCCAAGCCTACTCGTGTTCACCCTTCACCGCCCTTGGTCCATCAGCATGAACCTTTCGCTTGACCTTCATCGCACGCTGTCGACCGCCATGTCACATCTTACACCTGCAATCTCAAGCAAAGAGCAACATCATTCCACTCAACGTTGTCAATCACTCATCATCCAAGGGTGACCACCATTGGTCCTCACTAAAACTCTTGCACCTTACAAGGTGATATTTTCTGGTTACCATGCAGAGATTGCAGGGAATCAAAAGGAAGATGAACAATTGATCTGTCGTGAATGAGCTAATCTTACGACTAGCTCATTCACGGCAGATCACAGTTATATATGAGACTAGATGCCAAGCTTCTGACGGTGGACTAGTTGGAACGTGAATTCCAGGAGTCATCAAAACTCTCATTCAGATATAGGAAGTGCGGCACCTTCTTAGAACAAACCCCAGAGAGAGTCTCTCTCCCCATGGTCGAGCTTCTTTATTGAGACTAGACAATCATTTCTTGGATTTACAGGGGACCTCTGGCATAGGCATATTTCTACATTAGGGGAAAAGCAACGACAATAAAGCCTTTTAGTCCCAAACCTTGGGAGGGAAAAGAAAAACTAGGTGAAATTTATTAATGTTTGCTACTGCTTGTTGTTGATGCTACATACTAATTCTTTGTGCAGCAGGAAACATCTATTTATCGACGCAAGGTAATATTCACTTCACTGGGACACATCCCGGATGGTTTCTGCCAATTCTGTGTAGCCTCTTTTGATCTTCCTGAGTCTTAGAACGACATCACTCATAGTCACCCTTCTCTCAGCCAAGTCGCACGAGCAGAGTAATCCCAGCTCGATTATAGGCACAAGAAAGTCTTTGATGCTGCAGTTGGAAGAAGGGTCCTTCGGTACAAGCTGCTCGTCTAGAACATGAGCAAGCTCCATTGGAAAAGCATGATGAACCCACTGCCTAAGGCTCAAACCTCCAGCAAACATACCATCTGTAGGTCTCCTTCCAGTGAAGACTTCAAGTAGCATGATCCCATAGCTGAACACATCGCTCTTCCGTGATGCCTTTCCGGATGAACCACACTCTGCTCAGAGAATACAGAAACACGAGTTAGAGCAAGACTGGAATTATGCAATGATGGTGAATGAGGAGTTAATCCAGTCAATTGTTTAACAAGAACTGAATTGGCCAAGGGTAGGAGTGCTAGTACCTGGTGCCATGTATCCAAGTGTTCCAGGCATGCTCGCAGAGATCATGTTGCTGTCATCAGCTAACACCAACTTTGCTATGCCAAAATCAGCCACATGAGCTATCATGTCGCTATCAAACAGAATATTACTAGGCTTCAAGGCACAGTGCAGGACCACCTCACAGTGCTCATGGTGTAGATATTCCATTGCCAGCGACACGTCTAACATGATGTCCAACCTCTTCATGAAAATCAAGTTACTTCTATCTTCAGAGAAATGTAGGAGTGTCTCTAAGCTTCCATTGGGCATGTACTCAAGAATCAAAGCTCTAAAGTCCAGGTTGGAGCAGGTGCTCAGTATCCTTATCAAGTTGCGGTGCCTTGCCATGCCAAGTACTTGACACTCGGCATCGAAACTTCTGATGCCTTGTCGCATCTGCAGGTCTATAACTTTTATTGCAACCACCAATCCGTTTTCAAGTTGGCCCTTGAAGACTTTACCAGTGCTTCTAGAACCCAAGAGGTTGGTATCGCTAAAATTAATAGTGGCACGAGCAAGCTCATGGTAGGAGACCATCGGATGTCCGATCATGTCAAGAACAACTCCAGAAACTACAATCCCTTGTTGCTTCTTCATTCTCATTCTAATGAATACATATATGCAGGAAGCTATAGCTCTAATTGCTATGATGACAGCAGGGAGCAAAAACTTTAGCATATGATGGCTACTAGTGGTCCTGAAATATTTGCTATGACAAGGTGCAAGTCCCAAATGTGAAGCGCCACATAGACCTATGTTCCCCTCCAAGGATTCAAGACTGATATTTGAGAAAACACCGCCTTCTGGTATTTGGCATTTTAGCTTGTTGAAAGACAGGTCCAAACTTGCGAGGTAGGAAAAATTAGCAAAGAAGTTTGGGATCGTACCAGAGCGATCATTGTGGGATAGATTCAAATATTGCAAGTTGTGTAGCTTTCTAAAAGAATTTGGTATTGAACCATTGAACGAATTGTGCGATAGATTTATGTAAGTCACCATTTGATTCAAAATTGGGCGAAGGTTTTTTACAGTGCAATTGAATCCGGGAGGCTACCAACCAAGTGGTTGGCAGAGAGATCCATCATGTCCATCTGCTTGAGAGAGCCTATATCGGTCGGCAGTTCACCTTCTAAGATGTTTTGGAACAAAGCTAGTTGGATGAGACCATTGAGATGAAACAAGCTTGGGGGTATAGTTGACGTTACCTTGTTTTGATACAATATTAAGTACTATAAGTTTGTGAGGTTACCAATGTCCTTTGGTATGGAGCCAGAAAGTTGGTTGTTGCAGAGGATCAATAGTAGCAGATTCTTGAGCATTGAAATCTGAGAGGGGATGGAGCCAGACCAGTTGTTTACACTCAAATCAAGGGTCTAAAGATTCTCCATCGTCATGAAAGATTCTGGAATCGCACCATGCAGTTGGTTTTCGTATATACTTAGCTTCATTAGACCAGTGATTAGACCATCAAGGGCCATCTATCTTGTTTTGATATGCATTGATTTGTTGTAACTGGTTTGACAGATTCCCCACGTAGCCTAGGATGCTACCGGTGAAATTATTTGAGTAGAAGTTAATGGTAGTGAGATTTCTGCTCTTGGTAAGCCCGGCCAGAAAGCTGAGGTTTCCATATAGGCTATTTGCTGAAATGTCAAGAACCACCAAAGCTTCCATGTTTCCAAATGTAATTGCTGGTACTAATCCAGCCAACTGGTTTCCGTCTAACATCAGGTATTGTAATCCAGAAATGTTACCAAAAGAAGCAGGGATGGATCCTGTAAGTGATTGATGGAGAGAAGCAAATATGAAAGCTTTCGCAACTGCCCAAGTTGTGCTGGAATGACTCCAGTCTAGAACTTGAAGCCTCGAGAGATTTCCGGTGGTTGCTGGGATGACCCCTGACAGGCCATTATTGCCAAGATCAAGGAGTTTGAGACGGCTCAATCTTCCTAATTCGTCTGGAATTGAGCCCGTCAGGTTTGTGTTGGTGAGGTTGAGGACAGAGAGGAAAGAAAGGTTACCAAGGTAAGGAGTGAGCGATCCATGGAGGGGGACGCCAGGAAGTTCCAATGCCATGACACGCTGCCTGCGCTAGCTGCACGAGATGCCGATCCGGTTGCAGAAGGATGTGCCGGTGGTCCAGTTGCCATGGATGATGCCGAGAGGGTCTGATAGCTCAGCTTTGAAAGCCAGCATGACGGCAAGGTCCTTGTCCTCACCACCGTTGCTCTTGCTCAGACCTATGGAAGCCATAGCAGCTGCAAGCACCGTGGACAACATGATCAATGATACGATGATATATCTATATGGAAATGTAAGTGCCATGCTTGGGACTTGGATCCGATGCATTTGCGAGGACTGAGAGCTTATGTGCCTTGAATAACTTCTCTATAAGCTATTTGTATACTTTTATTGTAGCTCGTGCTTGCCACTAGGTCGAACATGATGCATTGAACCACTATCCACTGGTTGCTTTTACACTTGTTTTTTCAAAAGATGTCCCGTCCCATACCTCTCTTATACTTGCCAGCAAACTTCTGGCAATAAGCACCTAGTATTGTCCCGCCAATTGAGCATGTACAAATTTGCCACTTCTTGGTCCTCATAGACCACTTGGTGGCCAAGTGATCTGACGCTTTCAACATCAACGAACATACCGGCAGTGGATCAACATCAACTTATGGTGAACTTGTGCCTGCAAAATGAACTTAGTAGTCACTAATGTTGGAAATATGCCGGATAATATTATGAGGGACATGTGTCTTCAGTTGGTTAGGTTTCGGCTTGAGATCCTCTACTAGGTACCGATGCTCATCTTTTTGTGGATTTATTTTAAGAATGTCAATTTTATTCTTGTGGTAGACGAGTTGACTATGGTGACTTTGTCAATATCAGGACGTATTGCCTGAATCTCTTAGAAGTACTCGTACGAAGAGAGTGGTTGATAATGCTAGTTATATGTATGGTTTTGAACTATGCAAGGAGTTGCAGTCAAAGCTCGTAAAAGCTTAGAGGAATACGACAAACAAGGTGTCATATATACATCCATGGGCCAATCTGCAGGGCACAAATTGTTCCAGATATGGGACATGACACTTATGCGTGTCTTACATGAAGACTACGGTGCAGGATGGCGTAGTTGACTATGCTATATATAGAACTAGTTGGGTAAATGGAAAGTAATCGATGTAATACAATTAGGACTTCTCCTATCTTAACCGACAAGGATTCTTATAATAACCGACCTGTAACCCTACCCCAAGCTATATAAGGCGAGGTAGGATCCCCTCCAAGACATCTCATGCAATCAACGCAATATAATCACTATACAACACGTACAATATTACACTATTCAGCGGCCCAAACCTGTCTAAATTGTGTCTGCATTCACCTTCGAGTTCCTGATCTCGGTGAAACCCCTCCAACCAATCCACTAGCTCAGGATACTCCTCAGTAGGTTGCTAGTCTAAATGCCGAGAGTTGGCGCGTCATGTAGGGGAATTCAGCGATGATACCCTGGCAAATTAGATGGCACAAATCATCATCAAGCCTACTGTCGTCTTTCAAGAAAGTGCAATGTTTGTCTTCGGCTCCTAGGTCTACGTCATAGATGGTGTGGCAAAACTTCCACTGCTACATTGTGCCCACCCCCAAAGAAGAAGCTCTGTACCATGAAGAACCATCACCAAGGCCTCAACGACCTCATCAAAGGCCCCGGCAAGTTCATGATCTCTTACTTGACCAGAGGTTGGGAGGACAAGTCTGGGCTATGCCTGACTTCTACTCTGACTTGGATCAATCTACTCGAGCTGGTTCACAACCATCAAGCGATTCAATCTCCCACCCACCCTGTTCCCCATAAGGACTCCGCAATGTAGCCACTGTGTACTAGGATGCTATGTCCAGATTCCAATCTAACATGAATGGAATTGAGGACCCCGGCAACTACTTGGATTCAGACGAGGAGACACCCTTATCAGACCTGTAGCAAGGTCTGGTTATCACATGAACCCTACAAGGAAGATTCATCTACTCACCCAGCATGAAGCCAACTACCCTTGCTAAGGATGACGAATCACGCCTCATCGCCTGCCTAGATGATGTACCATTCCAAACTGGAGCTCCCCTATTCACCATTGCTAAACAAGGAAAGATTACTATCATCGTCACTTCAAGCTCTGATAGCTTTTCACCCGAGCGTGAGGTCTTTTTCATGGAAAGCTCACACTGAAGGGATGAAAGGTTGGAGGACATCTTCCAAGGTGAGCTTACCACCAATGCATGAGAAGAAAATGATGAAGCGAGAGACACCCACAAAGATGAGAATAGGAAGGGAGTTGAAAGGCGGCACTGCGTCCAAGAACACTACCAAGATAAACGTAACTTGGATAGTGCATTTGAACAAGTTGAAGGGAGAAACTACAACACTCTCCTAGAAATATTCATGGAGATGCTATGACGTGCAGCTCCAAAAAAAATATGCAAGGAAGTGTAGGTCTAAATATTTATTTGGTTAAATAAGAAGCTTAAGAGCCATCTGTTTAGTTTTATCTAGCACTTCAATTTTTAGTTTATTTGGCCTACGTGGTCTATATATGCAAAGGACTCTTGGATTTTGGGGGTCGAATCTATGATGAAGTTAACCACTATTGTTGGTGAATACTAGAAGGAATTTGTGAGTTACAATTCCATCTAGATTTCTGTCTTACTCGTGTGCCTCTTGTATTGATCTTCTGGTATGCCCCTCCGCCGCCTAGTGTCAGCAAGTTCGGTCATCTGAGTTTGCATGGATGCCATCTGCTGCACTAGAGTATGCACTTGACGTCTCAACTCTTGATCTTGATCTCTCAATTTGGCGTCGATGTCGTCTAGGTGCCGATGGCGATTGGGAGCCTCATCAAAAGACTCCTCCTCAGCGGCATCATCCTGAGCAGAAGTATTCCACTGGTGTGCACGGCCACGATTCCTTCATCCACCCACCATGACTCTATCTTGTACGCTGTCTTAACTGAGTGTGCCTCAGCACACGTGCTCCCAATGGTGCTTATCCCAATGATGAGTTAGGGGTCCACACTCATTGTAACACACCAACCCTGAATTTTGATGACAATTTTTCACTAATATTTGAAACCCTTCCATG
>NC_028455.1:19486490-19644328 GCF_000263155.2 Setaria italica
TGAGTTCGTGGGGCGAATGCATGAGGAAGTGATGCACGGCGGGTTAGTACAGACTAGAGGGAGTGGGAGACCTACAATTCCCTGGAGACGCGGTCTTATTGCCGAGCCTCTGCTATGATCTATCTGTACACCCGTCCGCCACATAGAGTCCGCACGAAGGGTCATGGGAGTTTGCAGGGACGCCATCTGGGCCACTATAGGATGCGCTGGACGTCTCAACTCTTGATTTTGAGCTTTCAATTTGGCGTCGATGTCGTCCAGGAACCGATGGCGATTGGGAGCCTCATCAAAAGACTCCTCTTCAGCGGCATCATCCTGAGCAGAAGTATTCCACTGGTGTGCACGGCCACGATTCTTTCATCCACCCACCATTGACTCGAACCTGGCTCTGGTACCAACTGATGCAATGGTTAGAACAAACCAGACGATCAATACATGAGGCACATGAGTAAGATAAAAATCTAGATGGAATTGTAACTCACGAATTCCTTCTAGTATTCACCAACAATAGTGGTTAACTTGATCATAGATTCTACCCCAAAAATCTAAGAGTCCTTTACATATATAGACCACGTAGGCCAAATAAACTAGAAGATGAAGTGCTAGATAAAACTGAACACACTAACAGATGGCTCTTAAACTTCTTATTTAGTCAAATAAATATTTAGACCATTAGACTTCCTTGCATATTTATTTGGAGCTTCATGTCACAGCATCTCCATGAATATTGGGTTTATTTGTCTCCATCAATCGTCTTCATCCTAGGCACCGTGCCACAGACATAAGAAACCAAAGAGCTGATGAAATTCACCCAAAAAGCATATAAACAACTCGACCAGATAAGTCCGATACCATCACTGCACCACTTCCAAAACCAGCATGGCATCAGCCACCGTAGATGATTAAAAGGCGCACGAGAAGCCCTAAGGGACAACGACACAGGAAATTGGGGTGGAGCCCCGGGCGTCCGTGGCCACCACGGCGCTCCACCTAACCCTAACCGCCCTATCGGAGACCTCCGTCAACACATTAAATCCAATCGTGATGCTTGCTTAATAATAACTAGCTGACAATGCGAACGGGACCAAGAATAGCTCGATCACCCGCTGGACAACTCTGATGGCTTCCCCGTTTTTTCCCAACATGTTAGAAGGATGGGCTACCCTGAGAAGTTCAAACCATCGAGAATCAACAAGTATGACGTCAAGAGAGACTCACATCAATGGCTTAAGTGCTATTACATGGCTATTGGACTAGCCGGAGGAACCAACGATACCAAGGTCATTTACTTTCCCATCATCATGGAGGCAGCACCACTCACCTGACTAGAATCACTCCCTAAATCCTCCATCAATACATGGGAAGACTTGAAGAAGATGTTCACTTGCAACTTTGTGGCACCCTACAACGTCCCAGTAACTGCGTAGATCTAGCCCAATGCAGGGAGAAGACCAACGATTTGCGCAGCTACATACGCCGCTTCTTTGAAGCAAAGGCGACCATTACATACATAATGGAGTGCAACGTCATCGTTTGTTTCCAAGACGGCCTATATGATCATCGGATGTACATTGACTTCAGAAGGACATCCAAGCCATGTGGATCATTGAACAGATCTGAGCGGACAAGGAGGACCCTGAGCACGACAAATTTGACTCATTGTTGCTAAAAGGGAAGGCCGACAAGGACGATGATGTACAGATGGTGGTCTCATTGTTGTTGAAATGTTCAGTGATGTATGTCAAACTTTAATCCTTAATTATGGTTGTTCCAATTGCAAATTCAATATGAATCTTTTGTTGGGAACAGGATACCGTCACTAGGTTTCCATCAGTGTGTTACAGACACCCCAAAGGCCCAAGGATCCATCATACATGGTTCTTCATTGCCTAGTGGAGTCAAATAGTAGGCTGCAGATGGTGAGGCACTGGTAGGCCTGGTAATGGATCGAAATCCGGCCCCAACCCTGCTTCAACCCTCTAATCAAAATAGTTAGCCCAACCTTATCCAACCCTTATATGTATTACTAGTGCTTGATCCAATTCGATCCTTTAAGAAATTGCACATTGATCTAGCCATGATCCTATATTTGCCCATGGGCCAATAGGATTTGCACTGAAGCATAACGATCTGTGGGCTCTAATTAGTACAAACAAGCAAGCAAAGAGGCTCTAATTAGTATCCATGGGCTTCTCTGTATCTCTGTCTTCTCGCATGCAAATCATAGGCCAGAGTTGCTGGCCAAATCTACTCTGAACAGATCACAGGTCAGAGCATGCAAAGGTAAAGGAACAGACAGGCACACTGCATGAGTCCACGTCTACTGGCCAAATCCTCTTTGCTACACAGATCACCAAATCACCACACAGATCACAAATAAGTGGTAGACCACTCCAAAAACTTTTTCATGCTATTGATAGCAGGACCACTCAGATCAACCACTCTAAGTCACTATAGAAATAGAAACTGCATCATCCTTGTCCGGAATAGCAACTGGTTCATAGAGGTAAATAATGCATATACCAGTTAGTCAGGATAAAAAAGTAGCAAGAAACTATGTTGTAAAATAAGATAGCTTTAGGACATCAAGTATAAAAACAGTCAGACAGAACAAAGACACTGTCAAGCATGCATGAATGGATGCATCTAGATCAAGGAGTGCACAAGACAATCAGAAACATTTGTCCAATTCCAGCACATAAAATAGCAAAGCCGTCGGGGCTGCACAGGAAATCCTTTTAGGTTTCTGGAAGAGAGATGGTGAGGGCAGCAGGAATTTAGGGAATAAGAAAGACATTTCTGCATCGCAACATGCTCTCATTTAGCCAACCAAAAAGGTAACCAATCTGTAGTCCCTTGAGGCCTGGCCTGCGAAGCACATTGTGTAGTAGAAATGAGTCCATGGACTGATTAGTGATAGATGGGACTCCAATCTGGTGTAGTGGAAGAAGATAGAAGATTGAATTTCACCACAACACCCATGCTAATCTATCCTGTCAACTGGTACAATAAATATTGCAGGCCTAAGAAAGAAGTTTCAAAAATTATAGAGCAAAGCTGCTATACTATTTGACATGTTGGATGCTGATCCTGTTCTTGATCAGAAGAAAAACTACAATCACTAAGACTTGTAACGTCAGACAAACTACAAATTGAGAAACTGTGACTAAATCACAGCAAAATATGCCAAATTTTCAAGCAAGATAAAAGATTGGTATAAGAAGAAACTTTATCACAATCCATGCTAATGTTATGTAAATTGATTAAACTGAAATACAATAAGCTAAATACAATAAGCTAAGTGTAAGACCCATTTACCTTTATCATCATCTTCATCTTCCTCGTTTGAATCAAACATTCTATGACCGGTCATTGGTTCACCTTCTTCTTCTTCATCAAACCCGATTAGCTAATGTTTTACACAGATCAATGCTTCAAGCATTTCAGGTGAGAGAGATGTCCTATTTTTCCCAAGAATCCTTCCAGCTACGCTAAAGGCTGATTCTGAGGATACTATGCTAATAGGAATAGAAAGAAAGTCTCTAGCCATCAAGGACAAGATTGGATAAGCATCATAATTCTTCTTCCCCCATGCAAGAACATTGAAGTGCTTATCTGACCTCACAAGGAATCTAGGGTTCTCCAGGTGAATATCCAGCTCTGACCATTCTTGACGGGCCTCGAAGCTTTGTGATGCAAACTGAGCGAATGCAAGCTCTACCCACCTTTTACCAGAAACTTGTCCTAAAGAAGTGCTACCAGACTCGTCGGACTCACTTACGCTTTGCTCATCATTTGATATATTGAACACAAGCACACTGTTGCTCCTGACAATCTTTTCATACTCTATGTAATATTTCTTCAAATACCGATTTAACTCCCTCATTTTAACCTCAACATTTTCACTAATGGTATAGAAATAGAACTTGATGAAGTTAGTTTTCATACTTGGATCAAGAACAACAGCTATTAGAAGAGCAAAATTAGGCTTTGTACAGTGCTTTTCAAACTTTGTTTGCATGGCATTAGCTATTTGAAATCCACACCTCATCAAGCAAAACATCTCGGATTGCTAGCAACATATTCAAGAAAAGGTGGGTTGTAGGATGCCTGTCTACGGAGAATGGTTTGGTTGCCTCACTAAACTGATGCAAAAAATCATGAAGGGCTCTCTTCCTGAATGATCGACTTGACTGGTCAGTTACCAGACTATCACAGTTGTCGACCTCAACCACAACTTCTTGTCCTAGATCCATATCACCTAGATGACACTAATGCAATTTCAGTATAAGATAACAAAAGGAATCACAATTGTTGCATAAAAAATTATAACTACTAAACATAACATTCAGATTGTCATCACTTTTTTACTAGGCATATTGCGACATGGAGAATATATCACCAGAATATTTAAGGGTTGTTGCCTGTCGAAAGCAGGCACCCAACCCAATGCAATTGATCTATCGCTACAAATGAGTTCCATCAGGTACACTTTATGCCAACCTCCAATTAATTTGGAGTGTATTCAAATCCAACCTAGAACGGTTGGTTCAAAATCGATCCAGAAAATCGTAAAACAATCTCAGCCCCGCCCAATCCAAACACACACACCCTGCAAAAGAAATTGTTTTGCAAGTCCACTGCCTATGCTGCATCGCAAATACCCCATCGCCGCTGCCTACGCCGCATCACAAATACTAGGGGAGGAAAGGAGCCAAATTGGATCGCAAATACCAGGCAAAGCAGGGAAATCCTGCCCGGATTGCCGCACGGCCCCCACCCACCCCGGCCGGATCCTCCGGAGCTTGGAGAGGCAAGATCGGAGGGCGAGAAGGGAGCCGCCTGCACCGCCAGATGAGTTCGCCGAGTTCTTGCGCCGCCACACGAGCCTGGAGAGGCCGTGAAAAAGCAACTAGTGGAGGAGAATCCTTTCTTGCAATCCACGGGCTCAACCTTGCAATTGACCAAGGATCGATTATGGGCCACGTTGGGACATGGCCTGATCTGATCCTACCCATTCTTCGGGAAGGCCTTTTAAGGCTCAGCCTGTATCAGCTTGTAAGGCCCGATCTGTTTGGCCCTTTGATTTTTACAGCCCTTTACGAGGCCTAGGCACTGGACGATTAACTTTCCACAAAATCCTTGGCTGAGAGATCATGGCACGCAACATCTGACTGTGAGGTTTTGTTTTTAGATTGCTTGCTTGCTAATTTTGTGGGCTTAGCCTGAAGGAGAGTTTGGGTTGGAATCATCTCAGGCAACTGTGCAATGTTGCAAACCAGCATCTTGGTGTTGGTAATTAAATTTAAGAGGGGTAGAGAAGTCCACGAGACCACGACTGACAGGTGCTAATCATGGTCGTGAGTCCGTGACCTCAAAATCCACCACCAAGGGCGACCAAAGAGTCCATCAGACATGTGATTAGAAAATTGTGACACAAGGATCGTACTCATAGCATTTTCGTAAGTGCAAACAGCTCTGTTTGGTATTGACCGCGGTGCCCCCGTTGAAACTGCTTTATTTCGTATACAACCATGAAGGCTAACTAAGCATATATAGTTGTTTATACTCGAACCTGTTCACTCAGGCTCTCGAGTAGTTGATTTAGTACGAGTGCATATATTTTTAGCTAATTATTCTTTTAATGGAAGATGATATGTTTGTCAATAGCAAAGCATTTGCCATCTGCATCTGTATCTCTTAACAAAAAAAGCCATCATAAAACACTAGAAGCCACATAGGTGGCATGTCATGCAATCAGTGGAATCAAAAGCTATTTTCTCGATAGGAACTTGGAAAGGAAGAGCGTGTTCTGATCATTCTCGGTGGAGTGGAAATGTGGAATTGGACGAAACGGTAAAAAGAATTTCTGGAACCCCAATAGAAACGGTAAAATTTGCTGATTCAACCAGACGTCCAATGGTCAATTGTCATTATCCTTCCACACGGTTAAACCATCAAGTACTCTTTTCTGAGGTGGAGGCGGCAAATAAAGCAATTTACGCATCGATATAAGTAGTTTCATACGCTACAAAAAAAAGCATACAGCTCCCGGCCATGGCCACTACTAATCTTGCCGTGCCCGCCCTCCTGTTGCTGCTCCACCTGGTGCGTGCCGTTGCTGGCGCCGAGGACGAGGCCGCGGCACTACTCTCCTTCAAGCGTGCGTCGGTGTCCGCCGACCCACAAGGTGCTCTCGCGGGCTGGCGCAACGACACCTCCGGCTCACCGTGCGCGTGGGCGGGCGTCTCGTGCACCGACGACGGCCGCCTCCACAAGCTCAACCTCAGCGGCATGTCCCTCGCCGGTCGGCTCCACCTCGACGCGCTGCTCGCGCTCCCGTGCTCCATAGCCTTGACCTCCGCGGCAACGCCTTCCACGGCAACCTCTCCCACCGTGCCATGCTGCGGCGGACCACGCCGCCATGCGCTCTTGTGAAGGTCGACCTGTCCTCGAACGCCTTGAAGGGCAACCTGCCCTGGGCGTTCTTGGCATCCTGCAGCAACCTGCAGTCCCTGAACTTGTCAAGGAACAACCTAACCGGCGGGGGCTTTCTGTTCCCTCCGTCTCTGCGGACACTGGACATGTCCAGGAACAAGGTGTCAGATGTCGGCTTGCTGAACTACTCCCTGACCGCCTGCCATGGCATTCGGTACCTCAACTTCTCGGCCAACCAGTTCACCGGAGGCATTACGGGGTTTGCAAGGTGCAGCCAAGTTTCTGTTCTTGATATATCAGGGAACCTCATGTCCGGCACCCTACCGGCTGGGCTTGTAACCATGGCGCCGGCCAATTTGACACACTTGAGCATTGCTGGAAATAACTTCTCTGGGGACATCTCCAGGTATGTTTTTGGTGATTGCACAAACCTCAAAGTGCTCGATTGGTCATACAATAGACTGAGTGGCATGGGGTTGCCACCGAGTCTTGCCAACTGCCGCCGCTTGGAGACACTTGACATGTCGGGGAACATGCTTCTTTCTGGCCCAATGCCAGTGTTCTTGGGAGGCTTCCAACAATTGAAGAAACTTGCACTAGCTGGGAACAACTTTATTGGAGAAATTCCGGATGAACTGAGCCCCTTGTGCAGGACGCTGGTTGAACTAGACTTATCAAGCAACCAGCTGATTGGCGGTTTGCCTGCAAGTTTCTCAAGATGCAGATCGCTTGAGGTGCTCGATCTCAGCAGCAATCAACTGTCTGGTGACTTTGTGGTTACTGTGATCAGCAAAATCTCGTCTCTGCGTGTGTTGCGGCTGCCATTCAACAACATCACAGGGACAAATCCGCTGCCCACACTTGCAGCTGAGTGCCCTTTGCTTGAAGTTATCGATCTTGGATCTAATGAGCTCGATGGAGAGATGATGCCAAACTTGTGTTCATCATTGCCATCACTGCGAGAGCTGCTCCTCCCAAACAATGACCTCATTGGAACCGTGCCGCCGTCACTTGCCAACTGCAGCAATCTAGATTCTCTAGACCTCAGCTTCAACCTATTGATTGGTCAGATTCCAGCTGAAGTGTTATTGCTTCCAAAGCTTGTTCATCTGGTCATGTGGGCAAATAATCTCTCCGGTGAAATACCGGACATGCTATGCTCCAGGAGCACGACACTGGAGACATTGGTGATAAGTTTCAACAACTTAACTGGAGGCGTTCCTCCTTCCATTAGCAGATGTGTGAATCTCATATGGGTGTCACTTGCTGGCAACCATCTCACTGGGAGCGTGCCCTCAGGATTTGGCAACCTCCAGAAGCTTGCCATTCTACAGCTGCACAAGAATTCACTGTCTGGCCCGGTGCCAGCAGAGTTTGGTAGCTGCAGCAGCCTCGTCTGGCTTGATCTCAGCAACAACAACTTCTCGGGCACAATACCACCACAGTTAGCGGCACAGGCGGGGCTCACCACTGGAGGTGTTGTTTCCGGCAGGCGAATCGCATTCCTTAGGAGTGAGGCTGGCAACATCTGCCCCGGTGCTGGAGTGTTGTTTGAGTTCTTTGGCATCCGTCCAGAGCGACTGGCCCAGTTGCCGGCTGTACGCTCATGTGCCCCCACGGGGATATACACTGGGACTGTATTCTACACCTTCAATAATAATGGAAGCATGATCTTCCTTGATCTGTCATACAACAGCCTTACAGGAAAGGTTCCGGCAAGCTTGGGGAAGATGGCATACCTTGACGTGCTTAACTTGGGACATAATGACCTTACTGGTGAAATTCCAGGCGCGTTCACGGGACTGGAAGGGATCGCTCTACTTGATCTCTCACACAATCAACTCAGTGGTATCATTCCGCCGGGCCTTGGTGGTCTGCACTTTCTTGCAGCCTTTGATGTCTCTAATAACAACCTGACTGGAGAGATCCCGACATCGGGGCAGCTCATGACGTTCCCTGCATCTGACTTTGAAAACAACTCTGGTGTCTGTGGCATCCCCTTGAATCCCTGTAGCCAGGTTGACAATGGAGGTGGTGGTCCTGAGCCTCAAGATATTCCTGATGGGCATGTGCCTGTCGTCTCTCCATCTGGGATCGGCATAGGCTTAGCACTTGGTGTCCCTGTAGGTTTTGGTCTAGGGATCTTGCTACTCTAGTATGATTCACCGTTTTGGGGTCTATTTCACACAATCAGATGTTGCTCGCCGTCTACATGCTGCTCAGTACGTCATGTTTGCACAGCAGCCACACCGTCAGTCTCACAGGTCTAATCATACAAATGGACTGTAACCAAACATAATAATGCGTAATATTATGAGTATGGTAACACTGACACCACCAATGGAGTAACAATACCACCAATGCAGTCCTGTTGTTTTTTTTTCCATTTGATTGTTATTGGCTTATTGCCATAACTAAATTAACATGGACATTTGAGACAAGATTGTTGCAACAAGCAGGAACGGTGGTCTGTTTTCTGTTATCCCTAATATGACCTGCTGAATACCAAAACCCCTAACTACTGCTCTCTCTAGCAACAAACACTTATTCCATACTATAATTTCAAACTGTACAAAAGATCAGGAGGACAGAAATACAAAGGCACCTCATATGACTGAGCAAGCTCAGCCTTGACGAGGGAGCGTCAAGGTAAGCCTGTGGCAGAATTTCGCTCAAGACACCTCCTGCAGTCCCTTCCGCGCCTGCCCTGGAAGTGGTAAAGGCTGTGATGCTGCCGGAGCCAGGTAGCTGCCGCAAATGGGTGCTCCAGCACTTTTCAAAACCACAATACAAAATGGTTCGGTGACAAAGATTTCTGAACGTATCATATTCTCCTTCTATTGATTCTTTACGGATGGAAATGTATGGATCCATATGTCTACATACCTGGATGGTGTTCATGGATTAACAGAAATGGGCATTTTTAGTGGTCCTATTGTCCATGTATTTAGATGGCAAAGGCCAGTTTGATTTTTTACAAACATTATAGTGATCATATGTCGAAATTGATCCTTTATTTTGTGCATTGCAAATTCAACAAAAGAAAATCCTTCGCGGACCTTCTGTTGGAGAACGAGAAGGCCACACTTGTGATATATGGAACATCTTCTACACAAAACCTGGAATGCCATTGATAGTTAGAAACTTTTTTTTCGATGTTAGAGCATCTCAGCAGATCCATTCCCCAATCCAACTATTGTGTTGGGAGAGTTGGTAAAAAAATAGCGCTCCAGCAGATCCCCGTTACCTATCCTTTTTGCCAATAATTATCTGGACAAACTGATAATCCACTCCAACTCACCCCAAATAAACAAAGAATTGTGGCTCTCGCAATACAACAGTTGGATTGAGATTAGATTATTGGGAAACTGCTATTGACACCGATTTTTGACTAGAGTCAATCGATGAAGATAAGGTTCCGAGAGGCGATGGAGTCGGAGAAGGAGTCTGAGGCGAGCACAGCGTCTCTACCAAAATAAGGAAAAGCGTGAAGATTTATTTTAGTTAGTTTTTAGAATAATTGTAACAGTTCATGTCTTAACTGACTAGGTTTTAACTTGCTCTAGGGTATAAATATAAGCCTAGGACGTTGTACCAGAATAATCATCAATACAACCTTTTTCGGATTCACACCACCAAACCCTAGGAGTAGTTGTAGAGTAGTTTCTCGACGAGTTCCTTCTAGCGAGTAGGGCTGCATTGGCTTCGTCCTTCGGCGAGCCTGTAAGTACTATCATTATCGGTCGTTACGTTATTTGTGTCAAAACTTTCTCGATTAGGTTCGATATTTTGATCCTCTTATCGTAATGCTAGTTATCGAGTTTGCTTATTTTAATAAAGTTGAATCGTATCAATCTCTTAGTTATTTCAAGCGCTCACCGGTTATCTGATCGTATCAGCTAAGTTTGATCCTGCATGCTTTAATTGCTTTATCTTTATGATATCCGGTAGATCGTTATCCTTGCCCCTCGTGTTGCTAGCCCTCAGATCTTTAAGCGTCAAACTATTTCTGTTGAGCATATGCTGTCTCGGTTAGGTCCGATCTATCTATCATAGTAGTAGGCTGACGTCATCGAGCCGATGGTTACGTATGCGAGGTCTTCTTTTGAAGTTCGAGTCCTTTAAATTACCACATTAAGTTATTGCCCTGTGATGCCATACTCTCTCAGTTAGGTTGGATCTATCGGCTCATGACAATGATTCAGTTTAATTGACATGGACGTGATGAACAAGTTATCATTGCTCGTCGGCTCGTATAGCCGATGGCACATGCCATTAATGTTGTTATTTATTGCATGCACATCATGATTACATCCAAAGCGTGTTTTATAATGGTGTTTATTCAAATTAACGCACCCATGAGCTCATAGGCTTCACAGCCGATCGGCTCAAGAGTTTAACATTTACCAAGTCTTTCCCTTATCAATTGCAGGTCAAATTAACTGGCATGCCGCCTACCTTCGCAAGCTGATTGGAGCCTGCACTGGAGTTAAGCAGATCTCCTAGGTCCTCAGGTGTTTGCAACGCAAAGTCTTTAGTCTAAATTTGCGTCAACACGCTTTTTGGCACGCCCGGTGGGACCATAGTTATCAACAATCTAGCCGATCCAAGCAGTCAGTTCATTAGATGAGGCTTGATGGATAGTGCAACTGATGATGCAGATGGAAAGTTAGGATAAGGTTTTACATCGGTTGACCTATTGGAAGAGGTTGATATAGGTTTAGGTGATAGGCCAAGGCCGACGTTCGTGAGTGCTAAATTATGTCCTAAGTTTAAACGGGAATTAATAAAGCTTTTAAAAGAGTATCGGGATTGTTTTGCCTCGGAATACTATGAGATGCTAGGGTTAAGCCGATCAATTGTGGAACATCGGCTACGTATCAAGCCAGGTTATTAACCTTTCAAACAACTAGTGAGGAGGTTCAAGCTAGAGCTACTCGAAGCAATTTAGGTTTGTCGGATTTAGTGATCGGCAGTACACCAGGGGTTATCCAGGTGGTATATTTGTAGGTGGGGGAGATCGCAAGATTAAGAGCTTGAATGGTAACACAAGGGCACAAAGTTTTAGACGGTTTCAGGCCTCTGAAGAGTAACACCTTACGTCCTGTATTCTGGTGGATTATATTGCTGGTATGGGATACAAAGAGTTGATGTACCCTCGGGGGGGGGGCATCCCTAGCCGCCTTATATAGGCTGACGACCTAGGGTTACAATCGGATAGGATCTAATCCTAGTCGGTTGTTACATGGAAAGCAATCCCGTGATATCTGGGCAAAATATGCTCGCCCGGCCTCCGGGCTTGTGCACCATGCATTTTCATGCCTTGGCCCGCACGACATGGTCGGGTGGGCCCACTTGCCAGGGCCGACCAGTATCCTGGTCGGTGGAGACCCGTGGGTACCCTTATCTCTCAAGCTCCCGAGCGATGTGTAGTCAAATAGGAACCTGACAGATGCACAACGAAGCTTGTAATGAACTTGGCTGAAGGTGCGGTGTCATCATAGTGATGGAGAGGCTGCGCAGTGCTCAAAAAAGGAAGAAAAATTAAAGTTTCCATAGGAGTATGACCAAATGCGCATGGCTATGCGACTGTTGAGCTTCGGGATGTGGTAAGCACATGGACAGGCTACTCCAAGAGTTCGCGGTGATATTTGTCGAACCATCGGGTCTGCCACTTGCGTGAGGCTGCCATCACTGGATTCACCTCCTGCCAGTGGCCGCTTCTGTGGCTGTTTGGCCACACTACTAGAAAACCCCCCATGTAGCTACGCCAGATTTAGAGTTTAGACACGCTTTATTTCATCTCTATGTCAATGTAGGCACACTTTCATAAAGCGTATTAGAAGCATCTTCGTACGTACCGCATCAGACCTTGTAGAGATAAATCCTTTAAGCGTTGCTATAAAAGAAAGAAAACATTTTATAAACACGTTAGATGCATATCTAAAAATATTATACAATTTTGCAAACACGTGTATAAAACGTCTCTAGTGGTGTAGTTACATAGCATAGTAACGCTTCATTTCGTATTAATGAATATAGATACAATATATAGATACGTATACAAAACATGCCTACTAATATAGACGCGTTTTATAGTGATTTCTTACTGCGTAGTAATTAGTATAGAGACGATTTAGTAGAGCGTGACAGGTGACGTGGCAGATGATGTGGCAGGTGACGTGGTGGATGATGTGGCGGGTGACGTGGCGGATGTTGTGGCGGGTTGACGTGGCACGTGATGTGGCCGGTGACGTGGCGGGTGACACGTTTTATAGTAACACCAAATTACGTGTTAACAAATGTAGAAACAATATCGTACATACATTTTTATTACGTATCTACGAATATAGACACATTTTATAGTAACACCACATTGTGTATTAAGAAATGTAGAGACGATTTATAGATACATCTATTTTCGTGTGTATTAATATATAATGATTTGTTTATTTGCATTTATAAATTCAATATATCATTTTATTTTCGAATAGTTTAATAATGCCTAAATAAATTATCCATGACATTGCATAAGAACACCAGTACATTAATTCTTTGCTTCACCAAAATGAAACTGAGTTTTCAAGAACCAACAAGTACATTAACTAAAGTACTGTCAACAAGACAATTGCCTTGATAAAAAAACACGGACAAAGTGACAATATCATACAATTATTTCTAAATTTTTTCAATAACAACTAAAACCTACGCTTCACGTCACTGCCTGTTCTTGCCCCTCTCTCCATCGTAGCTTCACTTCTACCTTGAAAAGTTACATCATCAGGTTGTTTTAGATTTTAACTTGTAGCTTTCTTCACCAGGGCACAAGAACACCAGTAGCAACAACACCTACACACCAAAACTCAAGAAATAATAGAGCCATAGTCAGAGATGGGTAGATCAGAAATGAGCTTGCTATCAAGCAACACAGATCAAAAGTCCATGAAAAGGACATCCTATATCGGCAATGTTGTAATTCTACAGAAGACAACTCAATCTGCTACCAGGTAGCGAAATAATAACAAAATAGGAAGCAATTCACTTTTGGACGCGCTTGGATCCTTTGCTCAAGCTTGCCTAGCCAGACTAGCAGGCGAGGCAAAGCAAGGCAAGGCCAGTCAAATACAGGACGTTTGGTTGCCTTGGGCAGTGAAAAAGCTTGCCCATACAGCACAGCTATGCATATGTGTCAGTAGGGCAAATGTGATCCCGCATAAGACACGATGCATATTTTATTACTACTCCACACTGCGCACTTGCCTTGTTGACGCAGGAGAGCTGATTTGGCTCTCTTGGCTGGGCAAGCATTTCCTTGCTAGAGGAGGCAAGATTGCCTGGCAAAGCAAGATTTTTCATCAACTACCAAACTCATATCCTTGCCTAGCAAGGCTGGGCAAGATCAGGCAAAGGATCCAAATGTACCCTTTGTGCCATGCTACTGTACATGCTCGAAGTTTCATAACAGATCTCATAGTTGATTAAACTAGAATTAACTTCTGCCATGGTGCTGTACATTCTACCACGTTGTCAACACTAATGATTTGCATTTACAGAACACTAAGCATTACTTCAGTTTCAACCAAGGATCCAAGAACAATAGATGTTTGTGTGTGTCATATGACAACAAGCAAGATTTCCAGGTTAAAACTTGAAAGCAATATTTCCTTGTCTCCATGCTTGCAGCATATAAATTGTACCATGTAAACTCTATTTATACCACCAGCTACCACCAGCTACTAGAACCTTGACACAATTTTGTTTGTAATGTCCAGAACTTACAATCAGAAATACTCCATGGAACACAGAAACACCACCAATAGTATGAAATTATGTTGCTTTATTTGTCTGCAAAAATCATGCATGCAGATCACACCCCATCCTAGCTGTTAAAATGTTGCTTTCCTATAGCTCTAGAGATTGAACTAATCATATTTGTGTTTATTTGGTATGGGTTGAACTAATCATGAATGAAAGCTCCCCTTAACCAGCAGTCTAGCAAAAAAAATCTCAACACTATACCTTTCCGGCATTTGGTCGAACAGCAGCACAGCTCAACAATGCCTACGCTTCATTGCCTGTTCTTGCCCCTCTCTCCATCGCAGCTTCGCTTCTCCCTTGAAAAGTTACATCACCAGGTTTTTTCAGATTTGTACTTGTAGCTTTCTTCACTTGCCACGGGGCATGGGGTTAGATGAATATCACAATTTGAAGATATTATGAAATTGTAGGTTGAATCTTGAGAAAAAAAACTTACATGTGAACGGGGCCATGCAATGACATAGCCAATAGCATCTATTAGTGTACGAATGTCATAAATAGGTCTAGGTATCAGCTCATCTCCTTTATTTCTACTGTCAACATTTTCAAGACCTTCAACATAAACCCCAACATATTCCTTTCCAAGCACACTTCCTCCAATGTTTCATTTGGCATCAGTAGTCACTAACTTCACATTGGCCACAATTCTTCCTTTGTTTCTTAGTGAAAGAAGATGGACTGGATAACGGCTCTACCATTTTGCAAAACATGAAGATAAGAGTTTTGTACATTTAACTAATTTAAATATAAAAGAAAGAAGCGGAATAGAAGCATACCGATTCTGACCGGCACAAGCTGGGGGCTTTAACTCTTCGAGTCCTCTATAATAGGCAGGAATTATATTAGTTAAAATATAGCATCACTAAAGCAAGTTCACTCATTATAAACAATATTGCAATGTTAGCTTAGACATACCATGTTTGTCAAAATGGGTTCCTCTGAAAAATCTGTGGCTGCATTACCATTACCTTCATGAATAGAACTTTGAATATGTGCCTCCTGCAGCCACAGCGTAGATAGCAGTATGAGTTTGTAGACAACGAGATATGGCCAAAGTAGATGTATCACAATAGGAATAGGAATGTATCATGCTTTTAGCGCTAGCAAGGCACTATCACAGAAATGAAGCAGAACGTATCATGCTTTTAGTGCTAGAACTTGCAGCCTTGCAACCAATCTATGGCAAACAGTAGCACTCAAATATAGATTGATCCATAGCTTTACTATCCCAAGTTAACTCTGCAGCCATTATTATATTCCAAACCAATCAATAAGCTTCAATTGATTGCCAGATAAATTAAAGAAGCTTCAGTTGATTGATAAGATCATTGGTTCAGGTTGAAGTTTCCAATGCATGCATGCACAATAGTTCCTGATGAGCTAGAGATTACTAAAGAAAGCTCAAAGCACCAAGACTTTCAAGCAAGTTGGACACATATGATGGTGCCTGAAATGACAGGTAGAAAGCATGCAAAATCAGAAGAAATTAGTTGTGCTAGTTTGCAGCACTGCAAGCCTACAACTATGATTACTGAATTTGAATTTCAGGACAGTAATGTATTTTATCATAAAAATGCAGAATCTGTTCAAAATTGATAACTGTGGTGGATACATTAAGGTACAATCAATAGCACTCTTGCATAGGGAAAATATAATAATCACTGATATACCAAGATGACATGATAAAAGAAAAAGGCAAAACCAACAACTCGTACCCAATACTGAATAACAAGGAAACAGATTTTAGATGTACCCAATACCCAATTGCAGCAAACAAATTCTATGCAAACTAATTGTATGCTCTGAACAATAAAAGCATACCTTGGCAACTGTTTGCTCACTAGGTGAAGACGTACGGTCTTGGGTGAATGTCTCTTCCTGCAAAGTGTCAACAGCCATATTACATAATACATTAGCAAAAACTTTATTATTATTGTTGTAGCTGACATTCTCAGAAATCGTCACAGAAATTTCGTCATAGATTAGAAGGTTTCTTGTAGTGTTTGTTGTTTCTTCATCCTCCAATAATTACAAATACTAGCTTCCAGGACTTTGAGTCTGGCGGCTCCTGGGTTGGCATATCGATTTGTTTAGAGACTTGGCCAGGATTAGATTGCCGATTTGTCCTGTGGGTGCCTGAGCGGGTTTTGTATAGTCAAATGTAATTTTATTTAGAGACTTGACAAACACACGTTGCTAGCTCAATGGTATGGCTGCAGGACTCTAATATTGCCAGTCGCAGCTCAAACTTTATATCAAATATCAAAATTTATCTTTACGTGCCTATTGATGGTTATTTGATACGCTTTACGACGTGTCTAGGGGATAATGACGCTTTAAAGTCTGTCAAACTTTGTATCAATTCGATACGTTTTTCTAATCAAGTTAGAAAGCATCTTTACCTGGCTATAGACAATTGTTTGATACACTTTACACCGTGTCTAGGGGATAATGATGCTTTAAAGTGTGTCAAACTTTGCATCAATTCGATACATTTTTCTAATCAAGTCAGAAAGCATCTTTACCTAGCTATAGATAATTGTTTGATACGCTTTACAACGTGTTTAAGGGATAATGATGCTTTAAAGCGTGTCTAACTCCATGTCATTTTGAGACAACTTCAATAGCATCTTAAAAAATGTCTTTATATGACTAATAACACTGTAAGCGTGTCTAATATCGTAACAGTCTGACACGTTTTTGGAATCGTGTCAAAAAGCATCTTTACATGCTGATGTAGAGACGCTTTTATCGTGCGTTACTACTATAGCGTATCTACAGGGGGGGTTTTCTAGTAGTGAGTAATTAGTGGCTACTAATATGAACTTGTGTCCCTTGCTTGATGGAGGATAAATCTGTCCGATGAGGTCTATTCCCCAACCCCTAAACGACCATGGCTTAATTATTGGGTTCATAGCCGAGGCTGGTGCCCGCTGCACGTTGCCAAACTTCTGACAATCTTGACATCCTTTGTAATATTTAAAGCAATCCTCAAGTATCGTCGGCCAATAATAACCATTGTTCCTAATCATGCATTTCATTTTATGAGCCGATTGATGAGCCCCGCACACACCTTCATGAATTTCTCCCATCAGAACCTTTGCTTCTTCCGTTCCAATGCACTTGAGTAGAACCCCATCAATCGTCCGGTAAAACAAATCATCCTCAAGTAACACATATTTCGTGGCCTGAAAACGTACCCGCCGATCCACTTTCTTGGACGGATCTTTTAAGTAATCGGCGATCTCCTTTCAACAATCGTTGGCCGCAAGCTCCAGAGTCATGGCACCTTGAATCGGCCGATACCCGGAAGCATGTTGAGCAAGGTTGTTGGCTTCTTCATTGTAATTTCTGGGAATATGCTCAATAACCACAGACTTGAATTCTTTTAACAACTGAAGGCAATCTTCATAGTAAATCCTTAAGACATCATCTTTACATTCAGATTTGCCCGTCAACTGATCGACGATGAGCATGGAATCCCCGAAAATCTCCACTGCATCAGCCTTGACCTCTCTCAATAAGTGGATACCTTTCGGGACAACCTAGTATTCTACTTGGTTATTGGTAGCGGACGCCTCTATCGGCAGAGAGAAATCATAACTTGCCCCCCGAGGTGATATCAGGACGATGCCGATTCTTGATCCAGCCCCACACGAAGAACCGTCGAAGTACAGAGTCCATGGAGCTGGTTCAACGACGGCGATTTCCGGTCCACAATGCTGAGCCACGAAATCGGCCATTACTTGTCCTTTGACGGCTTTGGCCATTTCGTACCTTAGGTCAAATTCTGATAGAGCTAGAATCCACTTCCCAATCCTTCCTTTCCAAATCGGCAATGACAGCATGTACTTCACCACATCGTCTTTGCACACGACTATGCACTCCGCTGATAACAGGTAGTGCCTGAGTTTGGTACATGAGAAATACAGACAAAGGCACAACCGTTCTACTGGGGAATATCTAGTTTTAGCGTCCAGGAGTCTTCTGCTGATGTAATAAATTACTCGTTCCTTTCCCTCAAATTCCTGTACCAACACCGATCCGATAGCCTGTTCGTCGGCCGATAAGTATAGTCTGAACGGCTTGTCACCCTGCGGCAGGACCAACACCAGTGGTGAAATCAGGTATTACTTGATGTCTTCCAATGCTTTTTGCTATTCTTCTCCCCACACAAACTCCTAGTCGGGTTTCAATCTCAATAAAGGGGTGAAGGCTTGAATATGCCCGGACAAGTTGGATATGAACCTTCTGATAAAGTTAACCTTGCCGATTAGGGACTGCAGCTCAGTCTTGTTCTGCGGGGCCACAACTTTATTGATGGTAGCTATAATCTTCCGATTGATTTCTATCCCGCGCTCATGGACCATAAATCCTAGAAATTGTCCAGCCAACACACCGAAGGCACATTTGTTTGGATTCATTTTCAACCCATGCTTCCTTGTGCACTCCAACACCTCTCGCAAATCGGCTAGATGTTCTTGATGTCCTTTTGACTTGACCATGACTTCATCGATGTAGATTTCACCCAGGACACCGATAAGCTTGTGGAAAATATAATTTATAGCCCGTTAATATGTAGCGCCGGCATTTTTTAAACCGAAGGTCATCACCATCCACTCGAACAAATCGAGGTGGCCTGGACACCTGAAAGCCATCTTTGAAATGTCTTCTTCGGCCATTAATATTTGATTGTACCCAGCATTACCGTCCATGAAACTGATGACTTTATGTCCTGCGGCGGCGTCTATTAAAACATCGGCTGTCGGCATTGGATACCCATCCATCGGTGTAGCCTGATTAAGATTCCTGAAGTCAATGCACACGCGCGGCTTCCCATTTTTCTTGTATACGGGTACAATATTGGAAATCCACTCAGCATCACGGCGCTGCCGAATAAATCTTGCTTCAATCAATCTTGTAATCTCGGCCTTTATATCAGGTAGTATTTTAGGGTTGCACCATCGTGCAGGCTGCTGATACGGCTGATATCCTGATTTTATAAGCAACCGGTGTTCGACAATGGATCGGTCTAGACCAGGCATCTCATGGTATTCCCAAGCAAAACAATCTTTAAATTCTTTCAATAAACTTGTCAATTTACACTTGTACTCGGGATCTAAGCTAGCACTAATATACGTCGGCCTTGGCTTGCTACCATCTCCTAAGTCCACCATCTCTAATGAATCGGCTAACGTCAACTCGTGCCCAAGCTTCCCATCTTCACGGATGAACTGATCCATCTAGTTTGATTCTTCGGAGTCGACTGCTTAGATCGGCTGTAGACCAAAATCGAACACCCTTAGGAAATCGGTGTCCCAGGTTCGGCCGGATATGCACCTGACATGTTCACAGCTCCCCTATTGTGTATCGGCCGCAACAACACTGTAGGCGGAGTCAGCGGTGACTACCTCGATGTTGTCGCCGAACCACTGGATGAGGCACTCGTGCATTGTAGACGGGACGTAGCAATTCGCGTGTATCCAATCGCGACCGAGCAATATGTTGTAGGACCCTTTGCCATTAATGATAAAGAAAGTAGTGGGTAGGGTCTTACTGCCGATGGTGAGGTCGACGCAGAGTGCCCTGCGGGTGGGGGATACGTTGCCTTCAAAATCCTTGAGCATCATGTCCGTCTTGGTCAGATCTTCATCACTTTAGCCCAATTTTTGGAACATAGCATACAGCATGATATTGACTACAGCGCCTCCATCTACCAGTAGCCTAGTGACAGGTCGCCCGTTAACGTGTCCTTTGAGGAATAGGGCTTTGAGATGTTGTCGTTTTTCATCCTCGGGTTTCTCAAAAGTGGCTGTCATTGGCTCCAAAGCCAATTGTGCTAGTTGCTCCTCTATTCCAGTTGTGTCGTCCCGATCGGCGGGAGCCATAAACTCCATTGGCAAGATGAACACCATGCTGACGTCTGCTGTCGACCCCTGGTCATTGACTTCTTCGTTGTTTTTTCTTTTGGGGCGCCAGACTCGAGACATGTCGTCCTTCTTATCCATCATCTGCCTCTGTTCTTCTTCTTGTTGTTCCCATTGGCGCAGACGTTGGATTCTTCATTTCTGGGATTTGGTCAAGCCGTCGGGGCACCATCTGGGGTTCACTGGTTTGGCCGGCGGTTTTGCACGCTCCCAGTCTGATTTTCACCCTAGGGGGTTTTCATCTGACACCCTAGCATCGGCCATCTTTTCTAGCCGATCATGCGCGCTAGCCCTGCCCCCCCAGTCGTTCATGTTGGTCAACTTTGCCCCCGGCCGATCATACTGGTCAACTCTAGCCCCCAGCTGATCATACTGGTCAACTTTGCCCCCCCAGCCGATCACGCACTGAAAGGTGCTGATCTTCTTGTTCGCGCCAGTTTCTGCTGATCGGCTCTGATCCTCTATCTCTGGAGCATGACCTCTTGAACGGGCAACTGTTGCGATATTGATCGCTGCACTCAGGGCAATTATCAGCTGATGGTAACCTGAGGTTGTTTTCCCAGCAGTGGATGAAGAACAGGCACCGTCAGTGATCTTCATGTCGGCGCATCATCTCTTCGTGGTGTCTCGAACTTTCTTGCTACCGCTGATACTTGTTGAGTAAGAATTGGGAGGAGATGGGTCTACGTGATCTTTCTGATCCTTCGCCTTCGTCTTCGACCCGTCTTTTTCCTTTGACATCCTCAACCGTAGCCTGATTTCTGGGGTCCACAGCGCCATTTCTCTTAGCCGATTTTGGCGTCAGCACCTTGGTTTGGAGTACGTTTCTTCCCGCATCGACCATGTTAGTAGGGAAAGGATGCTAGTCGATCTTCATCGGCTTCACTGGCTTTGCCGAAACTTCGAACTTGAGCCTGCCTTGCTCAATGGCTGATTGTATTTGCTATCGGAAGATCTTGCACTCGTTTGTGTCATGAGATGTGGCATTGTGCCATTTGCAATACTTCATATTTTTCAGCTGTTCGGCTGATGGGATAGTGTGATAAGGTGAAAGCTTGATTTGCCCCTCTGGAGAGGTAAATCGAAGATTTTGTCGGCCTTTGATGTGTCAAAGTTGAATGCTTCTAGTTCCTTCTTTCCAAATGGGCATGATATCGGCTTTTTCTCTTTTACCCATTCGGCTAGGCCAATTTCTGTCTCTTGCTCTGATTCAGACCCTCCAAGTATGCCACCTTCTTCTGAAAATTTCTCCGCTGGTCGAAAGGGCGCACCTCTTGACCGAACAGTCGGTGGACGATCTAGGTTAAGCTTTTGAACTCCTGGGAGGCGTACTTTTTTTTGATGTGCGGCAAGAGACCTTGGAAGGCAATATCGGCCAGTTGAGTGTTAGTCAGGACTAGGGTGTAGCACTTGTTCCTGATTTCTCTGAACCTCTGCACGTAACTGGTCACTGGTTCGTCGCTCTTCTGCCTGAGGCTAATCAAATCTGAGAGCTTCATCTCGTGGACTCTCGCATAGAAGTACTTATGAAAATGCTTCTCCAAATTGGCCCAAGTGACGATAGAATTGGGCGGCAGCGTAGTGAACAATCGTACTCGCAGTGCATCTTGCGTGGCGGCTTCTCCGCACTGAATAATGAATCTATTCACGTGCTCCACGGTTGACGTGTCATCCAGCCTCGAAAACTCGGTGAAGTTAGGAACATTGTACGTGTAGGTTTGCACCTTCGGTTTCAACCCGAACTGATCTTGAATTACTTCCTCTATTCTTGCGGTCCAATCCTCCAGCTGCTGACGTATGGCCGATTGAGGAATCGGCACATGTTGCAGAACCGGCGGTGCGATGGCTAGGTGATGGATCAGAGTGTGCTGCAGATTCTGTGGTTGCATAGTTGGCTGAATAGCTGATAGCTGATGGCGCAAGGGGTCTACCGCTCCATCATATAGTGTCTCTGCAGTGTCTGCCCCCTTGCCGATTTCTAACAAAGCTGGCTGATGTTGTGGGACCGTTGGCTGACTAGCCGACTGGAATTATGCTTGGACCGGGGATTGTCTGTAACTAGTTGACTGATCTGGTCCGGCTGCCGTTGCTGGTGCCCCCAAGGCATTGAGTGAGACGGTGCTTACGATTGGTAGCATGGCGCGCTGTTGTACCCTAGGGGCATTGAAGCATTGTATCCTCCATGTTGTGCCAGTGTCGGCTGAGGAGCCAAGTGAGATGTGCTTGGTAACGCAGAGAAGCCTCTGACTAGGGCTACGATAGGCGGGGGTACGCTGGTCCCTGATACTCCTGAGCTACTCCGCTGACCAAGGAACTGATGACAGTGTTGTAAACCGTGTTGGTCATCACCGAGGATTGGTCGATCATAGCCTGGTAAACAGACTGTTGAATCATGTCAGACATCTTTCCCGAGTCCTTAGCGATGGTGATGTGGCGGGGAGTTGGAAGAGGAGCTTTCTTGATGGTCTCCCCGCTTCTGGTACGACTAAAGGATTGTAAGCATGTCTTCTTGTAGTCTTCTATGTGTCTTGCCAACTCTTCCTTCTGGTCGTCCTTGAGATCTGCTTCAGTAACTTTGATGACGTTGTCTTCGGAGATCTCGGCAGCTTTCGACATGCTGGATGTTGTTTTTGTCCCACCGGGCGTGCCAAAAGTGTGTTGGCGCTAAAAATCGGCCGATGATCTTCAGTGTCGGACACACGACCCGGGAGAATCTGCTTAACTCCTGTTCGGGTTATCACCCTGGTGCGGTTTGCGCGGCGTGCCAATCAATCTGACCTGTTGATTGACAAGGAAAGAAACGTATTAAATTCCAGGGGTTTCGATCGGCTAAAGTTCCGATCTGTCTCAAAAGGCGTATCAGCGAATCGGCTGATTTACTGTAGAGATGACCGACTATAAAATAGCCGATGTTCACGTAGCGGTTGGAAAGAAATCACTAGGTCAAATTAAATAACGCTACAAATGCAACACTTGAAATAGATCTAATCAGCTATGTGGCGATAAATAAGAATAACAATAACGAAGCCGACAGTTTGAATCTCAAGCTGGATAACTGGTGATAAACTAGAACAATAGATAAAACCTATAATTGTAGTAAATATTAAATCTAAACGAAACGACAACAATGCGCCGGAAGTTAAAGCTTAGATATTACTCGATAAACGGAACTTATAAATCGGCCGGAGATCGTGTCGATGCAGTCCTGCCAATCCGTACGAACTCGTGAAAAGAAAAGGTTTTTGGCGAAGTCGCCGACTTGAAAGTAAAGTACGAGGAATAAGTAGATTTGTTGTATTGATTGATGTGATGTTTACAAATCTCTAGAGATGGCTATTTATAGCCTGTTACAACTGATTTCCTAACCGACTAGGATCTATCTCTAATTTTAAATGATAACAAATATTTACTAACACAACTCGTATCGGAGTTGGTTATCGTATTCCACGGGCGAACCTTCTTCTTTAACTAATCTTCTTCTACGGTCCACTTTAGGCCCATACCGGTCAAGCTACTCCAACTTCCAATCGGCCGACCTTCATCAACTCCATTCGTCAATTGGCCGAAACACTGTAGCACCAATTGGCCGATTCCCAACTGTGGCTTTTAGCCTACTGCGTCGGCCAATCTTTTCCTCCCTTGACGCCGATTCAAAACACGTGTCAAAATCCAGTGTCAACACATGGATTGGTTTTTGAACAATAAGAAAATGAATTGAAGTACTTAATCTAATTTTTATTAGTATATACACATGGATTGATTTTTGAGGTTTATTATCCAGGTATCAATGGAGGATGAAGTTTCTAACCTTTAGAATACTTGAAAGATTGCAATCCCCAAGAAACGGTCACAAATCTGGCAGCACTTCCCTTATAGCGCTATGGATAGGATGAAGTTTGAGCTGTGGAAATTGTAGTAAAAATTTTGAATAGCCAAAGAATATAGAAAAATTCTTGAATTAGTGAGAAATGAACATTATTTCCTACAATTTGATAACATAACATATAAATGAAATTTTTCTCCATTGTAGCTTATTCTAAAGATGAGTAATTATGTACCTCTATTTGAAAAAAGTACTAAACTATAAAATTATTCCTCTGACCTTATATCAATTTCTTTTACTAGTACAAATCATAACATTCAAAACTTTGTAGATTATTCTACAAATAACAAATATGAGCTCTAAATAACACATACATATAAATGAAAAATTTTCCCATTGTACCTTATTCTAAAAATCACAAAATACTCTAGCTTTTAAGCATAAAACTTAGTATACTTACCATGTATCAAAGGAGGATGAAGTTTAGAACACTTGAATGAGTGAAATCCCCTAAATAACACATTCATATAAATGAAAATTTTCCCCATTGTATCTTATTCTAAAAATCACAAATTACTCTAACTCTAAAACATAAAACTTAGTATACTAATCATGTATCAAAGGAGGATGAAGTTTCTAACCTTTAGAACACTTGAATGAGTGAAATCCCCAAGAAATGGTCACAAATCTAGCAAAACCTCCCCCTATGGAACCCTGAACCTCGAGCTGGAGGATCTGGCTCGGGCTGGAGGAAGGAGGATAATATTTATAGGAAGAAAATTACTACCGGTTAGGGTCACCAACCGGTACGAAATGGGTTCCCTCTAGTACCCGTTGGTGCCTCGACCCGGTACTAGAGGCGGGTGCCACACTAGTATCGGTTCATGGAAGAAACCGGTACCGGAGGGTACCCTTTTAGTACCGGTTGATGCAAACCGGTACTAATGCTCAGACAATACCCTTTGGAACCGGTACTAATACTAACATTAGTACCGGTTTCAAACGCAATCGGTACTAAGACTAGGTAGTGAGCTTGGCACTATCTGGAGCTGCATGCACCTAGTGCTTGGCACTTTCTTGAGCGTGCAATTTGCAAAGGTACATCCCTCTCTTCCGAACAAAGCTGTCTGCAGCGAAGAGCTCAAGTCGTCTCCGCCAAACGCGCTCCACCGACCAGCTCGTTTCCCACCCTCCCCGCTGCCGTCGCTTTGTCCACTTCTCCGGCTCCGGAACAGGACGGCACAGGAGGTCCATGATTTCGGCGTGCCAGTGGTTTGTTAAGAGACTTCTCTAGACCATGTCACGGTCGTCGCTAGTATACAACTCCGAAGCTCTAGACAAGCTACAGTTTTTCTTCATTACCTGGCTGCCCATGTTCCAGTGTAGGACGAGTCTGTGCAATTTGTGGAATACGTATATTTATCAACTTAAAAACATGGTTACACGATACAATAATAGTACAGAGTTTCTTGCAAAATATAATAAACATCCCCTACATCCATTGCAAATATTTTACTCAAATTTGAAAATAAAAATGCTGCTGCATCAATACTTGTCCTTACTCGACGGCATACATCAAACAACTTGAACGACTTATGAATTACGGGATTGATTCATTATGAGAAGTCGGTGCGCTATATCTGTCATGGCTGGTCTTTGATCCACATCAAGGTTGAGACATTCAACTGCCATTCCTGCTAGATTTTGAAGAAGCTCCAAATCTTCTGCTACTGCAATTTCATTGTCAAACAACTCAGTTGCTCTCTCCCCTCTTCTATGAGCTTCAATGAAAACATTCACTAAGCTATTGTCATCAAATGTCTTCTTCCTACTAATAAGTTCCAGGAGCACAACTCCAAAGCTGTAGACGTCACTCTTTTCAGTTAAGAGGCCTGATTGTAGATATACTGGATCCATATAACTTGTGTCACCGATTACATATCTGGTGTGCTGTTTCTCTCTCGCTATCAACCTCGATATGCCAAAGTCTGAGATCTTGGCGACAAACTTATCATCCAAAAGTATATTTGCTGGTTTAACGTCGCCATGTAAGATTATAGTATTTGTTTGGGAATGCATGTAAGCTAGACCATCTGCTGATTCTGAAGCAATACTTAAACGTATATCTAGGTTCAGAGGCTTCTTCCCATCACCGTGAAGAATGTCATCGAGGCTACCATTGGAGAGAAACTCATATACTAGTAAAGGAGTATCAACTTCCAGGCAACAACCTATGAGCCTAATAATGTTCTTGTGGATAACTTGAGATTGGATGATAACTTCATTCGCAAATTGTTCCTTCTCTAGCAGATTACCCTTAATCGGCTTCTTCACTGCGACTAGTTCATTTCCAATATTGCCCTTGTAAACTTCACCAAAACCACCTTTTCCGATACGATTGCTACTTTTCAAAATTGGCACGAGCTCCTCCCTTTTGAAAAGTTTTATAATTTTTGCTTTCTCTAGTGTTGGCCCACCATTTTTTTCATAGAACTCTCTCGTCTTCCTTTTCTCTTTGCGTAGAAGAAATATCAATGATATAACTACGATGATAAAAATACAGCCGGTTGTACCTACATGCACAAGAAATAAACTTAAAAGTTTTCAATAAATGATCTAGCAGCAAAGGGTCATGTAAAAATGAAATAACACCTTCAGCAATATATTTAGAATATGAATTAAGAATAGAAGCAGCAGTAGTTTCAACACTAGCAAGAGAGAGGGGCGAAGCTCTAATGTGTGTCCACAGCGAGTCAGAGAAGCCACATATAGCCTAGCTCAAAGTGGAACCCTATCCCAAAGGGCCATATTTGCAACTGAAGCTTTCTTGGGTGACATGTGCATCCCTTGATGAGATTATTACAAGGGGGATCAAGAAACAGAGAAAACAGACACAAACATATATTCGCAGAATTTGATCAAAATTCATAAGGGAGGAAATAATATTGGATGCAATGTGAACATTCTACAACCCCGAGCATTATTTAAACCAGTTTTTTGCAGCCCCGCTGCGTACCTAAATTTTTGTATTGTATTTCAGCTACTTAAAAAATATCAATGATTTATTTACCAACGTTGGAGAGTACAATAGATCTGTATGCATGCGAGTAAAGTCCTCTGGATTGACAGCGAAATGGAACGCACACAAATAACTAGCTAGATAGCACGTTTGTCTAGGATGACGGCAAGTGTGTGGATCAATGATGACGGCAAGTGTGTGCGTACGGTCTTCCATATGCGTACAAAGCAGAGCAGGGGACGAGTAGCTATCCAATAAGTTCCCATGTCTTCTCATTTGACTTAAACTATATCTAGCATAATATCCAACAAAGATTTTATTTAAAATATGGTATGAAATACTGACATTCAACATTAGGTTATAGTGGAGTATAAATAGCTACATAATGGAGTTGGAGTATTTTGTAAACGAATCGGTAATAACCTGTGTGGACGCATAGTACCAAAACAAAATACAAATACTTATACTACAGGTTTTTGCATACAATAAAGTTATAACCACTCATTTCCACATTCTAAAATGGCAACAAGAGAAGAACCAAGAACTGACTTTAGATACCACCGCCTTTAGTCTCGGTTTAATTTCGGCCCGGGAGAAAAAGGGGTGCGCTACACTTTACTCCCGGTTGATATTTGCAATCGGGACTAAAGGGGACCTTTTAGTCCCGGTTCAAAAATCAGCCACGCGTGAAGATACTTTAGTCCCGGCTGAAAAATTCAGGCACATGCGGGGGACTCTTTAGTTCTGGTTGGTAAGATCAACCAGAGTAAAAGGTCACCCTTTAGTCCCGGGTGCCAGGATAAAAAGGGGTCCTTTAGTTCCGGTTGGAAATTCCAACCGGGATAAAAGGGTCCCCTACGGGTGGCTGAAAAAAGAATAAAGGCCTCAGACCCTTTTTATCCCGGTTGGTGTTTCCAACTGGGACTAAAAGGGTCCCCCCATGTGTGGCTGGGAAAGGACTAAATCCCTTGAACTTTTTTATCCCGGTTGGTATTACCAACTGGGATTAAATGAGGTCTTTAATCCCGGTTGGTGTTACCAACCCAGATTAAAGGATCCTCCATGAGTTAATACAAAAGGATAGCATCCCTGATATAGATAGATGTGGTGTGTAGGTGGGATGGCAAGGAAGCTACACGCAAGGTTAGAGGTCATGGGTTTGAATCCCACGAAGACCCTCGATACTTTTTTTATTTTTGTTTTTGCAATTTTTTTTTGCAAAACCATTTAGTCCCGGTTGGTATTGAAAGGGGTGGCAGGCAGCCCCTGGCGTGGCGACCGTTTACCAACCGGGACTAAAAGGGGATCTTATATCCCGGTTTTCGGACCCGTGATAAAAGACCCCCCTTTTATCTCGACAAGTTAATCCCGGATGTATTTTCGGAAGATATGCACCCTACAAACCGGTACTAATACCGCGTTTTCTAGTCGTAAACAGAGGTAGTATATAATGCAACATATTATATTCTAGATCGAAAAGCTCAAGAAATGCAATATAACTAACGACGGCACATAGATATATATGCAATTACTTACCCACAATCACCTTGGCTACTAGGGGGAACTTTTCTGCACAGTGTCCTAATTTCCCATCGCCTTTCATTCCGGGCTTGCACGGACAATCATAGCCTCCCAGTCTGTTCTTACATATGCCATTGGTCGAGCAATAATATAAATCGGGAAACTTGCACTCGTCGATGTCTTCAAAAGTTCAAAGTTAAAATGCAAAATCTGAGTTATTAGTTCGTCTAAGGAGGGATAGAGTCTTATAGTACGTAGGTCAACAAACAATTGCTTTGATGAAATCAAAACATTTTGACATGCGTGTACCTTGGCATCCATTGGCGATGTAAGGGTTGCCCTCGTAGTGCTCCGCGCATTTGCACACATAGCTGAGAGCATAGCCTGATTGGCCGACGGTTGCGTTGACACAATAGCTGTTGTTGCTGACGCACGCATAGTCCGGCGGTGGCCGCCGGCCTTTCTCCGGGCACGCGGCGTCCCCAACGATGGCGAAGTCAAGCACGACGGGGACGCCTTTGGGGAACCTCCCCGGCAGCACCTTGTCGCCATACAAGTCCAGCGTGGAGAAGTTGTAGCCGGACTTCTCGACCACCATGGCGTAGGAGCACGGGTTGGTCTTCCACAGGGCGTTGCTGTCCTCGAGCCTGAGCCCCGGCGCAACGTTGGTGACAGGCCCGTAGTAGCTGTTCTCCTGGCGCAGGGCGGCCTCACAGCAGCCACGCCCCGCGCACGAGCCGTTCCTCGCGTCCTCGAGGCGGCCAGCCGGGAGCTCCGAGCGGCAGGCGACCGCCGTCGAGGAGGTAGTGTAGCTCGAGCCGGCCGTGACCCCGACCCTCCAGCCGACGCCGATGACTACGTTGAGCGCCTCCGACACGGCGAACGGCCCCGCCGAGGTGAGGCGCCCGAGCATCATGACCTGATCTTTCAGCTTGTAGGTGGTGCTGTTCGTGCTGCAGCCGGATGTGATCGGTCCGTACACCCGTGCCTGGCTTCTATCGACCGACACGTCCATGAGCTCGATCGGACAGTACGAAGTGTTGGGGTAGGAGTACGATCGATATGAGTCATCGGGGACCGCCGATTCATCGTGCTCGGTGACGGTAATACGGTTGGTGTCGCGGTCGGCGAGGAAGGCGCGAGGGGGATCGAAGGTGTGGTCGCAGGTGACCTCGAAGCCCTCGCGGAAGCAGCCGGGCATCAGGCCGAAGGGGAAGGGGATGCTGATGTTGCCGCACTTGTCGGGGCAGCCCGGATGTGTGACCGGCTGCTGCTCATCTTGTTCGGCAATGACTGATGCTGCACCAGCAAGAATGAGTAGGAGGATTGTTGGCAGCGGCCGGGATCGCGAGGGCGTGCGCATGGTGGTGCAGAACTGCAGATGTGGGTATGTTTTGCCCTTTGGATAGCTCTAGGTGGATGCTAAAGCTAGTTATTATTTGTTCGTTGGGTTTTTTCTTTCCTCCTACTCGGACCTTTCACTGGCTGTTTCTGGAGGAGGTTCGGGTGGACTTCATGGACCCATGATTATTTACTTCGGGCGCAATAATACTACTGGTATCGCCGACATTTTACAGTTCCGTACATTCTTTCATCGTCTTGCTAAGGCCGGTGAAACAGTATAGTCGTGATCGAAGGACAAAAGGAGGGATCTTTGCATACTAATTTACTTAACCACTTGCTGATTGAAGGAAAGAGACAAACACAATACCGATCAACGTGTAGAACCCCCCAAAAATGTCCTGCATCAATCTCTAAACCGTAGCACATGGCACGTAGGTCAAAAGTCAGATCAAGCATACATATAGCTAGCAAACCGCTGCAAACAAGTCAAAGCCATGTAATGGTGTACATTTTTTTTTCTGACACATACTTCAGAAGCATATGCTCACTTACATACACGCACACTCAATCCTATCGCTAAAAGAAATTTGCTAATTAGTGGCGAACCAAAATTCGTCATAAACATGTTTTTTCGTCATAACCCGTGATTTATGATGCTCGTGTGACCAACGCCATTCATCACTAATCGGGCGTCATATTTGTGCATCACTAAATCTATGACACCTACGAAACGTCCACAAAACATCATAAATTGACTCCTACGATTTTGTCATGACAGACAAGAATCTAATGTGGTATTTGATGTGGCATAACCATTGTGAAAAATTATTTTATCATCAAATAAATTTGGTGATGAGAACATCAGTTATTTGGATACAACTACATTAGCAACCTTGGATTCAAAGGTGAAATAATTCTTTGTCATGATTGTATTTGATACATTTAATGAATTAATGCTGCACCATGATGTGTGTTGATTGGCATTTTCAGAAATACATATGTGGCTCAAAAATAGTGTTAAACACACATGGAAGGCATGGAGGACCAAAGAAGTTGATTGGGGACCAAGTCCAGGTACTCCCAACGTCCTCCACATGACCACCACATCACTTTTGCCCCAAGGAAAGAAAGAGATCAAATTCAACACATTTCGGGACTAGATTCGGATTACAGAACAACACCAACTTGTGACGGTCACCACGGTCGCATATGGACTCGGATTGAGGCGTTCAAGTACTTCATGGAATCCTTATCAAGTCTATCTTCATATGGATCCATACTTCTGGCCATATCTTTTATGAGGCGGCCGCAATAGTCAATTTATTCCAGAGATGTTTTCTACCTACGGTGCTACGTCACCCTATTTTGGCCCAATGGGCCTTGTATCAAATCCGGTCCAATAAGGACGCGTTCTAAGGTTGGAGCACGACACCAGGACCCCCGATCGTCCTCCTAGGTATTAATATGGATTAGAGCTAGCAGAAATTGAATGGGTTTTGTTTAGATGAAAGTTTACCTACTCCTACTTTCATGTAAGCGCGTGTATCGATTAGATCACCCGATTTGCTTGATTCAGAAACCCAAATTCCAGTGTATCAGGTTCATCTCTTGGGCAAGGTTTGTGTGTTGTTTGCTTGTCCACTTGTTCTTGCTTGTTCTTCGATTTGATTATAGGTACAAGGTTGTTCTTGGCACCGCAAGAACAACAACAAATTGGAGCCGGTGTAAGTGTCACTAAGCCGCAGCATCCCCTGTTGGTCGTTGTAGTCGGGTAGCACAACATCGAATCCACCCCAAATTGAGTTATGCCCCCACTCACCAAAAGATCGGGAACAAATCCTAGTGGGTTGATATCACGTGGTAATCAGAGCGAGGTTCTTTGATGAGTGATTTACCCATTTTACTTTACCTACAGTCCAAAAATCCCCAAAAATAGGTTAGATTTGAAGTTCTCAACAAGTTTGAGACTTTACTGTTCTTCTTAATCTTTGCTTGTTGAGTTTTTGGTTGCATCAATGTGTAGAACTGCTGGTCTTAGTGTCTAATCTTCTAGAGTTTTGAGTTCATCACGTTTTGGTCACCAAAAGATCCACCACCACCATATACATCTCTGCTGCGTTTTTGCCACCACAGATCCATCTGATGTCCGATGAGGGAGTTTAAATACAATCTGAAAAGATTATCTTGTGTTCTTTCTAATGGAACTATCCATGCCCCGAAATTCCTTTTGAGCGTTTTGCAACTGCGCTGGAGATTTGCGATCCGTTGTCTAAAACTAGAGTTGTTAAATTGAATTCAAAGGGGTTGTGTGCAGTAAGCCTTTTGTTTTGATTTGTCTTGATACTGAGCAAAAGGTTTTAGTCCTCTGCAAAAGAAAAAGAGGGGAAGAAACAAGGACAGACAAAAAAAAGAAGAAAAAAAGAAAGAAAAAGAAGACAAGAAGAGAAAGAGAAGAAAGAAGGGAAGAAGGGGCTGAATCTGTTGTTTTCTTAGTGCCGTACTAGCTATTCTTTTTCAGTGACTACCTTTGTGCCTAGGCTCACGTCTCTAGCATGGTTTAGCCTAGGACGAGCATAATACTATTGTTGAATGATTATTCAGTTTGCTTTGATTAATGTGGTTCTACTATAGATCCACAGATTTTACTTGATTTTACTTGTAGCCACCTATAGATCCACAGATTATCTACTACATCACAGGGATGTAGATGTATCACCATTTGTGCTGTTCTTGCCGGTTGCCAACACCTTTTGCAAGTGTGGTAAGAACATCTAAGAACTTGAATGGACAGGTTTGAGTGAAAAAGCAATCTTCCACCACCTATTTCCTTAAGTTGGTAGGCAACTTGTTTTGAATTTTTCTGCTATCCGCTAACAATGGTAAGCCCGACGAGACACGTGGGAGCTGGGAGGTTGCACCATGGGTGTTCACGACCTCGACAACATATGGGAGCACACTCACTAGAGGTACATGATGATGTTCTAACTGAGGTCAGTAATGCTCTACCTCTTTTGAGGGAAATTTTGACCCTCGTGCATACATTAATTGGGAACTTAAGGTAGATGCAAAATTTGATAATTATGACTTGTCTGAATATCAAATGATTTTAGCTGTTGCAACTTAAGGTACATGCAAAATTTGATAATTATGACTTGTCTAAACATCAAATGATTTTAGCTATTGCAAGTGCTTTAACAAAGTATGCTTTGACTAAATGGAAATATATTTGTAGGCACAACAAAGTTCCACCAACTTGGAAAAATTTTAAAATGCTTTTTCAAGATGAATATATTCCCTCATATTATGTTGATCATTTGCTTAGCAAACTAGACAAACTAAAATAAGGTAGTAAGACTGTGAAAGAATACTACCATGATTTTAAGATTTGTATCATGTTTGGTGGATTAGATGAATGCATGGAAGATGTTATGAGTAGGTTCATGAGAGGGCTCAATTCTGAAATTCGAACCTTGTTAATTAGGAAATCATACAGATATATTGGTCAATTATTTTATCCTGCTCTCAATGCTGAAAAGAAGATTCTATTATCTGTGAATAGTGACCCATAATGTTCAAAATTTTTCCACTCTGCATGCTAATCAAGAGCAACAAATAGTGGAACCTGCTGTTGATTTACCTTTGTCACAAGATGAATTACTTGTTGTTCCTTATGATAAAGAGGACTTGTGTGCCGATGATTCTTTTACTCCTATACCACAAGTAGCGAAAAAGTATGATACTTTTGGTTTGGAACCATACAAATGCGCTGAAGATAAGCTTTTTCATCCTATTACTTGTGCACAAGATGAACTAAATTTGCTGTCCTCTTTAAATACTTTGGGTTATATTGAATTCGATATTCTATGTTATCTAAATTTTCTAAAAGAGAAACTTAAATTTGATTATGGTTTGCTAAGTTTTAATCATTGTTTGCTTCATGCAATTGGCAAATATGACAGCAAAGGAGAATATTTGGTGCATAAAGTTTATATTTGCTCTAATATGAAATATCCTTTTGGTCTACACTACCATGATCAAATAGGGGGCTGCACTAACACTAATAATGTCTTGCAAAGTTTTCCTAGTTTTTCTCTTATGCAACAGGCTCAGCCCGAAGAAGGGGGGCATTGCTGGTTGTGGCCATGTAGCATGGCCGTCGCTCCATGTTCCAACATCAAAGTGAGCACCTTGGAATGCAATTGGAGCAAGTCGAGGATGACATCCAGCCAAGAAGGGGAGAATGATGAGAACATCACTTGGTGAACCAATTCTTTGTCATGATTGTATTTGATACATTTAATGAATTGATGTTGCACCATGATATGAGTTCATTGATATTTTCTGAAATACATACATGGATCAAAAAGAGTGTTAAACACACATGCAAGGCATGGAGGACCAACGTGCTTCACCTAGCCACCACGTCACTTTTAGCCCAAGGAAAGAAAGAGATCAAATCCAACATATTTCAGGGCTGGATTCAGACTGTAGAACAACACCAACTTGTGACAGTCACCAGGTCGCATATGGACTCGGATTGGGGTGTTCAAGTACTTCATGGAATCCTTATCAAGTCTATTTTTATATGGATCTATAATTATGGCCGTATCTTTTCTGAGGTGGCCGCAATCGTCGATTTGTTCCAAAGATATTTTCTACCTACGGTACTGTGTAACCCTATTTTGGCCGGATGGGCCTTGTATCAAGTTGGTTCCAATAAGAACGCGTCGTAGGGTTGGAGCACGACACTAGAACCCCCATGGTCATCCTCCTAGGTATTAGGATTAGAGCTGTCACAAATAGATTGGATTTTTTTAGATGAAAGTTTAGCTACTGCTACTTCCTTGTAAGCGCGTGTGTCGACTAGACCAACTGATTTGCTTGATTCAGAACCTCAAATTCCAGTGTATCACATTCATCTCTTGGGCAAGGTTTGTGCGCTATTCGCTTGTCCACTTTTTCTTGCTTGGTCTTCCATTTGCTTGCAGGTTCAAGGTTGTTCTTAGCACGGTAAGAACAGCAATAAATTGGAGCTGGTGTAACTATCACTAAGGTGCAATATCCCCTGTTGGTCGTTGTAGTCGGGCAGCACAACATCGGATCCACCCCAAATCGAGTTATTCCCCCACTCACCAAAAGATCGGGAACAAACCCTAGCGGGTTCCTATCATTTGGGCCATTTGTTATTTGGTTGAGCAGAAAATTTGTTCTGATAGGCTAATTGTGTTCCGATAGCCAAAAATTTATTCCAATAGACCTATTTGTTGTTATGTCAAGTCCAAAATTTGTGCATATTGTTTTCAGCCCTTTTTATGCTAATTTCGCCCAAGTATATGTGGGCTAATCCCATGCAATGCTTACATAAATTTAATCTCATTTCACATTACTAAAAAATTGTGCCGAGGAACAATGGATTTCAATTAATTTCCATCTGATTGACAAAATACAGACATATAGATAAATAATAAACACAACACATATTTATGTATACAAGATAACAAATTATTGTTCTCCCTCGAGAAAACCACTACCATATTGTTCATCACAGATCACAAACTATTACAAGATAACTGTCTAAAAATAATAAAGATTAAAAAAGCTGCATCCAGGACATAAACTCAAGCCACAAAGTAAAGTATTGATGTGCAAAGGTTAACAATTGAAGGAGTGCTTCAGCGTGTTGTGCTACCTCTTAGCTGACTGCAATTTGATAGTGATTCTGAATCTTCTATCTTCTTCAAGGTAGCTAACTCTTGCTGGTCAACAAGAAACTGTTGTCGAAGTTGTACCTTTGTCGGCCTCAACTTGCTCCTCATTAGCATTGCCACATAAGGATTTTGTAGAGCTTCTTGAATACTCAGCAAAATCATCAGTTCATTTTGTAGAAGTAGCATCGATTGGAGTACTTCAATATAGAACCAGCATGAAGTTTATGGAAAAGCTGAATATATAAATTGAAATTTTGGTAAATTTCTCCAGTGATGACGTCAAGTTGTTCTTAGGAATGACTTAGATGGAAATAACTTTAGAGAATAGGGTGTAGCATATAATTATTTAAGGACAGAGACAATATGGGATTGATTATGGGTTTCTACATGGTCTAGATCACAAAAAGTCCCTGGTGGACTTGTTGACCACTGCTGGCCTCAGTCAAACAGTTCATCTCAGACATGGATTATGGATCGGGCGGCCCGAGATGCACCGCCAGTTTCAGGTCACTGGCATTGCCTGGAACAGAGGCACCCATAGTGGGGTCATGCTAGAAATGTGCAACACTAGTATTGCGGAATAGAAAGAATAGGGAACGGCAAGCTCACCTAGGGGTGAAGGATAGATGGAGTAATGGTGTCAACATGCATGGCGGAAGGGGGCAGAACGGCTTGCTGTCGCATGGTGCTTCTGTGCATGCAACCTCTGGTCGAGCTGTGGGTCATCGGGATTAGGGATTGGGATTTCATTTTCTAAAATTTTTTAGTCCCTTCAAAAGCACCAAATTTTGTGAAATATCATCTGAAATTTTGACTGAAAAGTGTACCTTTCAATGAAGAGAGCAAAATTTTGAGCCAACAGTAATTTCGGTCACTACCAAAAAGACCAAAATTTCCTGAAATTTGAAAAATTTCAGCCGAAATTTTGAACACTGGTCGGGATTGCCTCCGGGGGATTCCTGTGTCACAAAAGAGAAGGGAGAAGGGTGAGGGGCGACTGGGTCACTTTGGAGGACGGCGGTAGGTCTTCTTACCGTTGCTCGGGGAAACATGATTTCAGCGAGCAGATGGGCACGAACAGAGCTATGGTGGTGCGGGTACGGTCAAGTGGGCGCGGCTCGGTGCAAGGCCATAGGGATTTGAAATCTTGAGCGGGATCTCCTGTGTTGCACAGAGGAGGAGAAGGAAAGGGAAGGAGAGAGGTAAGGGACAATGGGCAGGGCCCACTTGGTAGTGAGAGGGAGAGGGAGGGAGGCACTGGCCGCTGGTGGGCTCGGCCAAGAGAAGGTGTCGGGAGGGGTTGCTGGGCTGGATTTGGCTCGGCTAAGTTGGCTGTCGGGCTGAAAGGAAAGTAAGGAAGAGGGAGAGAGGAAAAGAGAATTTGGGCCAAGGATAAAAGGGAGATTCAGCCCAATCATTGATTTGAATGATTTAGCATTTAAACAATTCGAGAAATCAACCAAACCACGTTTTGAAAATACAAATTTATTTTTCAAACAAGAACTCTATGCAAAGCAGCATGAATGCAAGTAAACAAAATATATCCTATGACTCATTAATTTATTTTAAAATTATTGTTTGCAAACAACTAATTGTGAATAGAGTCTAGCTAATTTGAGAAAATTCCTAGAAAAAATTAAACTATTGCGAAAAATGAAATTAGGGTGTTACAGGTGCACTACCAGACTAGGGTTTTTTTAGTGGTTGCAAGAACAAAGAAGTAGATTACTCTCATCTTTAGAGGTTTAACTTCATTAATCATACCAATACACAATTTCATTTCACGAGTTCATATGCAAGCCATTGCATTTAAAATGGTGCATTGTGTTGAGATCAAATGTGCCCATAGATTATGTGGCCAGTCACAAAAAGTATAGAAATAGCGAAATATCATGGTTATATAGGAAAATCTAGCATGGAAACCAAAAGTTAAACAAAAAGATCAGTTGTACACAAACAGACACGTGCATTTCCTCATGAAAGTACTTTGTGCAAAACTTCAAGACACCAAAACTTGGACCAACCGCTTCCACTTCCTCAACGTTACTCTTTCTTGGGACTACAACCACTACCTCATCCATAACTTTTTCTCCATCCTCTCTCTTCTTTGCATCCTTCTTTGTTCTCCCTCTACCTTCTTCTTTGGTTATCCATTCAATCTCTCCTCAATCATGGGACCTCCAATCTCTTCTCAATCATGGGACCTTCCTGGGCAAATATTATACCAGACCTTGTTGTGAGCATCGCGAGTAACATTAGTGATGCAAGAGATTTCATCTAATTCAAAGTAGTCTGCAAGAGTTGGGACTGTGCTCATTCAAGTGAGGCAAGCCTATTTGACCCTATGATTCTAAAAACCAATGATGTTGGTGATTCTGGAGTAGTGACATTTGCATCCATCACGGATTACCGGCTTTTTGAGGTCTTCTTTCTAGCGTTAGCTGGGAAAAGGAATAGGTTGATTGGTTGCGGTGCATCTAGATGCCTTGTCACCATCAATGCCATCGATGAGCAGACAACGCTCCTACTAGTTTCTCTCAAAGCTTGTATCTTGGGCTTGGAAACATCTACTGGAGTAAAGTTATTCCTTGTGTTGTCCAACTTTTGGCCCCTGAGATCTCCTCCACAGCTACCGTCGTTGCCCGTCTGCATCTAGCATTTGGGAAGCCAACTACCATACCTTCAAAAGATTTATTGTGTAATTCTTCTGAACACATGCGGATCAAATTGGGACATCATCTTCCAGCACCTCCTCAAGCCGTTGGGCTCTGGTTATCATGGGTTCATAGGATGGGCAACTCTTCTCTACTCCAAGGTCAAGACCAATTGTTCTTCATTATTCAGGAGAATAGGCTCTAGAGATCCTGGAGCTGGAAGATAAATCGGAGATAGGTGGTGGAATTTACTCTACATTCATTCATCAGTGATATCTGGGAGCCTATTCCCTGGGAGATAGCTGCAGAGTTTCAGAATATGATCATCCTATTTGAATCGGGCAAGTGCATTGTTGTACAAGAGCATGTTATTTGTGGCCTACCTAACCTGAAGGGAGATCACATTTAATTCCTAGGAATGGATCGGTACTCATAGGGGCCATACTGGATTTACTAGCAGGGACTAAGAAATGTGGCAGGTGTCAACGATGATCCCACGGTCTGCATTTCATATGTTCCTAGGGTCTGAATTTGGTTACGAGGAACATGGTTGCTGCCTAGCTATGAGTAAATTAGTGATCTTTAATTTTGTAACACTCGTGCCGCTCGTTGCATTATGAGACCATGCATTTGTATGTATATATATATATATATATATATAATACAAATATAAATATTATTACTGATCATCAATTATGTAGTGTTGAGCATAGGTAAATGAACATTGGAGTATCTGAAAGATAAATATGCTAGAATCAAACTGAATAGCCATAAAACCAAAGCGGCACAATCAGATGGCATGTCAGAGCCATTCATCACTACAAAATTCATAATCATCATTCATACTTATCCTAATATGCCAGATAGTACCATAAGCTACCAAACTACAAGCACGATCCCACCTCTCAACCATCTACCTAGCAATAATACCCAGCATTATAGCAGGAACAAACCCAAGGCTACAGCAAAAAGGCACAATGGTTAGTTTAGCATTATACCTTTAATCATCCCTGATGGACTTTTTATCCTCTGCCTCTTGATGTGATTACTTGACCATCATCCCCACATTAGTGGCTTGTTCCAGATATTGCTTCACCTTCTACAGCTCATTGAGAGTCTATTTAAGCACCATGTTAGCTTTTGTGCATTCTTCCTCCCACATCCTTACATTGTTTTCAGCTTTATGGTTTCTCCTAATCAACTCCAAGATGACCTCCCCAAAGGTCTGCCTCTCCATTGTCTTCCCATCCCATGCCTCTCCCAATTTTTGTTCCCACATCCTTGCATCATTTTTAGATTTTGACTTCGTGTTCATCAGCTACAAGTGGTTTCCCCAAGGTATCGCTTCACCTTGTTCAGCTCACTAGTAGTTTCATCGAGCTGCCTCGTAGAATTTTCCCCAATCTTCTTGCAAGATACTTGCATCCTCTTCATCTTTCTCCTTCCTTTTCACCAGTTTCACCAGAATACCTTTAATTCTAGCATCCCATTTAGGATAAACCCACTTAAATGCCCTGCATTTGTCCCTTTCATCCTGCAGACACTGATTACATTTACCTTTAGTCCTAGCATCCCAAGATCTATGAGAATTTAAAACAAGTTGTTGTTTACCTTGTAATAGCATGCAAAGCAGCACCTAGGGTTTTCAAATGTCTAATCATACTTCACATGGATAGCTATCCCGTGTTCTCACTCATCTTCAAGATCCATAACAGTAATTTCATGGTTAGGCGACCCCATTCAGAAGCTATCAATGATTCCAGGTGACTGTGGAAGCTAGTAAAATACAAGAACCTATCAATTCATACTACCAATCAAAATTAAAACCTAACTGCATCACAAAATTAAAATGTAGTTCCTTCAACCTAGATCCCCAATAGTACAACCTGTAGTGCCGAGGACAATGGGGACAAGAAGCCACAACAATCACAACTTAGAGCTCACCTGATCGGAGTTTGTCTCCTTCTTCATTCTAGTCGAATGTGCCATTCCCACCGCGAGCTGCCACAATATTGAGCCATTGATATGGGCACCGATTTTTGCGGGGACCGGGTGTCGGTGTTTTATACCGGCCGTCTACCAAGGGGTACCCGAGGTATCAGAATGTGTAGCGGGGGATCGCCGAACCTGGAACTTGAAGGTAAAAGCGAGGACACAAGACACAGATTTATACAGGTTCGGACCACCAGAGGAGCGTAATACCCTACGTCCTGTTTGGGATGTTTGTATATTGCGCCCTGCGCTTGGATGTTGAGGTGTGACCTGCCAAGCTAGGTATCCCTGCCTTCCTTTATATACTCAGGGGGGCAGAGTACTAGTCAGATTACAAGGAGGAGTCCTAGTAGGATTACACGGGATGAGTCCTAGTAGGATTACAGGGGAATCCTAGTAGGAGTTTGACTTCTTCCTTCCTTGCGGGTATTGGGGATGTATCCCCGACACCAGGGGCTTTTGTCGTGCCAAGCATGCCAATTTTTCCAGAAAGTGCGGGCTTTTTCTCGGGCCAAGTATCAAAATATATTGCAACAACTCACTTTATACTAACATGTCGGACCTAGGTAGGCATGACTTATCTACTATAATAAAATTGTTAGGATACAAACTAATAAATGGCTCCAGCATAGAAGTTGCCTCAAGACTTCCCCATAAATCGGTAACAGGTCTGACCTAGAAGAGCAGTCCACCAAGGGGTTACCCAAGTGGTTGATTTGTAGGCAGGGAGGATTACAAGACCCAGAACTCGAAGGTGATCACGAGAACACAAAGGACATGAAGGTTTTTAGACAGGTTTGGGCCTTCGAAAAGTAATACCCTACGTCGTGTATTCTGGTGGTTTGTATTGCTCGAGAGTTGAGATGGGGTATGATGAGGACATCACATGCTTGGATACAACCATATTGGCATCTTTTGACTCCGAGGTGAAACAATTCTTTATCATAATTATATGTGACACATTTGATGAATTGATGCTGCACCATGATGTGTATTCGTTGTCAATTTCAGAAATACGTACATGGATAAAAAATAGTGTTAAACACACATGGAAGGCATGGAGGACCAAAGAAGTAGATTGGGGGCCAAGTCCAAGTATTCCCAACGTCCTCCACCAGGCCACCACGTCACTTTTGGCCCAAGGAAAGAAAGAGATCCAATCCAACAAGTTTTGGCGCTGGATTCGGACTGCAGCTCTACCCCAAATTGCAACGGCCGCCACGACCTCATCCGGACTCCGTTTTGGGCGTTCAAGTACTCCTTGGAATCCTTATGAAGTTTATTTTCATATGGATCCAGACTCATGTCCATATCTATTCTGAGGCAGCCGCAATCATCGAAATACTACCGAGAGATTTTCTGTCCAGAGGCGCTATGTCGTCTTATTTTGGCCCAATGGGCCGTGTATCAACTTGGGTCCATTAGGGACATGTCCTAGGGTTGGAGCACGACCGCAACACCCCCCTGGTCATCCTCCTAGGTATTAATAAGGATTAGAGCCACCACGAACAGATTGGGTTTTGCTTAGGTGTAAGTTTAGCCATTGCTACTTCCTTGTAGACGTGTGTGTCGACTAGACCATCCGTTCTACTCGATTCAGAACCCCAACTTTGTGAGTTCAGATTGGTTTTCATCTCCATATTTGCAATTTAGTTGCTTGTTCTACTTGTTCTTGCTTGTTCTTCGATTGCTTGCAGGACGAGTGCCCTAGTGGCCGGGTGACGCGCTCCACAAGATCGCGACAGCCATTGGAGGTGGTGTATCAGTTGCTAAGGCGCAGCTTGGAAGGCTGTAGTCGGGCCGTGAACGTCGTCTCCATCAACCAATCGAGTTATCCCACGCCTCTCATCGAAAGATCGGGAATCAACCCTAGCGGGTTCATATCAGTTGGTAATCAGAGCAAGGTTTATCGGTGAGAGACTTCTAGTTCTTTGCTGTGTCCAGAAAAGGCCAAAAAAATTAGTAGCTTAGTTCTCCATAATCCCAAAAAACCCTTTGAGCCTTTTACTATTACTGCTTAGTTAGGGCTTATTGAATTAACGGTTGCGTCGTTGTGTCAAGTTGCTGGTCTTAGTGTCTAGTCGTTTAGAGTTTCGAGTTCTTGTCACGTTTGTGTCACTATCATAGATTTGAGTTTATTTGTTTCTCTCCACAAATCAGATTGAATTTTCCAAATTCCTTTGTTTTGTTTACCACTATTAACCAAACCACATCCTTGGAGGTTTCATCCACGTCCATACTTCCATCTCCAAAAAGGAAATCCCATAATTTCAAATCAGAATTCGATTCGGAGTCCTGTTTTATCCTGAAAAGAAAAGCACCATATTTCCATTATCAGGAGTCCGAATAGGGAGTTTGAATACAATCTGGAAACCTGAACTTATCCTCTTTACAACGAATCTATCCTTGCTCCCAAATTCAATCTGAGCACTTCGCAACCACCCTTGAGATTTGCGCATCTGCTGGTTTTGCAAAACAGCCACTTGTTTGACTTTGCTACTGAATCACCCTTCCCAAGGAAGCATTTAGTTGCTGTAAGCTTGTTGCAAAATTTGAGCTCTGTGCTACTTGAAAAAAAAAAGAAAAGAAAAAAAAACAGAAAGAAAGAAAGAAAGAAAAGAAAGAGAAAGAGAAAGAAGAAGAGAAGGGTTTTTCTTTTGTTGTTATTCCTCTCCTTGTGATCCTTCCTTGCTGCAGCTTAGTGATTTCGTTTGTGTTCAGGCTCGCGTCTCTAGCACGTACTAGCCTAGGACCAGCACAATAACGTCGTTGAGCGTTTGTTCAATTTGCTTGCAACTAACGTGGTTCTAGTACTTCCTTGCTTTAGCCCACCTAGAGCTCCACATATTCGACTACAGCTTGACAGGCTTTTGTTGCTGCGGCATCGATACACTTCACTCCACGGTTGCAGACTTGTTGGTTGCCGTCACCTCCTGTTTGGCTTGGTAAGAACTTGCAAGGGCTTGTTTTTACAAGTTGAGATTGAGAGAATTACAACCGACATATCCTAGTAGTTGACAGGAGGATACATATTATTTTTATGTTTCTTGTTTTCTACTAATCATGGCAGGTGATACGGAGATGTTTGAGCTGTTGAAACTAGACTCTCATATTTAAGATGTCATTCAATACTTGCCGTTATAGGATGGTAAGTTTGATCCTAAAGCTTACATTGATTGGAAAATAAAAGTAGATAATGAATTTGATGAGCATGACCTGTCCGAGAAACAAAAGATTTATATTGCCTCTAATATTTTGACTGAATTTGCCTTGCTACAATGGAAACACATTTGTAGGCATAAGAAACTTCTAGAATCTTGGGAAGACTTTAAATTTCTTTTTAGAGATGCATTCATTCCTGAATATTATGCTGATTATTTGCTTGCTAAATTAGACAACTTGAGGCAAGGTAGTAGGACTGTGAAAGAATACTTCCATGATTTTAAAATTTGTATCATGTATGGTGGATTAGATGAATGCATGGAAGATGTGATGAGTAGGTTCATGAGAGGGCTCAATTCTGAAATTCGAACTTTGTTAATTAGCAAATCATGCATGCATCTTGCTCAATTGTATTGTCTTGCTCTCAATGCTGAAAAGGAGATTCTATTATCTGTGAATACTTGCAATAATGATGTGACCCATAATGTCCAAAATTTGTCCACCTTGCATGCTAATGACGAGCAACAAATAGTGGAACCCACTGTTGATTTTCCTTTGTCACAAAATGAATTACTTGCGGTTCCTTGTGATAAAGAAGACTTGTGTGATGATGATTCTTTTACTCCTATGCCACAAGTAACAAATAAGTGTGATACTTTTCATTTGGAAACATATAAATGTGCTGAAAAAAAGCTATTTCATCCTATTAGTTGTGCACAAGATGAGCTGAATTTGCTATCCTCTTTAAATACTTTGGGTTATATTGAATTTGATGTTTTGTGTAATCTAAATTGTCTAAAAGAGAAACTTAAATTTGATTCTGGTTTGCCAAGTTTTAATCATTGTTCGCTTCATGCAATTGGCAAATACGACAGCAAAGGAGAATATTTGGTGCATAAAGTTTATATTTGCTCTAATCTGAAATATCCTTTTGGGCACCAATACCATGATCAAATAGAGGGCTGCACTAACACTAATAATGTCTTGCAAAGTTTTTCTAGTTTTTCCCATATGCAACAGAGTAAGACCAAAGAAGGGGAGCATTACTGGTTGTGGCCATGTAGCATGGCCGTTGCTTCGTGCTCCAACATCAAAACAAGCACCTTAGAATGCCATTGGAGCAAGTCGAGGACGACTTGCAGCCAAGAAGGGGAGAATGATGAGGACATCACATGCTTGGATACAACCATATTGGCATCTTTTGACTCCGAGGTGAAACAATTCTTTATCATAATTATATGTGACACATTTGATGAATTGATGCTGCACCATGATGTGTATTCGTTGTCAATTTCAGAAATACGTACATGGATCAAAAATAGTGTTAAACACACATGGAAGACATGGAGGACCAAAGAAGTAGATTGGGGGCCAAGTCCAAGTATTCCTAACGTCCTCCACCAGACCACCACGTCACTTTTGGCCCAAGGAAAGAAAGAGATCCAATCCAACACGTTTTGGCGCTGGATTCGGACTGAGCTCTACCCCAACTTGCAACGGCCGCCACGACCTCATCCGGACTCCGTTTTGGGCGTTAAAGTACTCCTTGGAATCCTTATGAAGTCTAGTTTCATATGGATCCGGACTCATATCTATATCTATTCTGAGGCGGCCGCAATCATCGAAATATTACCGAGAGGTTTTCTGTCCAGAGGCGCTACGTCGTCTTATTTTGGCCCAATGGGCCGTGTATCAACTTGGATCCATTAGGGACATGTCCTAGGGTTGGAGCACGACCCCAACACCCCCCTGGTCGTCCTCCTAGGTATTAATAAGGATTAGAGCCACCACGAACAGATTGGGTTTTGTTTAGGTGTAAGTTTAGCCATTGCTACTTCCTTATAGACGCGAGTGTCGACTAGACCATCCGTTCTACTCGATTCAGAACCCCAAATTTGTGAGTTCAGATTGGTTTTCATCTCTATATTTGCAATTTAGTTGCTTGTTCTACTTGTTCTTGCTTGTTCTTCGATTGCTTGCAGGACGAGTGCCCTAGTGGCCGGGTGACGCGCTCCACAAGATCGCGACAGCCATTGGAGGTGGTGTATCGGTTGCTAAGGCGCAGCTTGGAAGGCTGTAGTCAGGCCGTGAACATCATCTCCATCGACCAATCGAGTTATCCCACGCCTCTCATCGAAAGATCGGGAATCAACCCTAGCGGGTTCATATCAGGATACCCTCGGGGGTGCCCTTGGCCTCCTTATATAGGCTGACGACCTAGGTTTTACAAGTCGGTTTGAATCTAATCTACTCGGTTCTTACATGGAAAGCAATCTGAGTCGGATTACAATACGTATAATGCAAAATCCGGGTTGATTTTTAATCGCCTAGTGTCCTTAGCGTGTACTCCAAGTATCTTCATATCCTTGGCCCGCAAACCCTGGTCGAGAGGGCCCACTTGTCAGGGCCGGCCAGCATCCTGGTCGGTGGGGACCCATGGGGTTCCTATATCCCTCGAGGAGCACATTTTCCTTCTATTTTCCCTCCCAATTTATCAGCTTATGCTTACATGTGCGACCTTGACAGGTTTATAATTTTTCGCGGATCTTATATCATCACAAAACCACTAAGTAATAGTGAGTGATGTTTTCTAAGTGGTTTTGGTGTCAACTTCTATGACGTATCGTAATTTCGTCACTATATTTGCTTGAGTGCAAAATTTTATGACGTTTTCAGCAAAAAAATGTCATAAATTTATTACGTTTTGATATTTATCATAAAATTTTCATCATAGATCGGAAGATTTCTTGTATAAATACACACAACTCTACCTCTATGAGTGTGTATTCATAGGAAGAGGAGATCTCTAATCGGCATGCTCGAGTAGTCTAGGTAACCATACTGGTTATTCCTGACCCCGATCCGTAGAGCATTCCCTACAGATGCAGTATACCAATCGCCAATAGTTGGCACACGGCAAACGCACATGGTATGGGATCTTTGTTTCTCGGGTCATCGACTCATCGTCCTGGCTTCCGAGCGCACATGAAGCATCAGTGGCAACGACTGCACCAACGACATATCCAATCTACCCAGATCGGATCCAGGACTCGCCATGGTCATCGCTCCTGCACCCCATCCATTCAGTGGTGATGACAAAAAAGATAAAGCAAAACGTGGTCAAATTCATGAAACAATATATTATTCTATCAGTTCAGCGTCCTGAACAGGATTATAATAGACCACGGCACAGCAGACTCTTCATACATAGGTGTAGAGAATTCGGGGACACAGAACTATGTTGTTCCTTAGTTGCCCATCCGGCTACCAATAGGCAAGTTGAGAAGGGCAATGGAATTATCCTGCAAGGTATAATGATCAGAGTTCGAGTTCTCAATCGACTACAAGCCTATGATAGAAAGTGAATAAAAGAGTTGTAAACTGTGTACTCTATGCCATGCGTACTGCCCCAAGTTGAGGCACATGCGAAACACCACATTTTTGGTATATGGAGCAAAATCAATGCACATTTCCATATGTACAAGTTTGGGGGCCCAAAATAATAAGTATTTCTGGCATAGAATGTCAAGTATGGTCACTTGGTGGCAAGAGAGGGTGGATGTGGTCGAGATAAAAATAGAAGTGGTTAAGCGCTTAGCCCCAAAATCACTATAGTTAAAACCCTCACCGACCACCAAAGGATCAAGATCTGGGTATAGTAGATACTCTGGAGGATTACCATCTTAACACCGATTCAAAAATCTAGGACCGGCGCTGGGTTCCAATCGGGAACCAATACTCTAGAAGGATGGAGCAGTCGATCTATTAGAAATGGCAAGGTCATGGCTTGAACAATAAGGCTTTTTGATGGGGCTTATGGGCTATCTACGAGTACCTAGACTAGGACTCCTAGGGCCTGTTTGGGAGCACTCCACTCCAGAAAAATCAGCTCCACTCCACCATCTCCACACTTTACTAGCTCCACTCCACGAACTCCAAATAAATATGGAGCTCCTGCACGTGTTTGGCTGATGGCAGTGCTCTAGCTCCAAAAACGTGAACACTTGTTGTGAATGGTCTATTTTACCCTTTGTTAACGGACCCACATGTCATACTCTTCTATTTTCTCCTCTCCCCTTCCTCTCTCTCCTCTCCTCTTCTCTTCTACGTATCGCAGCACCTGCCAGAAGATGGACATGGGCCGGCCTACGCGCCGGCCGGCCTACGCCCCGGCTGCGCCGCCGCGGGGGAGCTCGCCCCGGGCGGCACGGCAGGCGGCGGGCGGCGCGTTGGGCGGGTGGTGTGGCGGGCGTCGGGCGGCGCGTCGGGCGGCCAGGCGGGCGGTGGGCGGGCGGCGGGCTGTAATAGCTGCCAATCTAGTCATCTAAATGACTTTGAAGAATTAAAAGCAAATTGAGAAGAAAAGAAAAAGAAATTGGCCAAAAATCAAATTCAGATCAAATTTGACCAAAATGTGAATTTTGAATTTGAAATTCAGAAAAATTCGGGAAAGATGTGGAATGCAAGTGTGAGAGTGATTAGAACTTAGGGATCAAGAATTTGGATCAAGAATGGTGCTAAATATCTCAGAGAAATCAAAGAAAGAAAAAGAAAAGCTGAGTTTACTGTTCCCGTCTGAAAATAGGAACTTAGGAAAATAGCAGCAGAGTCTGTTTTCAAAATTTATTTCTGAAGAATTTTCCAAATAAATGCACCAGGACAACTATACCATATTGAAGTATGAACTTTGGACTACAAGATTTGGGTGTTGTTGGACAGGACCAGTGAAAGGAAGGAATTCAAATTCAAGCTCAAAGTCAGCACATTGTCACACTTAACTGACACTCTGAAAATGACTTAAGTCTGAAACCGACAGCATAAGGGTCAACTTTGAATTCAAATTCAGAACAATGTGGATCAAGAAAGGTAGGTGTTCTTGGGCAAAATGGAAACTTTGGAGGTTGTAGAACACCTTTAGGAAGAAATTGGACTGGAAGAAGAGGAATTAGATCACTAAATCAAATCACCAAGTGAGACCAATGTCACTGTCGGTAACTGACGAAACTGAATGAAAGGGTAAAAGGGGTTAAGACATTTGCCCGAGAAAATTTAAAATTTGAAGACTTTTTGATGATTATCTCGGACAAAGGTTTATAGACAGATTGGAAAGCTCGAGATTATCTACAACATTGATTAGGACACCGGAGCACCGTTGGATTGAAAATCTACCGTGGGGAGGCTCTGAATTTTGGGCGTCAGAAGTCAGCGAAGGGAAGAACAGCAGAGCCGAGCTTGACGTGTCGCCGCCGCCGCTCTCGGTCACCCGCCAGCACGACGACTAGGACACCTCCTCACCACATAAGCCTACGGGTAGGCCACGGTGTCGCCCATGCGCGCGGTGAAACACTTGAATAACTACCGCTCCCGCGCCGCCGTTTCACCGCCGTCCTTTTTACCGCCACCAGCGTCTCCTCTGCTTAACATCGCCGCCGAGCAAAATTCCGCCGCCACACCGCAGCTCCCATCGATTCCTTCCGTTCACACCTCCGCCTACACCCCACCAGCAACCTTAGCAACTTGTCGCCCAGCTTCTTCGCCGTCACACCTTGAACCACCGCCGCTTCTGTCCGCCGTCGTCGCGCCGCCCGCTCACGGTGAGCACCACCTCGCGCTGCTTCTCTTCCTTCTTGAGTAGTCGTAGTCGAGTCCTTAGAGTCCTAGGATGGTGTAGAGGTAGTTGTTTGAGTCGGTTGTGCCGTCATCGTGTGTAGCCGCGACCGGCCGAGGGAGTCGCCGCCCGTCGCCGTGGAGGGGATGGCTCCGGCCATCTCCCGAGGAGCTGTTGCCGCGCACGGGTGCGTGAAGGTGTAGGGGTGCCGACCTTGTCTAGCTTCGCCGCCGGTGGGGCGCCGGCCGGCGAGTCGTGCCGCCCCCTGTCGCGGGCACGTTTTGGCGGGAGGAGGAAGAAGCATCTGGTCGTGCACCCGCAGGGTAGAGAAAGGAAGGGGAGGAGGGGGGAAGCAGGAGGCCGGGCGCGCGGTCGGTTGTGGGCCGGCGCGTCGGAGGCCCAGGAAGATTAGCGCGGTCAGCCGGAAAAAGAAAAAGGGCCGAAGGCCCAGTGGGAGCAGGCCAGCCTCGCGGAGAAAAAGAAAAAGGAGAAGGGGCCATTGGGCCGATGTTGGACCAGAAAAAGAAAAGGGAAGAGAGAATCAACCCACGGGGCCCGTTAGGGGGAGAAAAGGGCCGGCGGGTATAAGGAATAGGAGGAAGGTGGGGTCCACGCCGTGGGGCCCAGTGCGTGTGAGAGAGAGTAGAAAGGGGCTGAGTAAGAAAAGTATTCCGGGTGATTTTCGGGAAAAATTAGACTTCCTTTAGGAAAATAATTAGTATTAATCCGTTTTACACCATTTAAATCACAGAAATTTCTAGGAGTGTCCAAAATTAGTGAAACCAATTTTGTTAGGCTTGTTTTATTTTCCTTTATGCATTAAAATTTTTACACCCTAGAAAAATAATAAAAATTTGGGTATTTATTTAATGCCTTCCTTTTAAGGTAATTAAATAAATACTTAATAATTATAAAATGTATAAAATATGAATAACACTTTCTTAAATCACAAATTATTCTTAACCCATAGGAAATTAGATTTTCAAGTTAGAAAATAATTATAACTTTTTCTAAAAATAAAAAAAAAGCTATAAGGAGGGGTAAATAAGAAAAATAAAATTGTAGGTTAATCTTTTTGGATTTTTGTGTGTTGGCTTGCAACTTTATCATGATAAGTTGTATAGTCCTTGTTGGCTTGCAACTTTATCATGAAGGAAAGTTGTATAGTCTGTTATTCAAAATTTTGCATTCTAACCCCTGCATGTATTATGCCATAGATCCCGAAGCACCGGAAGGAGATTATTGGGAATTTTCAGAAGGACCTTCGGAGTCCGAAGAAGTTTTTGAGTTCGTTCCCTGTGAAGCCAACCCGTCGGAGAATACTAATCTTTTTAACGAACAAGGCAAGCCCCGGTGCATTTATACCTATCTATTTTAGAGTCGTTATTTCATGTGACTTATTATAGGTTATTTGCTCTATGTATGCACTAAGTCTAGGAGTTGTTTGAGACCTATTCTTGTGTATGATCATGCCTTGTTTTAAGGACATCTTTGCCACTTGTTCAAACCTTAGAAGATACCCAAGTCTAGAATTGCTTATTTGCTTACATGCTTGGTTTACCAACCTTAAGGAAAACTTTTAAGTCATACATGTTGCTTATGGAAGATGAATTGGAAAGTGAAAACGGACAGAAGCTAGAGATCTAGTTCTGTCTGTTAGCTTAATTTGGTTAAGGCCCGATTCGTTGTCTTAACCTTTGATCAAGTGATAAGCATCTGATCACTTACTGGGTATGGGACCAGTAAAGCCCAGTAGGTTGGTAAACTCTATGATCAGGAATACTTCGTACCCGCGCTTGACGTGCTGGAGATTGGCAGGGGTGTAGCCTGAAACTCACATGGTGATCGGGCCAGACATGGGGTCCCATGTGGGGGTGCATCCCTGGGTCCGGGTAGTCGTATTCCTAATCATTGAATTTGCTAATCGAGAGGTTGTTAAATACGACCTGGACAGTCGTATAACGCTGGTGATCAGGGTACTCTCCTGCAGGATGTAATTAGATCCGAATCGCCGCAATTCTCGGTTATGAATGCCCTTGATCACTGTTGAGCATCGTAGTATCAATTCATGCAATATGTATTCTTCTGTTATCAATTGATGTATGATTTAACCGCTATGGTTGCTTTTACTTCTGTTATCATTTAGAATGGTTAGGTAATGACTTAACCCAAATAAAAGATAAAACTAAGGCATTACTCATAGTAAGCTTTTCGGCAAAAATTGTGTCAACCAAGCACACCCCAAAAGCTGGCATGCATTCCAAAGAAAACTATTATATTGGTTAGTCGGGTAAGACTTGCTGAGTACCCCGTACTTAGGGTTTTCCCCTTGTGGCTATCTTTCAGAAGCTCCACAGGAGTCTACAGAGGAGGAGACCCCGAAGCCCTAGGGTATTGACCTGAGTCTCACAATACCTTAGAGAAAAAGTTCTACTTGCGCATCTTCTCCTGAACTATTTATGTTTAAATCTTAGAGCTTTGTCTAACACTGCATCACTAAGTTTGTTTCAACTTATGTCCTGTAATAACTCGTACCTTTTATATGTATGTAAAAATGTAATGTTTGTTGATATTATCCCATCGCGGATATTATCCTGATGTATGGTTATGAGACATGCCGTGGATCCTTCGAGGAGTCCTAGGGACACTAGACGGCTACCGGACTTATGCTGTTTTAGGTGCGTTTCGGATAATTGCTGCTCCGACAGTGATTAGGCGCACTTAAACCAGCTTAAGTTGGGCGGTTCCGCCACACGGGCGGCGGCCGGCGCGCGGGTGGAACGGGCGACGGGATTTTTATGTTTCACGAACCGGTACTGTGTAACGAGTGGCAATGGTGGGTAAATACCCACCAACTCCACGAGGAGGTCTGTACAGGGGGTTTTTGGAGCACCTCTTGAGGTACTCCACAAAAAAAGGTGGATCTAGCCCCCTGCTCCACCTTTTTTCTAGAGCCGGAGTTGCTGGAGCTAGACGCGTTTGGCTGCGAAATTTTCGAAGTTGGTGGAGTGGAGCAATTTTTTGTGGAGTGGAGTGCTCCCAAACACCCTCTTATTCAGTACACATATGGAGGGCATCAAGAAGATATTGAGGATGGGCATCGGGACTATATAACCTAGGATTGTGGAGTTATGTCTAGGAGAAGAAGATATGTTATACGTCTTCAGAAATGCTAACTGATTCTACAAGAATAGTGTTAAGGTTTAGTTATAAATTTGCACCCTAGGGCATAGAGTAAAGGGAGAGACTTGTTGGCATTGAACTCGATGAGAACCACATTGTAACAGGCTAGACACATCCTAAACATATAATCATCATCAAACAGGATGTATAAAACCTTGTGTGCTAGAGTAGTCTAGATAATCCAGTTTGTCAATCCTAACCCCGATGTTTAGATTATCCCATGTAGATCTAGTTTTCCAATCAGCTATAGTTGGCTGAGTTTTATCTCGTTTTTTGTGGGCATTCATTGATTGTTTCCCCACCACGGCAATGGAAAAAAAGGACAACAAGCATCTACAACACAACCCCAAAAGAACAGGAACTATATATATAGGTAGCAATGAAGATCAGACAAAAACCATATGGACTATTTAGTTAAATGTAGTTCAACGCAAAAGCCTATAGCCAATGCAGAAGGTGGACAATTCACTTATATACTTCAACACTTCCCTTCAAGTGCAAATCCCACAGGCCTCAAATGTAAACATTGAAATAGGAGTTGCTATAATTATTTTATTTATTATACCGGATAGGATTCGAACTTGAGACCTCTTGTTTATATACCATATTCAGTTAGATGCATCCACCAATCCAGCCGAAAAGCATAAGCCAATAGAAAAAAAGATAGTAGGCAAATTTAGTTATACTTCAACAAAGAGTTATTCAACAAACTTCTAAGACATGGCGTAGGGAATCTTTTGCATACTAGTAGTTTATATAACCAATTGTTATCTGTTGAGGGGAAAAAATCTAACGATCTGAACTTTGTAAAGAAATCAACGTGTAGAACAAAAAAGAAGTCCTGTTGTAAACTTGTAACATCTAAACCAGAGCACATGGCACATAGCTGCAATTGGAAACAGGAAACTCAGAAGTCAAATAAGGAGTTTTAGTCAAATTGAGGCGTATTATTGACTGGGAAAAGGAGGAAGCATGTGCAAGCAAGATTGTTTACAATGAAGCACATGGCTTGGATCCTACCAAGCACGTGACCTCACAGTAGCCCGGCCAAAAAATCCAGCCCAGCCGACAGGATTACTATAGCAAGAATTGTGTACTCACAAGCACATGAAAGCTGAGCACCAAGCACTGCGCAACGTTAAGAAATGAACGATTTTATAGAACTTAGGGTTTAGTTTACTCTTCGAATGTGTCTAAAGTGACCTTTTCCTTTCGTGTTTCTCGAGAATTATCAAGTATGCATAGGCAAGAGAAACATACACATATACAGCAGCTAATTGATCGCAAGTCTCAATGCGCCTAATTTCTCAAGACTATCTGCTTATGGGCTATCAATATATGATAATTTCTTAGATAATTTGGTCAAGGAGAGTATTTTTTGGCACGCAACCTTAACTAAAAAACAGGGGGCATGTGTTGATAACCAAAATTGACAAATCTGGCGGTCTAACCAATTTGAACAAAGTGTTCAAATTGCAAATTAGACTTCACCATTGTGTAGCTCGTCAAGATGATCAAAATGCATATATAGAACAAAGTTCTTAAAGTTTCAGTGCCTTTTATCCCGTCGTTTGGTCGTATCCAACCTGCTGCCGGTCTAAAGCTTCCCCGGATTGTGGTTCTGTGATCATTCGGAGATCGAGTTGGAGTTCTCAAGACTTTGGTGTCTCTGTGCTTATCACTTGGTCACATCCAACCTTTGTCAAGTACAAAGGTAGTTATCCTTTTGGTTGTTTGCAACTACTTATCCTTTGTTCGCAAACCTACTATCACGAAGATCGGGCCATCCTTAGGACCATCCTTACGGTCCCTATCATATGGTAATAAGAGGTACCGTTGTCACGGTGGGTTTTGTTTTCACCCACATATTTACCTTCTACTTTACTATCTCCTACTAATTTGTTCATGTTCTCAAAATCCACTAAAAGCTACAAAAATCCCATGACCTTTTCATGGTACTGTTACTTTGTGGTGTTGCATTCATCTAGCTAGTAACCATTGTTGTTCTTCTGCTATGTGTTATTTTTATTTTATATCCACACCCCTCATATGTTAACTTATGTTTGCTATTAGTAAAAAAATCAGGAGAAAAGACTGAAAAAGTAAGAGTCAAAAAAGAGAAGAAGAAAATGAAGGGAAGTTGAAAGGGGTTGTGTTGTGGATGATATAACCACAAGTTTCGTATCTGTACACTAGTAGAGAACTCACCTTCCATGCACCCCGTTTTATCCCGATTTAAAGTTAGTCCGGGATAAAAGCTGCTTTAGTCCCCGGTCAAATATCAATCGGGTCTAAAGACCCCCCTTTATTCCCGAATCAAAAATCAACCACTCGTGGGAGACCCTTTAGTCCCGGGTGAAAAAATCAGCTACCCATGGGGAACCCTTTAGTCCCGGGTGGTAAGACCAACTGGGACTAAAGGTCACCCTTTAATCCCGGTTGGTGTTACCACCCGGGACTAAAGGGAGGGTCCCCTACGGATGGCTGAAAAAGTACTAAAGCCCTCGGATCCTTTATTCTCAGTTTGTGTTACCAACCGGGACTAAAGGGGGTCTTTTGTCCTAGTTGGTAACACAACCGAGACTAAAGGGTTCCCCATGAGTTAATACAAAAGGATATCATCCCCTATATAGTTAGATGTGTTGTGTAGGTGGGATGGTAAGGAAGCTACGCGCGAGGCTTGAGGTCGTGGATTCGAATCCCACGCACCGCGCATGCGCATATTTCGCGTAAAAATCGCATGACTTGTGACTTGTGACGTGACTTGTGGGGGGGAGGTCCTCCTGGGAATTTCTATTATATTTTGGCGCAAAATCTTTTAGTCCCGGTTGATATTCACCGGGACTAAAGGGGTGGGGGCTGTGCCTAGCGTGGTAAAACAAGCCGGGACTAAAGGGTATCTTTAGTCCCGGTTGAGTGACTCAGGACTAAAGATCCCCCTTCGTCTCAATTGCTTTATCCCGGATGGATGTTTAGGAGATTTGCTCCGTATCAACTGGGACTGAAGGCAAGTTTTCCACGAGTGGCAACTTCAAGTTGGTGGTGTTCATGATAGCAATGTCTTCATTTTTTTGAACGGGTTACGCACTTGGTTACAGTATTATAGCCTTCCTTCAACAGCCGCATACAGCTCCAAAAAAGCTGTAAATCGGACCTCTCGTTTCGTCAACCTTTCGACCGCTTGATCGCAGTTGGGTAATGCCCATAGTCCTTGATAACGGGCAAGGACTTGGGTAAGCAAGATGTGAGATTGTGAAAGTCCACAAATCTTACCTATTCTACTTTCTCTGGCACTATCCTAGGATCTGTGTTGAGTATTCATGGTGGCCATCATGGACATAAATAAGGCCTGGTTTCGTGAGCTGAGTTATGCAAACTACAAAACTCACTCTTGGATGCCATCGAGTGGATGTTCAATGAACGTCTTCTTGTAGGGGATGGAAGGATTCCACAACATTAATATGAAGAATTTGGTGATGAAATTTTCCATAACTCTGTGCAACACGAAGGAATGCTATTGGCTTGGTTCAAGTAGAATCTTTTTCCATTTGTGTCTTACACATGAGGAAAAAAGATGTTATGCATATGCTTCTGTTTAGGTAAAAGGAAATTCTGCTGAAAGTTCTTTCACCATTGTTGTGGAGATGTCGTACTCCTTGATGAAAATGTAGACATCTACCTTATAGTGGTCCATATTGGTACTTGTTCTGATCCATCTCATGTGGGACTTATTAAACACTTAGAATAAATAGAACGACCTAGTTGGGCTTGGGTAGAGTAATGGTGTCAGACTATTGAATACTACTCCCTCCGTCCCAAAATAAGTATTTGTTTAGAAAATTTTAGACACACTGGTGGTTGTGAGAAGTGACCATGTTGCCCCTAATTATTCATATAAGTTGTGATTGAAAACTGTGTTGTCTGCTTGGTTTTTTGGATCATGAGTAAATGCAGGTATTGGAACCAGAGAACTAAGCATCAATTGATCATTTGATTGGCTCCATGCACTTCTCCGTGCATCTTTTTTATTGATGTGAGTGTTGCTTTAATTAGATATGGTTCACTAGGAGCTAAAAGAATATTATTTGTGGGACAAAATTTGAAAGATAAAAGAATATTTATTTTCGGACGGAGGGAGTAGGCCCTAATTGAATCTAGCATGTGGACATGATACATATCGGTGGAGATGTTTTATATGGAACTGGCATTGATGACTAACTATGTGTGCCGGCTTATACTTCATATGTTCCTCTCCGTAGTGCCGGCTCGATAAACCAGAACGAGGGTTATGATCTTGCACACATGAGGTGTTATGTTATGCAGACGTGAATGATCCATTATTAAAGAAAGGAATTCTCAGATTAATGTAACAGATTGCTACAGTGAACATTATTACTTGACTTTGATCTGTAAGTACATCTATAATGAAACACCCACTACTGTGCTGGCAGCTAGAACAGATTTGTGCTGGCGAGTATCGCACCCGCCAGTAACCTTGAGTCAGCACAAATGACATCTTTGCTGGCTGGTGGTCACCGGCTAGCATAGACCGCTCTTTGCTGGCAGGCGACGTTAGCCACCCACCAGCACAGATGCTTTCTGTGCTGCCGGTGTGGTTACATCACCATCACCCGTCAGCACATATGGTTTCTATGCTGGCGGGTGCTTATGCTGCCCGTCAGGAATATGTATTTTCCCATTCAATATATTATTTCCTATGAGTTATTTATAATTTTTATTCCCCACCAGTTTTTAGCCGTCAAATTAAAATATGTATCTCCAACCACATAACAACAAACTTGAATAATAAATAATTCACATTATTAAAAACTGCATCGTACATACTATATAATTCACATTATTAAAAATCCAACATTTGGAATAGAGCTATTCTTTGCCATGCTAATATTAAAACTACTATGCCCATCTACGAAGATTTGCACACTCGTCCACCATCAACACGCCATCTTTATCAAAGAATGTTTCATCCTCATAACAAATCTCACGTACAAATGTTGTCGATTTGTTTGTCTTCGATCTTGCTAGAGTTACTATCGATGGTAGGCAAATGCAGGTATACAGTAAATGAAGATTAGGATGTATTAACATTAGGAAGTTAGCACATGGCAGTGTATAAGAGACTTATGTCTTTAGGGTTCGTCTGATACCTCACATTGTTTCTGATGAACTTGCACACGTAATATCAACATAGCATAGAGTCGGGTGGTTACTTGTGGCACTACAAACAAATAGAAAAATGATGAGTTGTTATTAATCACAAGTCTACATTATATGAAAAAACCAAGTTTTTATGTTCTTACAAACCTATGATATATTATTTTCATAGTTTTCATCCTTTTTGGATTGTGGACCCCGCCTTTTAGTGTGTAAAGCTTGTACGCACTTTGAGAATATAAACACAAGAGTTAGTAATACAACTTAGGTGCATAGAATGTCAACATGCATTTAAGTATTGCCAAGGAATGTCTTTGTATAATACCTATAAAATCCTTGTACATATCTCTATGATAGCTAGCTGAGTTGAGAACCACTACTTCTCCTATCTTGGGTAAAATAATGATGCAAATCTAGTGGTCTCTGCATTATATTAAAATAATTTATAGTATAGCTCTCTTATCTTTTATGTAATCTATGCAGCAATCAACACTTTGTTCTGTATGATAGCTCTCAATCAGGCTGCCCTCTGGAAAGATCTTGTTTCTCATGTATCCATTGAGAGTCAACATGAACCGTGTGTATATCCACATCTGATGGAAGTACATAGGCCCTAGTTCAGTTATTTGCTGGACCATGTGGACCATGAGATGTTCCATGATATCGAAAAAGGACGGAGGGAAACGCATCTCGAGCTCGGTCTGAGTTTGTGACACAAACAGTTGAAGCCTAGCCTATAACAACCTAACCTAATTAAACCATATTTAATCTTAAATAAATCCATTAGAGCATAAAGAAAAACAATTGGCAATTGTGAAGACAAGTAAAAAGACACTTTTGCCCTCAAAAGCTAACCCACTATTTAAGCCTTAACTCAAATTTTTGCTTAAGAACTTAAAAATATGTCCAATTAAGAGTTATAGAACTCAACTTTTCTAACAACTTTTATTTTTGGTGTTTTGTCTGAATCTGAGTAGAAGACCTTCAAAAACTCAGAATTTGAATCTATGTCAATTTAGGAAAAACAAATGAAGTCCCAACTTTGGAGCTCTTTATCTTAAAACTTTACAATATAAACTCAAGCTGAACCCTATACCAAAGCTTTAGAGATTTGAGACCTTAACAGCTTTGACTAAGGGAGCAAGGTCGAAATCTGCATAGAAAGCTTTCAAAACCAAGGTCAAAGTCGGCCAATTAGGTCAACTCAGCCCAAGGCCTGCAACCCTTGGCTAAGTCTGGAATCAGTTCAACTAGGCATCTTGACGTGAGCTTATCTCTCCAAAGTTGGACAGAACATCAGAAAAATCCTTTATAAGAGTTTGAGAACTAAGTTTATACAATAACTTTGTCAATTGGGCTCTGGTCTAATTCACATCAGAAGCTTTTCAAAATTTGGGCTCAAGTCAGCCAAAAACCCAAAAATTGGCCAAACCGTCATTTTTTGCCTAAGTTTGAAATCCGGCGTTCCTCAAAACTTTCAAGGTTTGTATCTTAAAATCCGCTGCAAATCTGAACTCCATTCAATTATGAAAGTTGAACTTGGATCTGAGGACTACAACTTTTGTAAAGGGAGTTAATGTTGCACGGTTCAAGAATCGGGAGATCTAGGCGCTTGAAGACCGGCCCAGTGAAACGATCCTGTGGATCCCTTGGCCAGAGCGCGCCAGACCACGCGCGCGCCTCGCTCCGTTCGCCGCTCACCGCGTGGATGCCGCTCACCGGCGCAGCGCCTCCGCCCGGTCTCCGGCTGCGGCAGGGAGACGCCTCACTCGCCCCGCGGCTAGTGAGCGCGCGGTCGCTCTGTCGTCCTGCGCCACCCCCCTCCGCTCGAGGGCATGCCTTGCCCTGAGCACGCGCGCCCCCGCGAACGCCTGCTCGGTGCCACCGCCTCCGCCAACCGCCATCCAACCACGACCGCCCCACCCCGCCTCGCTAGTGATGCGGCCCGACAAAGCCGATATAGCTGCGCACGCTCTTTCCGCCCGACGCCTGCTTGCATCGCCTACCGCGCTCTCGCCTGCTGCGCCACTCTCCCTCCTCTGTCTGCCAATGGCGTCGCCGCCATTTATGGCCACCGCCTCTCTCGCCGCTCCGCCCCGGCCCTATAAAGGGAGGCCCGACGCCGCCTGTGCCCCCTTCCCCGCTCGCCCTCGAACCTCGCCACGCTCCCCTGCTCTCACTCTCAGCTCCACCTCACACCCTCTCCGTGGAGCTCCCCCTTCCGCACTGCCCCGCACCTCGTCGACACCACCACCAGCTTCGCCGCCACCTTGCGAAGCTCAGGCGCTCGCCTGTCGCCTCCTTGAGGCCCCAACGCCGCCGGAACCCCTGCTGCCCAACGCCGTCCCTGCCGCTCATGGCCCGTCGCCGTTCCGCCCCCGCCAGACCTTCTCTGTGCTACCAACCACCGCCAATCAACTTCCAATGAGCTCCTGCACCTCCCCCACAACTCCTTGCCCTCGATTGGTCGGCGCGTCGTTGGAATTTGGCCGAACCGCCGCCGGGTGTGCCGCCAAGGACACACTTGTGTCTTTTCCCTTCTTCCAGGAGCCTTAGCGCTAAAAGTTAGGGACCTCTGTGTGTTTAACCTATAGACCTAGGGACTAGATTGCAAGTTTACCTCGGTTTTTCTTTTATAATCGGCAAAAAATGTATTTAAATTTGGAAATTCACCAAAACTCATAGAAAACTCAGAAAAATGCAAACCAATTTTGCTAGACTCAGTATAAAGTGTCGTTTCTAATAAAAATACTTTTGGAACATGTCTCTGCTAGGATTAATGTTATATGTTTTAATCCTTGTTTAAGCCATTTAAATCATCATAAATTGCAGAAAAATGCTAAAATAGTAAATCCAACTCTTAAGTGTTTGTTTCAGAGAATGCAAGCTTATAAAAATGATGTGGAGCCTAGCTCAGATGTTTAAATCTCTATTTTAGTTTTATCATGGAAATCTAAGGTTGCTTTTGTCTTTTTGCACAATAATTAAACCAGAAACGAGAAAAATGTGAAACAAATTGGAATAAGCCAGTGGTGTAGTGTAGTTTGTAGGAAAAATGTGGAACCTGATCAGAAGCAGAGAGAAAACCACTTTCCTTTTTAGGGAAGAATAATAGGGTAAATGTATGGAAAAGAGATGCCCTTCACTAAAAATTATGAAACTTTCACCAAAGGCTCTATTTCACCTCTAGAACCTACTGTTAAAATTTCATCCCCAAATTCGTTATGGTTTTTGTTTTAAAAATGTTTAAGTATATACTACCTTAGGGGAATGAAGTAATCTAATTCTTTTTATGCACCTCCAAGGGACCTCAAATTTATGCAGTAGCTTATCTATGACAAATTTGAGTTTTTGTTAAATTTGTGGCTTCATAGCTTACTACTTGAAGATAGAAATAAATTTGGAAAATGGACCTAACTAAATGGAAGAAAGAAACCTTGAGTAATTATAAAGGTAATTTTCGGAAGAGGTACAAAACAACATTCAGAAATAGGATAACTTTCCGATCTAAAGTTTAATAAAGCTAAGTGCATATGTGTACACAATCACCATCAAATTAACCCCACGTTTTGTACCACAACACACCTTACCTTATGCAGATAAAGAAGGTGTAGAACCTTGTTTGGGTGAATGTGGTCATGATGTAATTTCTACTTCAGTGCTAATTCGTGTTTTGCATCCTATGAGAAAGCTTGGAAAATAAACTTGATGTATTTGCATTTCGTGTAGAGCTGAACCTCACTGACAGAATATACGAGCTTCACCCGGCGTCAGAAGAAGGAGCCATAGCCGATCTGCAGCAAGTCGGAGCCGAGCTCGTACTGGAGCAAGCCGAGGACCAGTTCGCTAACTCCCCGTGTGAAGGCAAGCCCTGGAGAATAAATTCCTATCTTTAACTACTTGCAATATATTTGGTTGCTTGATTGTGCATTTACATTTTTAGGAATTGATTGAAACTGTAGATGCATGAATTAGTGCCCTTGATTTGAACACTAGTATAATAGGCCGAGTAGTTGCAATGCTTAATAGGACTCGGTAAAAGTTGAGTGATTGACTGTCACTCGCGAGTTATAGGAGTTGTTTGCTTTCCTTTGGTTACAACTATAAGGACGATGGACGGGGCAGGGCTCTGTGAACTATTTTTGGTGGATTGCCCCACCTCTCTACATGAAATTGGACTAAGGCGATATGTGATAGTGTTCGTGATCAAGTGTTTAAAAGTACTAATCTCATATCTAGTATGGGATGGGGAAGCCTAGTAACTAATTGAACTGGAACGTGAGAGGATCGTTCCACTGTCTCTGGAATGGAGTTTCCTTGCAGCCGCATGTGGTGGCAAGTGCAGTCATGGAACGGCAGAGGTCGGGTCTATGGAGCCTTGTACCAAGGGAAGTGGGCTCGACACGGGTCTGGAATCGATGGGGACGGCTGACAAATGAAGCGACCCTTCATGATGCGTGGATGTCGTGGCATTAGGTTCGCCATGCATGGTTAAGAAATTCGAATCGATTCGTCTGCCTCTCACAGTTTGGGACTGCTTGATCGCTATGCTACACTGAGTAAGAATGAAAGATGATCATGATCAAATTTTGTTACCTGTAATTAATTGCTTGGAAAACTATGCTTGGTTAGTACAGTGGCTAACTTAGACTGGTAAATGAACGTAGAACTGGTGGCTAAAATATTAAAAGTAAGGACCTACACTAGTCGCTTTTGGGAAAAACAAACCCCAGAGCTAAAAAGCTTGCATGTCTAGGTGTTGGTGGAGTAGTACCACCGGTCGGTTAAGTCTTGTTGAGCGTAGTCGCTCAGCCTTGTTGTGGCATATCTTTTTCAGGTGATGTTGATGCCCCTAAGCTCGCTGCAAGTGGCACTTGGCCTCCCCAACTTCCTCCTGGTTGGACGGTTGAGTAGGATCCCTCCTCGGACAGCGAGGATCGGGATCATTGATGTCATGATCAGCTTCGTCATGATATCCTGCAGCGACGTTTAGCTTCCGCTTATTTATTTCTCTTATTTGAGAACTCTGCAAACTTTGCTTGAATTTTGAACTTGAGGTTGTAATAACTTAATGCACTTGCTTAATTGAGATGGACTGTTGTAATCTTTGTAACAACTCGCCTTCATGCGAGTCTTGCTTTCTCGATCCTGAGATACTTGGTTTATCGGATGAAATCCAAACGGACGACCAAGTTGATTTGTTTAATGTACATGATCACATGTTAAGCGGCTTAAGTATACTTTAGCCAAGTTAATTTGGGTGGTTCCACCACAGTTGGTACTAGAGCTTGAAGGCATGACAGAGAAAATAATAGATCCTAAACACCTTTTCTAAATAAAATTTGCAAGAAATTTATTTGAAAATTTCGTACGGTCGTTAAGGGTGAACTTAGTGCGAGAAGCCCTAGGGGAATTTTGGGTTATTTAAGGTGGCTATTAGCTATTAGTTATTTTACGGACTCACAGCACCTTCTCCCACATGTATCATACGTGCACAGATTTCCGCATCACGAGCATGCAGGGGTGATAGGAATTCTATTCCAAAGAACCTATCATCGCGGGTTTTTTCGCACACGTTTATCATACGTGCGCAAGGTTTTGTATGATGATTCATGCGAAGGGTGGTATGGTTCGATTCCAACAAGTCTATCATCACAGTTGTTCGCCCATGTCTATGATACGTGCGCATAATTTTGCATCACGAGAATGTGAAGGGTTATATGGTTCTATTCAAAGGGACCTATTTCCACGGTTGTTGCGTTGTCCATACAGCGTTAAACGCATGAGTGCCGTTTCTATAGCGAACAGTAATGAATGGGGACGCTTTCGTGAGTGCTAGCATGAAAGGTTCAAGTTATATTGTGTTTTTCTGTAGGTACACTAACCGCGTTCACGTAGGAAATGATATTAGAAACCCGACAAGTAATTATAGGGAGGGACGTAATTGTTGCTTACCACTAGCCCTAACCATGTAAGCCCAAAACTTTTTAGCAATTGTTTCGGTTGACAGGATGTAGGTCATGCATGCATCATGAATTAAAATCTGTGAAACCAAAAAGCTGAATCATCCTCGCATATGTGTTTAAAGTTTTATCCCGCGTTAAGGATTTTCTACCTGTCCTCTTTAGCATGTTTGCCTTGTAAAAATCTTTTGGGTTGTTTCATGTGTTATCTCTAGAAACTTTATATAATAAAATTGTGTAAAAGCCTTTAATTAAGATGCTGGTAAAATTTGGTAAATTTAACTCAAAATAATTGTAAGCTATGATTAGTGTTGTAACTCCTTGTTGTTGAAAAACCCAGTTTGTGCACCTGTTGGAGTTTCACTTTTTCGACTTCCTTAAGGACATTTTCTGCTAGGCCCTGCTTAAGCAAAGTTGTGAAGAACTGAATGGAGAACTTCATGGTAAAATTTTGACTTATTTGGACCTCTGGTTTGGGAGTTATATTCAGTTTACTGCTGCATTGTCTCTGAAATTGCAGCATGTATCACCTATTAAAAACCTAAGCATATCACCCTGTTAGGATCTGTTTCCACTGCACCTCAGAATACCAAACTTGTTACCAACTTTCTAAAGAATATTCTGGTAAAATTTGAGAATTTTGGATGTATGCTTGTTGAGTTATGAGTTTTTCTCTAACCTACCAGAATCTGTTGCTCATTTCAAGTTTTGATCTTATGTCTCGTTTATCGATCTTTGGTTCCAGATGGCCGCTCCTGGGCATGTGGTTCTCAGTGCGGATGGCACCTCCCACTCCATGTGCCTACACTTTGAGGGCTTTCCCGCCATCATGTGGGATACCTTGAGCTAGTTTGGGTACCAGTCGCCGCCCATTTATGCGGGATGTGAGTACCAGGAGCATGGGGTTCAGAGGTGCAGTGTACACGTGATAGTACCCCCACCCCTGGAGCAGCCATAGTGGCCACCGATTGAGGTTTTGGCCTATGGTCATACACTTGAGGACACATGGGAGTCTGCTGCCCTGCAAGCACTAACTCAGTTCTGCAAGCTACACCCTTTTGAGATTTTCTTGGATCCGATTGGCTTGTTCCCCGCTAGGGACAAGCGGGATGCGGATTGGCTTGACAGAATGAATAATATGGAGGTGTTGGCAGCCATAAACCCACAGCGCACGATTTTCACCTCAGCACGGTGCATGAATGCACTATTCCGACTGATCAAGCTCCAGGGTAGAGCTATGGCTACCTTGGCTAGGATGGCTGTGGATACCCAGGAGACTCTCACTACCACCAAGAGAGACTTGGTGACTAGTCGCTTGAGCTCATCCAGACGGGCATACGGATCTCTGACATGGAGACTCGGATCACCGAGCTGGAGGAGGAGGTAACAGATATGGAGCACGACATGCAGGTGCTCGCACAGGAGAAGTTGGATGTTGAGATGGAGCTAGTTGTTGCCAATGCACACTTGGATGAGCACCATGCCGAGTTAAATGCAATCCATGCGCTTGAGCAGCAGGGGGAGAATGACCCGATGGAGGAGGAGGAGGAAGAGGAAGACCCCGAGGAGATCGAGGGTGTCTTGGGCATGGACTTCGAGGCCGTTCAGTCTCCTCCCCGAGTTGGTGACGCTCCTTCTCCGGCACACAGCACTTCCTCCGTGGGCAACTTAGATGACTTCTAGGTGTTTGTTGTATCGAGTCGGTCTTTTTGTTGTTACTCCTTGGCAACCTATGTTTTGGATGGTGATGTAATAGGTTAGCCTCGAGTTAATAACCCTTCTTGTACCAAAGAACTTGTCACAAGCCCAGACTTGCCTTGTCATGAAGTAATCTTAATGATCGTAATCTTGGCAGATTTAAGTTGCTGTTTTGATCTCACTTTTACTCCAACTTATGTCCACTTTTAAGATGAGTTTTGAATACCAAAGTTGTGCGGAAATTTGTGTTCTAACTGCTCGTAAAATTTCAGCTCCTTTGGATCTGTTAAACTCGTGTTAGAACTAAATTTCCACCGCCTAGCTTGCTGAAAAACAGCCTGCTTAGCAACACACTAACCTCGTTTTTCAACCATGGTACTTTTCAGTTCGGTTAGCAAACGTAAAAAAAAGTCACTGAGTATGGAGTGATCTAACTGCTGACCAAGGATGGAAAGAAGAGATATGCACCTACTCAATAAAAGATGGGAAACCATGTGCATAACAAAGAAGAGATATGCACCTACTCAATAAAGGATTTTATTGCTGTCTTTCCCACTAGTGGCAAGATGGATGCTTATGATTTAGCACATAATTTTACTTGTGGTTAAGCAAGCTTCCGGATTATGTGACTAATGGAAAAGTACACTCTTGCAGATGATGCGCAGCACTCATTCGGAGTCGCTTCCAATTGGTGACAGGGATAACCAAGCACCATCTCAACCACCGCCCCTTCCGCCGTCACTCGCAGACGTTTTGGCCGCGCAAACCGAGCTCCTACGACACCTGGTCCAAGGGCAGCAGCAGCCCCAGGGAGGACGAGGTCCCCCGCAGCCCCAGGTCACTCGTTATGAGGATTTCCTGGGCACACAACCCCCGACCTTCCACAAGTCGGAGGACCCGCTGGATGCCAACACTTGGATTCACATGATTGAGTCCAAATTTGAGCTCCTCACCGCCCCGTGCCTGGATCCGAACAAGGCCCGGTTTGCAGCCCAACAACTGCGTGGTTCTGCCCACCTCTGGTGGGACCACTACCACACCATGCAGTCGGCTGACCACGTCGGCAGCTGGGACGAGTTCAAGACCGCTTTCAGGGGCCACAATATCCCTGAGGTGTTGGGATACGAGGTAGGCTACGCTAGCACAAAATAAAAATTTTCTATAGTGTAAGCTAGGAAAACTGCCATATATGGATCACAGGATTACCACTCGACGCACAAGTGCTTAAGTTGTAGAATCGCATCAGGGCAGCGAAGTCAATCAGCATAGTCGAACATGTCGACGTTGAGCAGCTCCTCAGCAGCTCGTCCACGTACAGCGAGGTCCTCCTCGTGCCACGGCTCATTGTCGGCTCATCGTGGCTCGTCCAAGTGCTGCAGGTGCAACACCTCCAAGGTATCCACACGTGCAGGAGGAAGCGTCGCAAGCCGGACTACTAGGTCCGCGAGTTGCAACAGGGCGAGGGCGTGGGAGATACGGTGGCTATGCTTCGACCAAAAGGTGTAAACCCTAGGGCGCCCCCACTCGTCTATTTATAGAGGTTCCTGATGGGCCTCTAGGTCCGAGGCCCATTAGTACTCCTAAACCCGATCCAATTTGGATCACATTCGAATTGGGCTTCCAGCCCCTTAAGTGTGTGATCCTATAGGTTCGGATACGTATAGACATGGCCCGAGTACTCCTACTCAGCCCAATAGTTGGTAACGGCCTCTGGTAAGATGTGCCAACTTCTATACACACACGAAGATCATATCAGACAAACCGTCACAACATCACGTACATGCTATTCCCTTTGCCTCACGATATTTGGTCTAGCTCCAAGCCGACCGCTCTTTCTCGATCCTATGATTCGGAATCCCTTTGTAGGTTAACTCTTAACCTTACGTAGCATGGTCATGCATTTCCGGATCCGATCACTCGAGGGTTCTAGAGATATCTCTCTCAATCAGAGAGGGGCAAATCCCATCTTGATTGACCATGCCTCATAGCATGCTTCTTGACAAACCCGAAAGCTACCTTTTTAACTACCCTGTTACGGTGTAGCGTTTGATAGCCCCTAAGTAAGTCGATCCACATCTTGGGTACATGTGACAATCTCAGGTCTAAGGACAAAACATACATGTTGTGTAAAGAGAGAACTACTTCTCGTGTTGGGTAAGTCCTAGCACATGTCTCTATGTGCCCACATTATTAGTTTGACATCTTCATGTCCATGACTTGTGAAACATAGTCATCAACTAATACATGTGCTAGTCTAATATTCATATGTGTCCTCACATGAACTCCGACTAGGGATAACTTTAGAATAACCATACAAGTAAAGAGTTTCACATACAATTCACATAATTGCAAATCAGTTCAAGTAGCCTTTAATGGATATTCAATGAACACAATATACAAATCATGGATACAATCAGATATCATCACCTCTATGATTGCCACTAGGGCATATCTCCAACATGAGGGCCTACTAGAGCGTAAGCTCAATGAGTTACTGGCTCTCACCTAGGGAAGCTGTGATGTCCTGCATTACGCGCAGGCCTTCAACGACCTGTGCCGCTACGCCAGCTATCACGCGGATACGGATGAAAAGAGGAGAGATCGGTTCCGCAGAGGCTTGAGTCTTGAACTCAAGGAAAGGCTGAACCCCATCAAAGTGGACTCCTACAATGAGCTGGTGAACTTGACAATTTCCCAGGAAGACTGTATGAAGGCCCTCAAGGCCGACATGAAGCGGAAAGCTCCGATGATATCACCTAGCCCGCTTGCTCGAAAGTTCAGGATGGTGCCCCCTTCAATACCTCGCAGACCAGCGCAGCCTGGGAGATGGGTTGCTCACCCTCCACTACCGACAGTACCTCGTTTCCCTGGTTTCCAGCCGTAGGCACCTCAGCCCTACCTTCCACTGCTGTCGCACCCTGCAAATGGTAACCGCTGTTTCACCTGCGGCAATGTGGGACATTTTGCTAAGGACTGCCCCAAGAACAAGAATCAACGCCCTCATCAGAGTAATGCCATGGCCAACAAGGGGAAGAAGCCCAAGGTGCAGATTTGACAGGAGAGGTTGAACTTCACCAATCTGGCAGAACTCCCGGAAGGTGCGCCAGTAATGACGGGTACATTTCTTGTCCATAATCAATATGTCCTTATTTTGTTTGATTCGGGAGCGTCTCATAGTTTTATTGGAAATAATACTGGTGAGAGATGTGGGTTGAGTGTTTGTCACACAAAAGGGTCATATATGATCTCGACCCTAGGTGGAAAAATAGCTTCCGACCGAATAAATCACCTTGTACCTATCAAGTTAGGCAAAATTCTTTTTAAGGAAAATCTCATCATTCTTGACCTAGAAGGGATAGATATCATCTTGGGTATGGACTGGATGAACCGACACCAAATGATGCTAGATATCTCTGCTCGAGCTATCCACATAAACTCACCCCTAAACGGCAGCTCTATATTACACCTGCCCCACCAAGAGTGTGTAAATTCTTGTGCCTATCCGGTGATGGAAACCCAGCTAGAAGATATTCTTGTTGTCTGCGAGTATCCCAATGTATTTTTGGATAACCTGCTAGGCATGCCACTAGACAGGGATATTGAGTTTGCTATTGAGTTACAGCCAGGCATAACACCGATATCAAAAAAGGCCATATCGAATGCCACCCGCAGAGCTGGCAGAATTGAAGACCCAGTTGCGTGAACTATTGGAGAAGGGTTTCATTCACCCCAGTACATCACCATGGGCTGTTTGGCATTGTTTGTGAAAAAGAAGGATGAGAGTCTACGCATGTGTGTGGACTACCGACCTCTCAATGCAGTCACTATCAAAAATAAGTACCCTCTTCCCCGCATTGATGTGTTGTTTGATCAATTAGCTGGAGCTAGAGTATTCTCGAAGATAGACCTTTGCTCTGGATATCATCAGATCAAGATCCGACCATGTGATATTTCCAAAACGGCTTTCTCTACATGGTATGGACTCTATGAGTACCTAGTTATGTCTTTTGGGCTCACTAATGCACCTGCTTATTTCATGTATCTCATGAATTTGGTGTTCATGCCCGAATTGGACAAATTCGTTGTGGTATTCATTGATGATATCCTGGTATACTCCAAGAGTGAAGAGGAGCATGCCGAGCATCTTCGTGTAGTTCTTCAGCGCCTAAGGGATCATCAGCTATATGCCAAGTTCTCCAAGTGTGAGTTCTGGTTGGAGAGTGTTAAACTCTTGGGACACACTATCTCTCAAGATGGCATTGCGGTCGACCCCAACAAAGTACAAGAGGTCATGGACTGGAAGCCACCCACCTCGGTTCGTCAGATTCGAAGCTTCCTCAGTCTATCAGGCTACTATCGGCGATTCATTCCGGATTTCTCAAGGATAGCTAAGCCTATGACTGAGTTATTGAAGAAAGGAGTCAAATTCACATGGAGTGACCAATGTGAAGAAGCTTTCCACACCTTGAGAAGACTTTTGACTTTCGCCCCGGTCCTAGCTCAACTTGACACTACTAAGCTGTTCAACGTTTATTGTGACGCCTCCGACACTGGACTTGGATGTGTTCTTATGCAAGACAACCGAGTCATTGCCTATGCCTCACGAGCGTTACAGCCACATGAGTTGAACTACCCTACACATGATTTTGAATTGGCAGCAGTGATCCACGCTCTAAAGATATGGAGACACTATCTTATGGGCACTCACTGCAATATCTACACCGATCAAAAGAGCCTCAAATACATCTTTACTCAAGCAGATCTTAATATGCGGCAAAGAAGATGGTTGGAATTAATCAAAGACTATGATCTAGTTCTCGATTCATCCCGGCAGTAATAAGATGTATCCTGACCTCTGGCAAAATTTTTGGTGGAGTGGAATGAAACTGGAAATTGTGCGCTATGTCTCGGAGTGCGACATGTGTTAACGTGTCAAGGCAAGCCACTTGAAGGTAGCAGGCACCTTGCAACCGCTACCTATCCATCCTAGAAATGGAAGGATATCAGCATGGATTTCATTATGGGATTATCCGTTACCTCTCAGCGTCATGACTCTATCTAGGTTATAGTGGACCACCTCACTAAGACAGCACACATCCTTCTCGTTCACACTACCTATACAGCTCGGAAATATGCGGAGTTATATCTTGACCATATTGTTTCCTTGCATGGTATTCCGAAGACAATCATCTCTGATCGAGGTGCTCAATTTGTGGCACGCTTTTGGGAACAACTATAGTCACCGCTTGGCACCAAATTAATTTGTAGCACCACTTACCACCCTCAGACTGATGGCCAAACAGAAAGGGTGAACCAAATTCTAGAAGATATGCTACATTCTTGTGTCATGCATTTTGACAAAAATTGGGACGAATGCTTGCCAAAGAATCCTCATATAACAATAGATACCAATCTAGCTTGCAAATGGCACCATTTGAAGCCCTTGACGGGGATACATCCCCAGTACCCGCAAGGAAGGAAGAAGTCAGACTCCTACTAGGATTCCCCTGTAATCCGACTAGGACTAGTCCCGAGTACTCCTACTAGGACTCCTCCTTGTAATCCGACTAGTACTCTGCCCCCTGGAGTATATAAAGGATGGCAAAGGTACCTAGCTCGGCAGAGTCAGACCTCAAGATCATACCTCAACACACGATCCCTCAGGACCAGAACATACATCAATACAAACCAACACACAGGACGTAGGGTATTACACGATCTAGCGGCCCGAACCTGTCTAAATCGTGTTCCTTGCGTCACCATTGATTCCTTGATTCTCGACGACCCTTACCGCATAAAATACCACCTAGGGTACCCCCTAGGCAGGTTGCTAGTCTAAAACACCGACAGCTGGTGCGCCAGGTAGGGGGACTCGTCGAGTTTCTCAGCGCGAACTCAATGGCAAAGATCATCATTAGGCCCGCCTTCTTTATCAAAGCCGGCGCAACCTTCATTTTTGGATCCTGGCTCTGCATCGCAGACGGCGCCGGATCGTTCCAGCGCCAGATCGTCAACTTCGACGGCGACCTCAGGTTCCACCGCGATTCGAACTCGAACTCCAACGGTGACTCCGGGTCCGACTACAACTCGGAGTCCGACGGCGACTCTGAGTTTGACTACAACTCGAAAGTCCGACTACATCGCAAGCTCGCCAACGACTACGGGCGGCTCAACGATGATTTCATCGACTATGTCGTAAGCACGCCGACTACTCCAGCCAAGCATGGTCTACGCTCAAAACGCATCCTTATCTCGAGGTATTGGATTAGTCTGACCCTCTAAGCCGGGGGTCGAGCGATTCGAAGCCTTGCGGCAAGGGGTCGGGCGCATCCGACCCCGGGACCAAAGGTCGGGCGAGGCGGAGTTCCACCCTCAAGGGGTCGGGCACATCCGACCCCGAGACCAAGGGTCGGGCAAGGTGGAGTTCGACCCTCAAAGGGTCGGGCGCATCCGACCCTGATACCAAGGGTCGGGCGAGGCGGAGTTCCATCCTCAAAGGGTCGGGCATGTCCGACCCCGGGACCTTGGGTCGAGCGAGACGGAATGAACTACTCCTCGCCCACGTCAAGACAACCACGATCAGCTTGCCGACCACTCCATCAGCTACGGGAAGCTCGTCGACGACTTCAACTCGTCTCGACTAAAAATTAGTCGGGGCAAACTTTGCATCACCGACAACTAGTCAGAATCGCCTCCGACTAGTCGACTTCATCAACGACCATCACGGCTTCGTCAACAATCATCCACAAATCAAGCTAAGTCACTTTTCTAAATTATTTTCCGGCTTATTCTCCGTTTGCACGCAACACGCGCTCTACTTGCCGGAAACTCCTACACGCAACGCGCGCTCTATTCGCCGGAGGGCAGCAAACTCTTTCGCGCTACCGCGCTCCCTTTTTTTTCGCAACAGCGAATTTTCCTTATCTTCTCTTGAGGTCACTACTCTTCTCGAGTAGTACACGCCTTAACTCGTGAAAGCCTCAGGTGCATCTGTCACGCCTAAGCCCATACGCGTATACAAGGCCGATCTCACACACGCAACGGCAACGGCTACCCAGAGACTGAGAGCCTAAGCGTAACAGGCTAACTACTCCGGAAGAATACGATTGAAACAAGAGCTTGACTCGCAATCATGCAGTCTCTTTCTTGTCGCAGCAGCGACTCCTCTCACTTTTGTCTTCTCTTAAGGTCACTACTCTTCTCGAGTAGTACACGCCTTAACTCGTGAAAGCCTCAGGCACATCTGTCACGCCTAAGCCCATACGCGTATACGAGGCCGATCTCACACACGCAGCGGCAACGGCTACCCAGAGACTGAGAGCCTAAGCGTAACAGGCTAACTACTCGGGAAGAGTATGATCAGAATAAGAGCATGACACAACTTTCATACTGATCACTAGATAAATTTCAGCAGTTTCAAAATCCTACAAATATGCTCATAATGTACGCATTTTTTCTTTCAGGTCAAGCTTTGGTGACGATGCTCGTCGCGACGCCCACTAAGCATGCCTCTAACGGCACAGGCTAGTTCCCGAACTCGGGGGATAAGCACCAATCAGTACTCGGAATATCTCTAGTGGCTCAGCTAGCTCCAAAGCTCGGGGGCTAAACGCTGCAAAGCTACTCGATGTGGCTCCAACGACTTACCTGGCGCATAAGCACGGGGGCTGGACGCCGCAAGACTACTCGAATGATGACCTGAGTGAAGACTCAAGACCCTCGGGTTGATTATTCAATCAATCCAAGGCTCAGGGGCTGATAAGCTACACCCAACAATCGATTTTTTTCAAGTCAAAAGAGAAAGATTCAAGATTTTGACCCTCAGCCTGATTTTACGATTCAACCTAAGGCTCGGGGGCTACTCCATATGGAGTGCGACTTTCGCCGCCCTCCATACACGAAGACTACAAAATCATGTTGATCAAGACTTTGAGCACACCATAGCCTCATGGCAGCTTTGAGAAGCATTGAAAGATTCAGCCTGACAAGGTACTCGAAGAGCACCAAGACTACTCGGCGAATATCTCAAGACTACTCGAAGACTGCTGCATTCGACTATGAAGCGCTCGGGGGCTTGACGGGGATACATCCCCAGTACCCGCAAGGAAGGAAGAAGTCAGACTCCTACTAGGATTCCCCTGTAATCCGACTAGGACTAGTCCCGAGTACTCCTACTAGGACTCCTCCTTGTAATCCGACTAGTACTCTGCCCCCTGGAGTATATAAAGGATGGCAAAGGTACCTAGCTCGGCAGAGTCAGACCTCAAGATCATACCTCAACACACGATCCCTCAGGACCAGAACATACATCAATACAAACCAACACACAGGACGTAGGGTATTACGCGATCTAGCGGCCCGAACCTGTCTAAATCGTGTTCCTTGCGTCACCATTGATTCCTTGATTCTCGATGACCCTTACCGCATAAAAGACCACCTAGGGTACCCCCTAGGCGGGTTGCCGGTCTAAAACACCGACAGCCTTGTATGGCCGAAGGTGTCGAACACCCTTGAGTTGGTCACAAGCAGGAGAAAGACGGACCTACGGACCTGATCTAGTGATTGAAGCCGAAGAACAAGTGAAGATAATTCAGACACATCTCAAGGCCGCTCAGTCACGATAGAAAAATTACTCTGGTAGAAGGAGAAGACCCTTGTAGTTTTATATTGGTGATCATGCATACCTTCGAGTCTCCCCGACTAAACGTGTGCAACGGTTTGGGGTCAAAGGGAAATTGGCTCCCGCTACATTGGCCCCTATGAAATTCTGGAGATATGCGGGCCCGTCACATATCGGATAAAACTTCCCGAGAAGCTTTCAGCCATTCATGACATCTTCCATGTCTCTCAACTTAAGAAGTGTGTTCGAGTCCCGATAGAAATTTTGGGAGCAAGAGCATCTCGAAATCGAGCCTAATTATCCTATGCGGAGTATCCTATCAAGGTCCTCGATCGTAAGGAAAGATACACCCGAAGACAAGTTGTGAGGATGTATAAAATTCATTGGAGTAACCACACAGAAGATGAAGCGACTTGGGAAATGGAGGAATACCTTAATAATTACTTCCATAGTTTTCTTTTCGATCAGGGAGGTAAGGCACGCAAACCACACTAGTTCGTTCTTGTACTCAAATCTCAGAACAAGATTCCTTGGTAGGATGTAACAACCTAGCCTAATTAAACTATGCTTAATATTAAATAAAGCCATTAGAGCACAAAGAAGAACAATTGGCAGTTGTGAAGACAAGTAAAAAGACACTTTTGCCCTCACAAGCTAAACCACTGTTTAAGCCTTAACTCAAATTTTTTTTAAGAACTTAAAAATCTGTCCAACTAAGAGTTGTAGAACTCAACTTTTCTAACAACTTTTATTTTTGGTGTTTTGTCTGAATCCGAGTAGAAGACCTTGAAAACCTCGAAATTTGAATGTGTCAATTTAGGAAAAACAGATGAAGTCCCAACTTTGGAGCTCTTTATCTTAAAACTTTACAATATAAACTCAACCTAAACCCTATACCAAAGTTTTAGAGATTCGAGACCTTAACAGCTTTTACTAAGGGAGCAAGGTTGAAATCTGCACAGAAAGCTTTCAAAACCCATGTCAAAGTCGACCATTTTTGTCAACTCAGCCCAAGGCCTGCAACCCTTGGCTAAGTCTGGAATCAGTTCGACCAGGCATCTTGATGTGAGCTTATCTCTCAAAAGTTGGATCGAACATCACAAAACCCTTTATAAGAGTTTGAGAACTAAGTTTATACAACAACTTTGTCAATTGGGCTCTGGTCTAATTCGCATCAGAAGCTTTTTAAAATTTGGGCTCAAGTCAGCCAGAAACTCAAAAATCAGCCAAACCGTCGTTTTTGCATAAGTCTGAAATTCGGCGTTCCTCCAAACTTTGAAGGTTTGTATCTTCAAATCTCCTATGAATTTGAACTCAGTTCAAATATGAAAGTTGAATTTGCATCTGAGGACTACAACTTTTGTAAAGGGAGTTAATGTTGCACAATCCAAGAATCGGGAGATCTAGGCGCTTGAAGACCGGCGTGGCGAAACGATGCCGCGGATCCGTTCACCGCTTGCCACATGGACGCTGCTCACTGGCGCAGCGCCTCCACCCGGTCTCCGGCCACGACAGGGAGACGCCTCGCGCGCCCCAAGGCCAATGAGCGCACGGTCGGTCTATCGTCCTACGCCACCCCGCTCCGCCCGAGGGCACGCCCCGCCCTGAGCACGCGCACCCCCGCGAACACCTGCTCGGCGCCGCCGCCTCCGCCAACCGCTGCCCAACCACGACCGCCCCACCCCACCTCGCCAGTAACGCAGCCCGGCAAAGCCGATATAGCTGCGCATGCTCGCTCCGCCCAACACCTGCTTGCATCACCTGCCGCGCTCTCGCGTGCCGCACCACTCTCCCTCCTCGGTCCGCCAATGGCGCCGCCACCATTAATGGCCGCCGCAGCGCCCCGACACCCTCTTGTCCCGTCCGCTAGCACCGTGATTCCGCCTCGCTCACCGCTCCGCTTCGGCCCTATAAAGGGAGGCCCGGCGCCGCTTGTGCCCCCTTCCCCACTCACCCTCGAACCTCACCGCGCTCCCCTACTCTCACTCTCAGCTCCACCGCACACCCTCTCCGTGAAGCTCCTCCTTCCGCACTACCCCGCACCTCGTCAACACCACCACTAGCTTCGCCGCCACCTCGCGAAGCTCAAACGCTCACCCGTCGCCGCCTCCAGGCCCTAACGCCGCCGGAACACCCGCCGCCCAACGCCATCCCTGCTGCTCGTCGCCCATCGCTGTTCCACCCCTGCCAGACATTTCCACGCTCCCAACCGCCGCCAATCAACTTTCGATGAGACCCCGCACTGTCGGTGTTTTAGACCGGCAACCCGCCTAGGGGTACCCTACGTGGTCTTTTATGCGGTAAGGGTCTTCGAGAATCAAGGAATTAATGGTGACGCAAGGAACACGATTTAGACAGGTTCAGGCCGCTAGATCGCGTAATACCCTACGTCATGTGTTGGTTTGTATTGATGTATGTTCTGGTCCTGAGGGATCTGTTTTGAGGGGGGTCCCTGCCCAGCCTTATATACCCGGGAGGGCAAGGTTACAAGTCTGAGTCCTAATCAGGTACTATTACAGAGTTCTACTCGGTATCGTCCGAGTAGTTTTCCATAAACATACAAGACTAGTCCGAGTAGGATACACCTATCCTTGTTCTGATCACGTCCGAGTACGTCCCATAGTGGGCCGCTCAAGGCCTACTTGTGGGTCCGGGGAGTAGTCCCGACAAGCCCCCGAGTACTTTGTAGTCGTGCGCCATAGTCTTAGGTGCTGCAGGCACTACCCGAGTAGTTTTGCGGACTGAAGTGCCCGAGTACTGTTGCGTGGCTGGAAGGTACTCTTTCTGCAGCTTCGAGTTGTCTTCGTTTCGAGTAGTTTTTATATGGTAGTGCGATGTCAATCGCACTCCATATGGAGTAGCCCCCGAGCCTTAGGTTGAGTCGAAGACTCAGGCTTAGGGTCAAACCAGCTTTTGCCTATTTTACCCTCAGAGATCTTGAAAAAGAAAAAACTGACCAACAGGTACGGTACCCGCAGCCCCCGAGCACTTAGGCGATTCTTGTCGTTGAAGTGGTCATCAATCCGTTGACTGTAGTAGCCGTTGGGTGTTCATGGCGATTAATACGCGATTTGATCTGACCATTGTGCAACTGACGCATCGAATCCGGAGCTGGCGGAGATAAATCTGAAAAACCCCCTTTTCAGTTGTTGTGACGCCGCACAGGCACTTAGATCTGTTTCTTTCCTCCTCCTTTGTGCCTTCGCTCGCTGTGTCGCCGCCGCCGGTGCTGCCACCTCCACCGCTGCCGCTTAGATCCGAGTGGAAACCTCTTAACTTGAGGTTGAGTCTTAGCGGATGCGCTCCAAGAAGATAGGTAAGAAACCTGAGAAGATCCAAGGCAAGGCTCTGGCGACGAGCAAGGTTAGATCCAAGTAGGGGAAGGAGTTGGTGCTGCTGGCACCGAAGGTGGGGCTGACGAACCAGACAGCTCCGCTGCCGCCTGGGGCAACTTGGCAACACTCAGTGATGAAAGAAGAGGGATTCCAAGCGCTAGTTGACGCCAAGCTCCTTCAACCGAAGGAAATCGTGCAGCGGCGCCCTGCATTTCCCAATGCGTGGCAGTTTGAAGAACATCCGGCGGAAACGGTGATGCTTGCTCACTTCATGGAATGGGGACTGGCCGTGCCTACCTCCGACTTCTTCATAGGTATTCTCGAGTACTATAATCTTCAGCTCGTCCACTTGAATCCCAATGGAGTACTGCACATGGCTATCTTTGTTCATCTGTGCGAAGTTTTCCTAGGAGTACCTCCAAGTCTCGAGCTATTCAGGAAATTGTTCCGTTGCAAGCCTCAGTCGAGTGCCCAGCGGATGGAGGTCTTTGGAGGCGTCGGGTTCCAACTCAGGAACTCGAGTGCATATATTGAGTACAATCTGACCGACTCCCATGGGGATTGGAAGAAAAGGTGGTTCTACGTCGGGAACCATGATCCTCGCACGCCTGTGGTGACTGGTCACGCGCCCAAGCATGCGGAAAATTGGATAAGTGAGCCTGAGGATACCCCGGAACTTGATCTTCAGATGCAGCAAATCACTGAGTTGAAAGCACTCGATTTGACTGGGATCAACGTAGCAACCAGCTTTCTGAAAAGAAGGGTCCAGTCACTTAAAAAACGCGCTCACCCGGGCAGTGAGTACAAAGGTCTGAAAGATCCTTCACGTATGTCCGAGGAGGACATATCTGACGATGATGTGGAGGCGCTGCTGGCGAAATTCTTCAGGAATTATTAGGGAGTACCAGTAATCCCTGCGGCTCTTCGCCAGTATGAATCCTGGTACGAGCCAGAGGTGGTAAGTATTTCCTTCCTGACTTGTTTCCCTTTGACTTGTGATTCTTGTTGCTGACACCGATTTGCTATTTTAGAAGTCCCGAGTACTTGATGGCTATGTGGCACAGTCGGAAGAAGAGTCAGAGGCCGCCGTCGAGGAGTTAGAGGATGAACCTTCTCCCCCTGTCAAGAGGCGCAGAGTAGTCCGCAAGATGGCTGCGCCTAAGTCTGTTGCAACCACTGAAAAGTCTCGGGGTACCACGGTATGTAGTCGATGACTTGTATGTCACTGATGAACTCGAGATATTTTATTGATGTGGTGAATCATGTCTTGGTTCATGAAGGCTGTAGACGAGACTATTTTTGAAGAGATAGCCGCGTCCGACCCTGAAGTCGGTGAGGCGGCCGTTGACACATTGCCGGAGAAAGTGCTGTCAACAGCTGTGGTAGCCCCCGAGTTAACCATGCCAACTCCATCAGCTGCCATGCCGCCCACTGCTGATCAGGCGGTTCTGGGGCTGCCTGCTGGAGTAGCAAAGGAGGTGTCACCAGTACTTGCTACTGGCGCCTTGCTGTCAAACGTGATCACCAGCGGTAAGCGATGTCCTTGTCAAATGTAGTCATTTGAGTAGTACTGTAGTCTTGACTTCGGTTTTGTAGGTCTTGGTGAGAAAACGGCACCGGCGGCCATTCCCGCAGCTCCGAGTACTCGGCCACCTATTGCCGAGAAGAAACGTGTGCGACTGCCGCCATGTTCAACTCGGTGAGCTCCCTTGTCCATTTGAATGATGTTGCATTGTCTGGAAATCATGTAGTAACACTTTGGCGGTGCAGGGATGCAGAGGAAACTATCCCTATAGAAATAGGGGTAGTACCGGACCCTTTGCCCACAACATCTGTTCCTTTTGAGGACATGATTGTTGAAGAAGTTCCCGAGGTTGACCCGGGTCATCTTGGAGCTACGATGTCGATGCTTCAAGATGTGATTCGCTCAGTAGAGGAACCTGCTGCTGCATCAGGCTCGGGAAGTGCCGGCCTGTCCTCATCCTCTGGCGAAGTGCTGGCTGTAGTTGAGAAATCCAAGCAAGCGACTGCTCCAGGTAAATGCCTGTATTTTGTTATTGTAGTTGTAGTCGGTAGCTGATATGGTGAATGTTGTAGGTGCTGCTTTGGGTACAGTTCCTATTGTGGAGAGTACCCAAAGGCCGGTACTCAGCCCGCCTTCTGATTTGGAGCTTCAGAGGGCCATGGATGTGTTCTGGGGCGTCCAGGTAGATATTGCTGATGTTACTGCAGGAGCCGAGTAGTCGTGAAGCGTGAAACTTACCACAACGTACTCTAACCTTTTCAGGAAAGAAACCACCAGCTGGAGCAGGAGTGCGCCCGCCTGAGAGAAGCGCTTCAGGTTCATGAAGTCAGGGCGAAATCCTTTGCCGTGGAACGCGCAGATGACGCCGTTCTGCAGGAGAAACTCGAGAGCCGCTATAAATCCTTGAACAAGAAGTATCAAGGTAAGTATTGCGACTACTTTGGGTGTGTCCAACTGTAGTTGGTTGTGGCCTGAGTTCTTTTTGCTTTGTAGAGCTCAAGAAACAGGAGGCGTCTGCAAGGAACCAGGTCATTGATTGGAGGAACGCTCATGACCGAGTGGCAAATGAAGCCGAACATCTTCGAGCCACGCTCGCTGAAGCAAAAGCTGCATGCGAGCACCAGCGGGACCGAAAGATGCAGAATGGCGTGATGCTTGCCATGGCCATGGTGGCGTGCAGGGATCATGCCCAGACCTTGGGACGACTTCGTGGCGAACTCCAAGAACTGTCTGGAGCGGCCAAAGATTTGGTGAACGCCATAGGCCCCGTGGAAGGCGCAGGGCCGCAATCGCTAGTGGAGCGACTAAGAGCTGCCCCGAGTAAAGTAGCAGGACTTTGCAAAACTATTTGCAAACAGGTGCTTGCAGTTGTGAAGTCCTACTACCCGAGGGAAAACTTGGCGGCGGCTGGTGATGGCGTGGCTCGCAACTGCACAGAGGAGGCCTATGCGCAGTACCTTGAGGAGGCGGAGCCCATTGCAGCCAAGATGTCGGAGTTCGTCTCTTTAGAAGAACTTTGAGCTTTTTGTGTGTATTCTTATTCTTGTACCAAGTATGTTGATACTTCTGAATATCAAGATTTTGGAGTTTAGGGTTCGTTTGTCTTGCGAAAAAAAAGCTGTTGAATCCCGAATTGGTGCAACTCTGCTGTGCCCAACCCTTTGAGGGAGTAGCTCCACCTCGCCTGACCCCGAGTCCTGGGGTCGGATGCGCCCGACCCTTCACGGGTGGAACTCCGCCTCATCCGACCCCGAGTCCTGGGGTCGGAGGCGTCCGACCCCTCGCGGGTGGAACTCCGCCTCGCCCGACCTTAGGTCCTAGGATCGGATTAGTCAGAGCCCCCCGTCGTGTAGGCTAAACTTGGCTTGTAGTAGTCCCAAGTATCAAGTAGTCGTAATGCTGTTTGAGTACTCGTCTTTTGAGGGACACGGATGTATTGTACTCGGCTGTCCTTTGTTGCCGTACGGGTGTACTGAGCTCTTTCATCCGTTGCGGAGGTACGGGTGTACTGTGCTCCTTTGTCTGTTGCAGCATGAGTGCAGCCACATGGGTGGAGTCAGGAGTCGTCAGACTCATTGATCACGGGTACACAGTAACTCTTGGGCCGGTGGTAAGTGGAGCTTTCGGCTATAAATAGAGCCATCTGGTGGGCGAGCCAACTCAAGCTCTTGAGTAGCAATGGATTGCCTGCGGTTGCTTCTGTTTGAGTGTAGAGAGCCAGCAAAGAGCGCACCGGTGCTAGAAGATTCCTCATAGATTAAGGCCACCTTGCCTCCACAGGCTCTTGCGCTCGTAGGGATAGCCGCGATGCTAGAAGAATCCTCGTAGGAGGGTTCGTCGCCTGCCTCATCTCATAGCTACTGATCCAGCGGAGTACGCGCTGGAACTCGCAGCGAGTGATGGGTGATGAGTGCCGCGGTCTTCATCCCGCTCTGAAACATGGTGGAGGTGCGGCCGTAGAGCAGATAGGATTCGCAAGGCTAGCAAAAGAGCAGCCTTGGTTCCCTCTAGGCGCGTCTTCCCGGTTTTGACGTTGCCGCTGTCCTGGTGATGGCGATAATGGAGTACCTGGACGTGCCTTGGGTAGGACACCAGGGGGTGGTTGCGTTTTGCGCAGCTTCCTTGCGTGTAGGCCCCTCCTGCGGTCGGCAGACCTGAGTGGCCTTGTGACATAGTAAAAGCCTGAGACTTAAATGCAGCCTGCCAGTAGGCAGTTGCTTGTAGTCTTTGTTGAGCTGAGTCCTTGTACTCGTATGTAATTTGATGTACTCTTGTTTCAATAAAGAAGAGTTGTTGTATTGATAGCGCGTTGAAGCAAACACCCCTTGAAGCCGATAGCCGAGTAGTCGTCCCGAGTAGTTGCCTGGAAGTGAGTACTCGAGTGCTGCTACAGGTAATAGCGACAAAGGTGTTCTCTATTCCAAGAGTTTGGAACCTGTTCTCCTGAGAGCTCTTGGAGTCTGTAAGATCCAAGTCCTGTAACCTTTGATACGATGTAAGGGCCTTCCCATGGTGAATTGAGTTTGTGCAATCCTGATGTGTCTTGAATACGCTTAAGGACCATATCGCCCAAGTTAAAAGATCTTTCCTTGACGTTGCGATCGTGATAACGCCTTAAACCGTCAAGGTATCTGGCAGATTGCACCAGTGCTGCGCATCTTGCTTCTTCCAAACTGTTGATATCCGTTCGCCGTGTTTCTATGGCAAGCTCTTCGTCATATTGTTCGATGGATGGTGATTGCCACATGATGTCGGCGGGTAGTATGGCTTCTGAGCCATATACCAGGAAGTAAGGTGATAGCCCCGTAGTCTTGCATGCTTGGGTACGTAGGCCCCACAAGGCATTGGGTAACTCTTTGAGCCATCGACCACCTTTGGTGTTGCCGACGTCATGTAGTCGTTTCTTCAAAGCATTGAGTATCATGCCATTGGCACGCTCGACTTGACCGTTGGCTCGCAGATGAGCAACTGAGACATAGCGAACGTTGATGCCGCTGTTCTCGCAATATTCCCAGAAGTCATGATTGTTGAAGTTTGACCCGAGATCGGTGATGATCCTGTTGGGAAAACCATAACGATGTACGATTTCAGCCAAGAAGTCGAGAACTCGGTCTGCCTTTGGGCAAGTGACTGGTTTGACCTCGATCCACTTGGTGAATTTGTCAATTGCCACGAGTACTCTGTTGAATCCTCCTGGCGCAGTTGGTAACGGGCCAATCATGTCGAGCCCCAAGCAGGCAAATTGCCATGTTGGAGGTATTGTGACCAGCTTGTAAGCTGGTACATGTTGCTGTTTTGTGAAGAATTGACAACCTTTGCACTTCTGGACTAGTTGCTTGGCATCGGCCACAGCCATGGGCCAGTAGAAACCTGCTCTGAAGGCCTTGCCGACTAGTGTCCTCGAAGAGGCGTGGTTGCCGCAGATTCCTCTGTGTATATCCTCTAGGATTTCGTGGCCATCTTCTCTGGTAACGCACTTCATGAGTACTCCAGATGATGCGCCTTTCCTATAGAGCTTGTCTCCGACTAGAACGTAATTCTTTACCCGCCGGGAGATTTGCTCAGCTTTATTCTTGTCAGATGGTAGCTGGTGATCTTTGATGTAGTTGATGAAGGGTGTCCTCCAGTCGACTTCTATCATCATGATCTCTCGAGAACCGTCAGTAGTTCAGGCTACTGGCGGTGTAACTTGTTCAGGTATGGATGGCTTGCGTAGCTCGTGTACGAATATTCCTGCTGGAACTTCTGCAAGAGTTGAGCCAAATTTAGATAAGACGTCGGCAGCAACGTTGTTGTCGCGGACGATGTGATGGAACTCCAAGCCGGAGAATTTGTTTTCCAGTTTACGGACTTCTTTGCAGTAAGCGTCCATATTGTCCTTGTTGCAGTCCCACTCATCATTGACCTGGTTTATGACGACTAGGGAGTCGCCGTACACCAGTAGTCGTTTGATGCCGAGAGAGATCGCAAGGCGAAGGCCGTGTAGCAGTGCTTCGTACTCGGCTTCGTTATTGGATGCTTCCCAGAATATCTGCAGCACGTACTTGAGTTGGTCTCCTTTGGGGGAGATGAGTAAGACGCCTGCGCCGGCTCCTTCAAGTTTGAGGGATCCGTCGAAGTACATGACCCAATGCTCTGTTTAGTCGACTGGAGTAGGAACTTGATTTTTAGTCCACTCGGCTATGAAGTCGACCAAAGCTTGAGACTTGATGGCTGTCCTTGGCTTGAAGCTCAAAGTAAGAGCCCCGAGTTCGACTGCCCATTTGAAGATTCTACCCATGGCATCTCTGTTATGGAGAATTTCGCCAAGCGGGAAGTCGGAGATGACTGTGATGTTGTGCTCTTGGAAGTAATGGCGCAGCTTCCGGGAGGTGAGCAGAATAGCATATAGGAGTTTTTGTATCGGTGAATACCGAGTTTTGGAGTCTGAGAGTACTTCGCTGATGAAGTAGACAGATCGTTGAACCTTGTGGGCGTGGCTCGGTTCAGACCGTTCGACTACCATTGCCGTGCTGACGACATGAGTGGTAGCGGAGATGTATAGGAGCAAGTCCTCGTTCGGCGAGGGAGCGGTGAGTACAGTAGGCTTTGACAGAAAGTCTTTGAGTTGTGTCAATGCCTTATCTGCCTCTTCCGTCCACTTGAACTTGTCCTGGCGTTTGAGAAGCTTGAAGAAGGGTAGTCCTCGTTCTCCAAGTCTCGAGATGAATCGGTTGAGAGCGGCCATGCAGCCTGTGAGTTTCTGCACATCCTTAATGCTGGCTGGAGCCTGCATGTTTGTGATGGCAGATATCTTCTCCGGGTTAGCCTCAATGCCGCGATGGCTAATGATGAACCCAAGGAGTTTGCTGAAAGGTACTCCGAAGACGCACTTAGTAGGATTGAGTTTCCATTGGAAAGCGCGTAGACTGGAGAAAGTTTCCTCCAGGTCGGCAATGAGTTCCTCCCGGTGTCTTGTTTTGATGACGACGTCGTCGACGTAAGCTTCGACATTGCGATGAAGCTGCTTCTCGAAGCACATCTGTATAGCCCTTTGGTAAGTTGCTCCTGCGTTCTTGAGTCCGAAGGACATTGTTGTGTAGCAGAAAGCTCCAAAGGGCGTGATGAATGCTGTTTTGGCTTGATCGTCCTCTTTGAGGCTTATCTGATGATAGCCGGAGTAGTAATCGAGGAAGCATAGCAGGGCGCACCCAGCGGTGGAGTCGACCACTTGATCGATCCTGGGCAACCCGAAAGGATCTTTCGGGCAGTGTTTGTTGAGGTCGGTGTAGTCAACACACATTCTCCATTCTTTGTTTTTCTTGCGAACAAGCACAGGATTGGCGAGCCAGTCAGGATGGAAGACTTCCTTGATGAATCCTGCCGCGAGTAGCTTGGCTAACTCTTTTTTGATGGCGTCATGTCTGTCCTGAGCGAAACGGCGTAGTCGTTGCCGTTTTGGAGTAGCTTTGGGATCAACATTAAGGGAATGCTCGATCAGTTCCTTGGGCACACCTGGCATGTCGGCCGGCTTCCAAGCAAAGATATCATGGTTAGCCCGAAGGAAACTGACGAGCGCGAGTTCCTATTTAGGATCCAGCCCTGTTCCGATCAGGGCTGTCTTGGAAGGATCTCCGGTCTGAAGGTCGATCGATTTGAAGTCTTGCTCGCTGGTGGGTTTCACCTTTGTGGAGCCCGGCTTGTTTTTCGGGATCTCGAGTTCAGTTGGATGGAGTTTCTTTGAAGCTGTGAAGACTTGTTGCATGGGACTAGGAGTTTGAGTAGTCGCAACGATCTCCACGGCTTCGGTGTCGCACTCGTAGGATCTCCGGAGATCTCCTCGTAGAGTAAGCTCACCTTTGGGACCTGGCATCTTGAGTACCAGGTAGACATAATGTGGTATGGCCATAAACTTTGCTAGTGCCGGCCGCCCGAGTATGGCGTGATAAGAAGTCTCGAAGTCGGTGACCTCAAATCTGATGTACTCGGTGCGGTAATGTTCTTTAGTTCCGAAGGTGACTGGGAGGACAACCTGTCCCAGCGGTATGGCCGCGTTCCCGGGTACAATGCCGTAGAAAGGTGAATCCGTTGGAGCAAGCATGTCCGTGACGTCGAGGCACATTTTCCTTAATGTTTTGGCGAAGATAACATTGAGACCGCTCCCGCCATCGATGAGTACTTTGGTTAACTTTGAACCTGCCACAACTGGATCCAAGACTAGTGGAAAACGGCCGGGTTCTGAAAATTTTGTCCATTGATCCTTTCTGCTGAAAGAAATTGGGACTTCCGACCACTTTAGCGGTGCGGGGTCCGTTGGCTCGATGGCCATGATCTCCCTGAGTACGAGTTTGTTGGCTCCCTTGGATGCTGTGCCAGGGATGCCACCAAAAATGACGTTGACGGTTTTCGAGGCTGGTTGGAAATCGCCGTCTTAATCTTCGTCGTTGCGGGCTTTGTTTTTACCCTTGTCTCTGTTTTTGGTGTACTCTTCAGGAGTTGGTGGTGCTGGTAAATCTTGCATAACTTGACGCATGCTGTAACAGTCCAATGCGGAGTGCTTGCTGGTCGGGTGCCATGGGCACTGCTTTTTTGAGTAGCTTCGTGAAGGTTGGTCCGTCATCGTTTCTGCGCTGTCCCTTTTTCCTGGAGCTGGTCATGGCAGCAACAGTGTTGTTGGGCTTCCTTTTGCGATTATGATTACCCGTATAGGAATTCCGAGCATCGTTATGGCGATTTTTATCTGTGTCATTGTTGTGGGTGTTGTCGCGTCCGCGGTTATGGTGGGAACCGAACCGTTCGCATTCTTTGTCTTCTTCATCGGCCCACTGTTGCACCATGAGCTTGAGTTCTTTGACATCGGCTGGCCGTCGGCGACCGAAGTCTTGGTATGTTCGTTGGTCGTAAAGTCCGTTTTGAAAACACTCGATGACGTCTGCTTCGGAGATGTCTACTATGGTAGCCTTCTTTTCAAAGAACCGTCGTAGATAGTCACGCAGAGTTTCTCCCTCTCTCTGCTTAATTTGTTGTAAGTCAATCTTGTTGCCTGGTCTAGCCATAGAACCAGCGAAATTGTTGGTAAAAGCCTTTGTCAAATCTGCCTAGGAGTCAATGGACTTGGGTTTGAGTGACTCGAGCTAGGTCAATGGTGCGGGTTCCATGCATATGGGAAAATGAATGACTTTGGTGTCGTTGTCGCCTCCGGCTGCTTGGACGGCTAGGGAGTAACAGCGGAGCCATTGAACTGGATCTTGCTTGCCATCGTACTTGGTAATGCCGGTCGGTTTGAACTTTTCGGGTAATTTTGTTTTCATTACCCGGTTTGTGAAAGCGGGAAAGTGGTTGTAGCTGTCGACTTCCCGTTCACGCCGACTGTTAAGGATTTCTCGTAGATCGCTGATGTTGGACATCTCGCGGTTTTTCCGAGTAGGGCGAACACTTTTAACCGAGTTGGTGCAGCTGGCTTCACCTACATCCTTCTGTTGTGTAGGAGTTTTATGCTTGCTTGGGCCTCGGCTGTGTTGCCGAGGCTGGTTGACTGCTTCATCATTTCGTGGGGCGGTATTTTTATCTGCAGCCCTCCTGCTTCCATCTATAATGCGAGGAACGGACGGGATTGGAGATTCTTTGTCAAGCAGCTTGTAAGCTTGTTCTGCGAGTTGTGCAATTAGTCCATTGCCACGCTGCACGAGTTGAGTTGTGGCTGCGTTATCATTGTCTTGAGGCATCAATGTCGTCAAAATGTTGATGGAAGCGATAGCCGCAAGTGGAGTGTTGTGCTCCTGAGCCTGAACTACGTTGAAAGCCCGTTCAAGATTTGTAATAGGGATATTTGTAGCCATTGACTGTCGACGCTCAGCTCGAGTAGTATTGCGCGCCCTTCGTTGCTTGCGCTGTTCAGGAGTTTCATTATCGGCTGTAGACTCATCATCAGAGATGTTGTTGACTTGTGCTAGTCGCCCGGGGGTTCTATTCTGGCTAGTTCCCGGGTTGTTAACTGGAGTAATAACAAGTATCTCCCTGTCCGGGTAGTAGCTTCCGGAACTTGATGTAGCAATCTCTGTGTAGCTTCCTTCGTGGTTGGATGTAAGTGGAACGCCTTCTTGATATGGCAAGTTGTCTATATGGGCGATGAGGCGCAAGTCGTAGTCACGGTCAAGAAAAGATGGTCGCAATCCCGGCCAATGGACGAATCTGCCTTGTGGCGTCGAAGTTATTACCAACCCTAGAGCTGGACTGCATAATGGTATTTCTGGAGAGTAGGATGAGTCGGAGTCAACGTCCTCATCATGCCCGAGTTCAACTTGGGTTCGAGCCAGAAAATCTTGATAGCTTTTTGTCATGTTGCGAAGTCCGTGCGGGAACCGCTTTGAAGTCGAAACTAATTTGGAAGCTGACTGGGGCTGCCGAATCCGAGGCGAGTCTGACCCTGAGTCCAGGGGTCGACTGAGCCCGACCCTGTGAGGGAGTAGCTCCGCCTCGCCCGACCCTGAGTGGAACTCCGCCTCGCCCGACCCCAACTCCTGGGGTCGGGAGAGCCTAACCCTGTGGGAGGGTAGCTCCGCCTCGCCCGACCCCGAGGCCTGGGGTCAGGAGTGCCTGACCCCGGAGCGAGACGCTGGGGTAGTCCGAGGCGAAGTCAAATCCGACGCGTAGCCGAACTCGAACTTGTTGACTTTGAAATCTTGATTTTTTCTGGTTAGGTTTTCTGGTTTCCTCTACTGAGTGTCGACGATCTGGCGCCAGAACGATCCCGAGCCTTCAGCAACGCAAAGCCAGGATCTTAAAACGAAGGTGGCGCCGGCTTCGATGAAGAAGACGGGCCCAATGATGACTTTCGCCATTGAGTTCGCGCTGAGAAACTCGACGAGTCCCCCTACCTGGCGCGCCAGCTGTCGGTGTTTTAGACCGGCAACCCGCCTAGGGGGTACCCTAGGTGGTCTTTTATGCGGTAAGGGTCGTCGAGAATCAAGGAATCAATGGTGACGCAAGGAACACGATTTAGACAGGTTCGGGCCGCTAGATCGCGTAATACCCTACGTCCTGTGTGTTGGTTTGTATTGATGTATGTTCTGGTCCTGAGGGATCTGTCTTGAGGGGGGTCCCTGCCCGGCCTTATATACCTGGGAGGGCAGGGTTACAAGTCTGAGTCCTAGTCGGATACTATTAAAGAGTTCTATTCGGTATCGTCCCGAGTAGTTTTCCATAAACATACAAGACTAGTCCGAGTAGGATACGCCCATCCTTGTTCTGATCACGTCCGAGTACGTCCCTTAGTGGGCCGTCCAAGGCCTACTCGAGGGTCTGGGGAGTAGTCCCGACACGGATCACAACAGTGAGAAAAACTATGATTATCACATGGCAATCATGAGAGTTATAGCCAGCAAGCATCATGTCCTTCAATGAGACTAGTGACCGGATGTTGGATGAGAATCCGGTCGGTACTTTCAACCCGCACAAGCACTTGCACATAGCCAATCTCTCATCTGGAGTTAAGTTGTAGCTACCAGGGGAAAGGTATTGCTTACCATTAGGAAGTTCTTGCGGGTGGAGCTCTGACCTGATTTGAAGGTCAACCAAATCCTTACGTGATTTTAGTCTGTCCTTTGCCTTGCTTGATAAGCCTAAGAATCTGATGGTGCTATCGAACACATTCTTCTGAAGATGCATTCCATCAATGGCATGGCGCATCGTCAGCTATCGCCAGTATGGAAAATACTTAAAGAAGATAGACATCTTTTTAAATGGCACGTCTGCGACATCTGTAGTTTCAGTCTGCTTTCTTCCCCTTTTCGAATTATCAACACCACCTAATGACTTCTTACCGAGTTTGAACTTGACCTTCTCGCACATTTCAAATATTATTTTACCCGTAGCCGGTTTTGGAGCAAAATCATTCTCATTGGCGACATCAAAAAAGTCTTTCATCCTGCGGTATTTAAGCGTCTTCAATAAGAAACGCCTGTGCCGCATGAACACTATAGATACACATATGATGTACCATCCCAGCAAACTACGCATGCCATTTTACCTTTTACCTGATCTGTTAGGGCTAATAGGACGGGATAGTCATTGATGGTAACAAAGATAATGGCCCTTAGTGTCAAGTGCTCCTATTTGTACTCATCAAACATACAAACCCCATCTTTCCAAAGCTTCTGCAAATCTTCCATCAATGGCTCAAGGAAAACATCTATGTCGATGCCAGGTTGCATCGGGCCTTATATGAGAATGCTTTGCAAAAGGAACTTTCTCTTGTGACATAGCCTTGGGGGAAGGTTATATATGGTCATCAGCACTAGCCGTGTATTATGCGTGCTGCTTCTTTCACCAAACAGATTCATGCCGTCTGTACTCAACGTGAACCGTACATTCTTTTTTCATCTGAAAACTCTGGATGATTTGCATCGAAGTTCCTCCACTAGCGAGCATCGGAAGGATGTCGAAGCTTTCCGTCAGCCTTTACTAGGCGATCAGCATGCCAAGTCATCATTTCAGCGGTCTTTGGGTTTGAGAACAAACTCTTCAGATGGTCCACCACAGGCAAGTACCACATCACCAAGGCAGGGACTCTACGCTGAGTCGTCGTGTTAGTACCTATACAAGACTCGTCCTCCACTTGAGCACCAGCACTTTTCTTTGCACCATTCTTCCTCTTATTCCCGATGGAGGAACTGGCACGGTCCTCATAGAAATCGGCATTACTTTTGTAATGGCTAGCATCGTAATTTGAACACTTTTCCAATGTTGCGTACTCATCGCGGTACAACATGCAGTGGTTCCTGCACGCGTGTATTCTTTGCACACGCATCTTCAATGGATTGATAATCTTCTTTGCTTCATATGTGTTTTTTGGCACAAAGTTAGGCTTCAGGAGCAACTTGCCTAGCAGAGTAAGGAGATCATTGAAACTATTATCTGACCAACCGAATTTAGCCTTCAGGGTCAGAAGATGAAGGATGAAACTCAACACTGTCCACTCCTTCCAACATCCCACATACATATGGTCCTTTGCTGCCTTCTTAAGTGTCTCAAAATTCTCTAACCCTTCAGCACTCCCTAGCAACACTTTTGGTTCAATGTGGCACAACATGTCCTCCATATCAACATCACATTTCTCGTCCACCTATGGTTCCACACGCGCATCTGTTTGATCACCATTTTGATCTCCACGATCATAATCATCATCTATTATAACATGATCATTTTTTTTTGCATCATCACCACCCACTTCATCAAAGCCAGTATCGATGTCTGTGTTGTTGAAATTACCTCCTGCCTCACCATGGTGGGATCAAATTGTGTATCCATCCACAAAACCTCATTTTATCAAATGCCTCTTAATGACATCAGTATCCTCCCATAAAATATTGTTGCTACAGCCAAAACATGGACAACGTATTTTCTTTATCTTGCAAATGCGAGCGTGCTTCTTCGTAGCCTCCACAAACTTTGATACCTCTAACATGAATGTATGCGAATGTCTTCGTATGCCATACATCCCTGCTCTATGATCCAACTTTAACAACCTATGACAACAATTCTACATTATATTAACTAATTTAATGAGCTATGGGTCGCAATTCTATAAACTCTATTAAATTATGGATGTAGTAACTAATAAGTAGGAAGAAATATAATAAAAAATAATTCCATATTACCCTAAATAAAACTCAATTAAACCATGTAATAATTAATAAGTAGAAGGAAAAACATCAAACTCAATATATATTAAATTCAATCAAACTCATTAATTAAAATTATGGATGTAATAATTAATAAGTAGGAAAAATATCAAACTCAATTCAATATTACATTAAAATGACAAACGTAGCATTGTAATGGTTATAATATGATCATAGAATTTTATTTAAAAAATAATCCATCTCTAGTTATTTTCTCTCTCTTCCCTCCTCCCTCTTCTAGGTCTAGATCTAGATGACAATCAAATGATGGATAGAAGTTGAAAAAAAAGATTGGAATGGCACAAACTTACCTTTTATAGCCACCTCCTCCAAAGAAAACAAGAGCAAAACCTTCCCCTTAGATTTGGTATTTTTGGAGCTTTTCCCGACCTCCTCTCCGGCAAGCTCCAAATGGAAGGTTGGAAGAAGCTGTTCACGACTTTATCTGGGCGGCATTTGTGCTAGCGGGCCACCTAACGCACCCGCTAGCACACGGCTTTATCTGGGTGGCATTTGTGCTAGTGGGCCACCTAACGCACCCGCTAGCACAGATGCATCCCATCTGTCGCTCGCCAGCACATCTGTGCTGGCGGGCAATAGCCTGGCGGTCCTGGTCACCTTTGTGTTGGTGGGTGCCAATTTCGTCCACAGCACGCTAATTTCGACGTGTCAGCGCAAATCGTTTCTGACGTAGTGACCAATAGATTTACAAACATTAATTATGCTTGAGCCAGACATGACCAAACATGTACGGTACACAGCGAACCAACCGTCCTAATATATTGCCTTGCAAATCATGACACACAATGAACTTTGTACGACACATACTGATTATTTGGAGAAGTGCAATGGCTCTTAGGCTCACAGCACGGTTAGCGCAGGTAGGTGTACCGGCAACATTTCAAGGCACGGAATCCTCATGGGCCGACTTCGTGGCAATTCGTGGATCCTGTCGGTACTTGTACCTCATGGCCCAATATAGGTAATTAAACCAGCCAAGAAATGCAACAGCTGTGACAACCCAATAGAACAGGTCAAGGTGGCTGCTGTTCAGGTTTGGCCCCTCCAGCCACCCGTGGGCACTGCTGCTTTGGGTGACCTTGTTCACCAGCTTCACCAGCAGTGTGCCCAGCAGTGAGGACAGACCAATTTGGCACCAGAAGAGTGCTACACCAATGGACTTCATACCATTGGGAGCCTCACTATTGAAGAACTCTAGCAACCCAACAAAGGATGTTGTGTCTGCGACGCCAATCAGGAAGAACTGTGGCGCCAGCCAAAAAAGGGACATCTGGCCACCGGAAGCCACAGTCTCTTTCCTCTGTCTCTCAACGACCGCTGCGATGGCTGGGGCCACAGCTGTGGCTAAAAAGCCCACGCCGACACGCTGCAGGTGACTGATGCCTCCCATATAGCCTGTGCGTCTCCGCAGAAATGGCACGAGGAACCAATCGTAGACCGCGAGCATCAGCATCTGGAATATGGAGGGTATGATGAAGAGCATTGCTGGGTAGATGTGCACCCGCCCCAGCCGCGTGTTGGTTGTCATGCCCTGCTGCACAGTGAAAGCAACTAGCAAAGGGCTTGATACATGGGACACAGTTGAGCTGAAAACGAGAGGAAGCATGCGGAGCACTATCTTAGTCTCCTCTACTTTCGCTGAGCTGCAGACTGACCAGGGCCCATCTCTCCCGGTGTTTATACAGGCTCTGTCCAGACATCTGGTAATAAGATGCATGCATAGATTTGTTCATGAGTTACGATAACCATATATAGCATACAAAAAATAAACTCTACAGCGAGCATAGTTCATTTCAATTATTTGAAGGGAATTTAGATACTAGTTTCTTTTTCATGTTTGAAGAGATAGCTGATGCATAACTAATACTCTTATTGTATAAGGGAGGCACCATCCATGGTTCAAATCCTGGTGCCAAAAAAAAGAATTTGCTTGATGGCAACCTAAAAATTATTGTTAGGACGCCACCAAGATGTAGTGGCACCTAAGATTGGTTTGGCCCTCTTAACAGGTGATAGTTGCAGCTATTGCCACCCACTGGGTTGTGGTCAGCCCCAGTTTACGGTGCGGCCCCATATGTGAAGTCGGATTTCGCGAGTTCCCTTGACCGACTTGGCTGAGTTTTATCCTCAGTTGTAATACCACAAGTGCCTTCTTCCCCTCACCAGCTGAGCTATTTTTAGATAGCTAATGTACATAGTTTTTCTATGGAAACTTCGAACTAAGAAAGAAAAACTTACTTTAGACTATTAGTAGGACGGGGCACTCCTTGAGAATCCACCCCATAGCTATTTTCCTGTGCTTCCTCCATGTTTTCAGGAAGCTCAAGCTTTCTGTTTTTGAATGCCACAACAAAAACCTGGAAGAAACCAGATAGTATCAAAGACGAATCTGATATTTGCAAGGCAGCGATGGCTTTCATACGAGATAGCGTCATGGGATTGGGAACATAGCACGCCTAACCTGGAGAACTCGGGTTAGGGCGCTGCCTTGAGGTACACGATTGCGGTAGAAAGGGAGCCCAGCAGCAGAAACCAGGAACCCTAGCAGGATTAGGAGGGCACTCAGGCCGAATCCAACATCCCATCCTTTGGTGTTCTCAAGCCACACAATGAGAATCAGGCCAGCAATGGATCCGATGGACAGGCAGAAGGTGAACCAGTTGAAGAAGCTTGATTGCTGGCGGGCCTCGGACAGGTCATCGCCATCGAACTGATCTGCACCAAGGGCAGGTATACAGGCGCGCATGACGCCCTCCCCAAGTGCAATGATATACAGGCCTATGTACAGCAGAGCTGACCTCCAGCCATCAACCTCCTTGCAGCTGCTTGGGTCTGCTTCAGCATTGCACTGTGGCGGGTGGAGTGAAGGAAGGTAGGCTTGCAGAGCGAGCAACCCATAGCCCTTCAGAATTGCATGAATGGTTAATCAATACACAGCAGGTACATCAATCTGGAATCGATTTTGGAGATAAAGAATTTGTAATCGTTACATGTCATGTGCTTAACATAGCTAGTGGACCGTATCAGTGATAGATGTCCATTCCTATGGGAGAATTAAGTACACTTCCCTATTCGAATTATTTAGCTGAATAGCACGACTTGCAAGGTATCTATAGTTGAATTATAAGATTATTATTGTCCTCATGTAACAAAATTTCACCTGAAACAGGTATCTATAGTTTTTAGGAACCGCGAGCATATATAGTCAAAGATGACGCAAATTACCAAAATCACTGGTGGCACAGAGAGTAGCATAGTTCTTGAGCAAGTGATGTAGGAGTCCGAGATGAAACCTCCCAAGAGAGCAAATCCACACATGGCACCAATAAAGTTGGTTATTGTGGTTGAAGAATCAGACACTCCAATATGCATTCCTCCGCGCAAATAGGTAACCATATTCTGCAGATTTGGCACGTGCACCAAGAAATTTACCACCACCAGAACTGCAAGAGGAAACAAAAAAAAAAAAAAAGACATGCGCCACGCATGTTCATGCATTAATAGACGTACTGAACATAATCTGCCAAAAGTGAAAGCAAGAAAGCCACACCATGGACACACATTTCACAATGCAAGTAGATAGTGTGTGAGGCGGTAGAGCAAACAAGGACTAACAAGATGTCTTGATAAATTAGGGACATACAGTAAAGAAACCATGCAGCTCGAACACCACCATGAACCTTCTTGTCGATCGGCTTTCCCCTCCAGTCCACCAAGCCCGTAGCCGCCATGGTACTATGTTGTGCACACTTCTTGTTCTGGCTATTCTGCTACTGCGGGCTCACAGTCTTTCAAGCACAGCTCAGGATTTATAGAACTAACATAAAGGGGTCCCACAAGATTAGTGCTAGTAGCTTGCATTAATAAAATGTCATCATGAGGAGGCTGTACGTGTTATTCTATCCCCAATCTGACGAGGCCAAAATATTAATCTGAGTGATTTCATCAGACCCAATGCAAACCATATAAAGGCTGAACTCAACCCATGGATGGGCAGCGAGGCGCAAGGGAAAGAATAAGCCATTTTGTCATCCTTGGGTTGTCTGCCGGTTTTCAAGTGGGTTTCATCTTTATGAGCTACCCCGCTTTGTCAAGATTCATAATGCCCCATTGCCCCGGGCCATGCCCATGCTTCATACCGAGGGACAGCATAATCAAACAGAGGAGTTCCCATGGTTAGCAACAGACTACGCGATCAGTTTTGTAATTGTTTGTCCGTCAAAGGTCGGCAGAATTATTGCCGACGCGCTAAAGACCCTTCGATACGAAAATCGACATCAATACCATTCGTAAGTGCAAACTGTAATATGATACTCCTCAGTTTCAAAACGATACTTTGGCACTTCATCAGTTCATTTTCTTGGCACATACATGTAGAGCTAGTAATAATATATACTTGCCATAAAAGTACTCTTGAAATACTACTAAAACCTCTGTGCACTGTATCTTTAATTTCCACCGTACCATAATTCCCACGTCATTGTTAGATTTGGATTTTTTTTTGTCACATTTGACCTAATATAAGAAACTATTGATGCTTGGTCAAACTTATCGCTAGCTTATAAAAGTACACAATTTCGTATCATAAATCTTCCCGTGTGACACAAGAATGTGACTCCTCCATATGTATAGGCAAATTATGCAGCTCATAATTGGTTACGGTCTTTGTTATGTGATAAACTGCCCACCCAGTTTGGAGTGTCCAATCCGACATGGGTGCTCACATTTAAAGCTAATTATTCTCTCGGTAATAGTAGTACTCAATAGTGAGGCACCTGCAATAACTCCGTCAATCTTGTGGCACGACTTCATCAGGCCGATACACATCAACATTATATAATATAGTGTCACTTGGAAGGCAAGCACATAGGAAAAGATTAGTGACACAATTTTGACATTTGGTTCACTGACACTGACTGATTTGTAACCGAAGCCAGCACGAAACATGAGTAGATCGTCATGTATACTCTCAAAGAAAAGATTGTCAGGTATATGCAATATGTATTGCCGCCGTGACATCGGACGAATACATCCAAAGGCGGTCAACTGTTTAAAGCATATTCGTTCGATGCATCCGAGTCCCCTGACATAAGCTTGTCGAGCAGCCTAGCCCTATCGACTGCAATACTAAATCCAGCATAGTTATTGAAATTAATATCCCGATCTGCTGGCCGGCTGTTGAAGAAATCTTCCACCAATTGCAAGGTATCACGATGACACACAACAGCCACCACTTCAGTTAACACCACACGACCGCACTAATCAAAGCATGTTCTCTGTGGTCAGGTTACGCAGCCTTGCTGATGACACATTCGTGATCCGGCACACACATAATTTGTCCGGCGTGTTATCTCTGTGCAAGAAATACGTGAAGGCAAATTAGGGCCTTTTAGCTTAATTTGTGCCCAGATCTCCATGATCATGTTCTTCGATGTCGACCTTCCTCGTGCTCCACATAACAGTGAAGTGGGGTGAACTGTTTCGTTCTGGCCCTTTGGTCTAACGAAAAGTTAAGTTTTGGAGCTGACTCTATTTAGAGACAAACTGTTGCCTTTTATAGCAATAATAACAAGCCTAATATTCTTCACTAGCTATTCGCTCTTCCTCTTGAAGGAGTTTTGTGGGCATGTCAAACCACAAAATTTGTCAAGCAAAATCTTGTCCGGAGCCCTCCCTGCCAATCTTGTGGCTGCGGCACCGGCGACCTTGATACACCTGAACATTGCTTGGAAAAACTTCTCCGGGGACATCTCGGCATACAAATTTGATCGGTGTTGGAACCTCATGGTGGTCGACTTGTCTTGCAACGGGCTAAGTGGCAAAGGGTTGCCACCAAGGCACCAAATCTCGCCAATTGCCGCTGCCTGCTGGAGACACCAACTTTCTTGGGAGACTTTCCATCTCTGAGAAGTTTGAAATTGGCAGGGAACAAGTTCTTTGGCGAGATACCAGATAGGCTTGGCTTGTTGTGCGGCAAATTGGTTGAACTAGACTTGTCAAGCAGCCAGCTGATCGATCGGAAGCTTACCAGCGACATTTGCAAGCTGCAGATCGCTTGAGCTTCTCGACCTTGGTGATGACAAGCTCTCTGGGGATTTTGTGGTCACCGTCATCAGCAACATGTCGTCCCTCCGTATCCTGAGGCTGCCATTCAACAACATCAAGGGGGCAAATCCATTACCTGCATTGGCGACTGGCTGCCCATTGCTTGAGGTTGAGGAAATCGGCCTTGGGTCCAATGAAATTGACGGGGAGATGATGCCCGACTTGTGCTCGTCATTGCCATGGCTACGGAAGCTCATCCTCCCGAACAATGACCTCAATGGAGTAGTACTCCCATCGCTTGGTCAATGCGCCAATCTAGAGTCGGTCAGTCTCAGCTTCAATCTACTGGTTGGTCCTATTCCTACTGAAATGCTGCTGCTTCTAAAACTGGTTGATTTGGTCAAACAACCTCACCGGTGAGATACCAGACATGTCTTCTTTTGTTCCTGCTCTTTCCAAATATTCCACCAAGCATAGATGACCAATCCATTGAATGATCTTCGGGGAATTTTGTTTTGGATAGAAGTCCAGGGACTGCATTGGAGACACTAGCAACAACTTCACTGGAAGCATTCCTCCATCCATCGCCAGGTGTGTTAACCTGAACTGGCTATCTCTGGCAAGTAGTCACCTCACTGGGAGTATGCCTCCTAGCTTCGGCAACCTTCAGAAGCTTGCCATACTGCAGCTTTACAAGAATTCACTCTCTGGCTCTATCCCGTAAGAGCTTGGCCGCTGTAACAGCCTCATCTGGCTTGGCTTCAACAGCAACTACTTCACCGGTGCAATACCACCACAATTAGCAGTGCCGACGGACTCGTCGCTGGTGAACTATCTCCGGTAAGAGGTATGCATTCCTCCGAAATGAGGGTGGCAACTTTGGCTCTTGGACATCTAGCCAGGGCAAGTGCCTCTTGTCCCTACAACTGGACTCAGCATAGGCCTCACATTTGGTTTCATTATCGGTATTGGTTCATGGATGTTGCTTCCTTTCTAATCTGATGAGAAGAGCTGCCGGTGTCACTCAGTATTTTTCAGGTCTAGCTTTTGGTTTCAGGGTAGGTATTGATGCAGGGATGTCAGTCAAATTACAAGCAGTTACTGCATATCAGTGGTTACTGGTTAGTATTGCCCAAATAGGTTTGTACGGACTTAATGAAGCTAGGCATAACCAAACAGATTCGAATTATTCAACTGATATGATGCAGTAACAACACCATGAACGCATTCCTGACAATTAGCTTTTTTCCATTTGATTGTTTTGACTCCCTAATTTAGTTATTATCAACAACCAATCAAACCCAGACAACATTATTGCAACGAGCAAGAACAGTGGATTGTCTTTATTTTTCCCAATATAACCCACTAAATTATACTGCCCCTACCTAGCGCTCCAGGAACAAAACACATTGGAACACATACTTATTTTCTGGCCTGCTATTTCAAACTCTACCAAAATCAGGAGAATATGAATACCAAGACTCCTTACATGTATAAGCCACCAGTCAACATTCATGACTTACGAGGGAGCACCAAGGTAAGATGCCAGCCTTAGTATGTCGCTGAAGACGCCTCCTGCAGTAACTTCCGCGCCTGCTCCTGGGCCTCTCACAATCAGTGGTTGCTCTTTGTATCTCGATGTGGTGAAGGCTATGATGTTGTCAGAGCCAGATAGCTGCGCAAATGGGTGGTCCCTCTTGTAGCGCCGCAACTCTACCTGCCCCTTCTTGTTGACCACATCTACCACTCCAACATACCTCAAAACCTTAATGCAGAAATGGTTCAGTAACTTCATGGAAACAAATATGGCAATTGTACTGGTATGTAAGTGCTAGATTAAATGATGAAGACCAGTCTCATTTTTGCTGAAATGTTAGCATTCAGATATCATATTCATATGTCAAAGTTAATCCTTTATTTTGGCTGTTTAGATTGTGAATTCTACAGTAAAAAAATCCTACACAAACCTTCTGTACCATATCAACCACTAATAAGAAGCCACCCTGATCGGTCTGTAGTGAGTGATATGCAAGTGGGAAACAAGATGATACACACTTTCCTAGATCCTACGGATGATCTTTTCATGAAAAGAAATGGGAGAGAATACTCACTTCCCCTGCAGCTTCAGCATCATTCCGCTCACTTGCCCAGTCTTGATCAAAGGATGGTAGTTTTTGCATGTATTCATCAGCTGATGTACATGACTGCATTGAAAAATCTAGTTAGAAAATGGAGTAATACAAAGCATAGCTCTAACTTGTCAGGATGGGCCAAAACTTACTCTCAGTGACTCTGGCACAAGACTCCTTACAGGAATATCAGAAAGCTCAAGCCTCAAACCAGATTCCCTTGCAAGGATTATGACCTGCTCCAACAGTATGAGTAATCAACTAATCATCATAACTAATAAGCAATTTTTTCCTCGAACACGCAGAAGAGCTGCGTATCATTGTATTAATAGGAGAAGAAAGAGTCATACAGAGACTCACACACACACAAACCCCACAGACACACGCAATTTAACAAAGGAAAAAAACTATTCATTAACAATTGATCTTTTTATTATATTTTGTTGGCCAACAAATTTGAAAGGAGTAAAGAGGTACACTTGAAGCACATAGTAGGTTGTATACATAAAAAAAAAAAAGATAAGCCCTTACGTGTTTGGAATTGGATAACCTAAAAAAACCAACATGGTATTGTCTAGAGAAGTAATATATTAGCTTCAAGACAAATGATAATGCAATTGTACACCCTAAAAGATGAACATAAAAGCTCAAGTAGGAGATTTAGTTGAAAAGAATGATATAATTAGAGTTACATGTTGGCTCAAATATAGAAATTAGAGTATAGAAAAACACATGCAGATTAAAAACATAACTATGGGGGAGAAGTGTGCATCCTGAATGAAGGTTTTTGAAATAATGTATATTAGAACAAAGTCTAAATCAGAAAAAGTTAGTTGACTCTTTTCTTCCATACCAAGATTTCTAAACCATAATGTTATTCTAATTTTCCGTCCGTTTCTTTTTATAAGGTTGTTAACTGTTTAAGGATTTAGAGAAGCCTTTAGAAGTGTACTTTGACCATCAAAGTATTATCTTACAATATATCATCAATTGTTACAAAATCAATGTCATATATAGATTTGTAAAAATACAAATCTATTGGTATAACTAGCATACACCAAGTATGCACATAATTTGACTAATTGTTAATCAAAGTTTATAAAGTTTGACCTTTTCAAATCCTAATATACACTATAGAAAGAAATGGAGGTAGTAGAAATATGACTCAAAACCATAAGGAGCCAGAGTAAGCAGATCTATGTGCATCAGTCAGTAACAAGTACAAATTTATGATTTAAAAATTTAAAAGAAAATAAGAAATACCTTTCTGGCAACATCAGTACCAGATAGATCATCTCTTGGATCAGGCTCGGTGTATCCAGCTTCTTTTGCCTCCGTAACAACATCACTAAAGGTTCTTGCTCCTTCAAAGTTATTAAAAATATAACTCAACGTTCCACTGCAATCAAACAGTCAAACATATTAATGACAATAACATACTGACTGAACAGAACTGTGAGGTATGCACAGTAGTAAAGGTTCAATAGGGACTGAACAACAGTAAACAAAATATGTTATCAGGGAAAATCCCTGTGAACCCTTTAAAAGGAAACTACCCTAGCAAATTCCTCCTCTGTGCTCATACAGTCATACTAAACTAAGGATCTAGCGTATCATACAAAATATTGGTAAAGTATATGTCACCATTCCATATGAAGCCCATACTTACCTGAAAATCCCTTCAATACGCAATATCTTGTCACCTGTCTCTAGAAGACCCCGCAGAGTGCTAATGATAGGGAGGCCAGCACCAACAGTTGCTTCATAGAAGTAATGAGTATATGATGCACGTTGAAGAGTTCTAAGCTTCAGATACTGAATGTTCATAAAAATGTGATAGTTAGCCAATAAAGAAATAAACAGCATACAATGCAGCAAAAGTAGTTTCAACTGTCATGGAGGCCAAAGTGCTTTCATTGTACACGAATTAATATCAAATTTAGGTAAAGTGGTGCATAGTGGCTAAGCATCATGGAGACTAAGTTGGGTAACTTAAGTGGTGTTTGTCTTTTCCATACATTTCTTCTAATGCATTTAGAAACTCCTCTCAATTTGAGCAGTCCAGTGAACCTGTAGCAATAGTTCTCTCTACACAATGAAAGTATTTCCACCAATTTGATTTAAGTTTTAATTTCAGCTGTTCTGTTCTGCAACTATGAAACCAGTACCAAACATGAAGGTAAACTTTGCACAAGATGATAGCTTAGCACCTACATTTTACAATGAACATTGGAACTTGCCTTCACTTATCTTTTCATCTAGCTCTGCCTAACTGGTTCCATCTATTAAATCTTCTTAGAGGCCGTAATCATTTAATGACCAAACTAAACTACTGACCAAAATAAATAAACAGAGGGGAACATTTATAGAAAAAAGTCAACAAAATCATTACCCTCTCAAGTGGCCCTGAATTTGCTTTCTTGTTTGGAGTGATGACATGGATTCCTCTCTTGAGCCAATCATAATAGTGAGATGCAACACTAGTGTCTGCTGTGCAATCTACCAAAACTCTGTTAGGGAAGAAGTGATTCTCAGACAAATGATGAACAAACTTGTCAAGATCGGCCGGTTCTGCTTCAGTTTGCAGCTTCTCTTTCCACTGGGTCAAATCGATTCCTCTACAGAAAGAACATACATAAGAAACATAAAGAGAAATATCAAAAACCAGCATCACTAAATAATAGCAGTCAAAGGGATCGTTTGACAAGCGAAGGAAACCAAACATAGCAGATGAGTATTCTGTTGTCATCAATAGGAATTTGGCAAGAGTAAAACTTAACAGAAGTGCTCATATAATGCCCCTCTCAGTAAATCGTTATAGATGAATTCTCATAAGAAAAGAATAATCGCCAAAAATTCAGTTCAGATAAAAATAGAGCTGCCCACGTAAAATGTTAAGAAAAATACAGTTTCAATTTACTTACATATCACTTAAAAGCATTGTCCTTGAACCAGTTATACCCATGACACGCAGGTCAATGTTCATATTTTCCTTCAGGACAGCAGCCTGCAGGATAGTTTAGATTAAGTGTAAAGTACAATATTTAACACCCATCAAAGAGGAAAGCACAAGTGATATAGTGCTTGTCCACAAAACGTAAAGTTTATGATCTAACAAAACATTTTTAATGATCCACTGCAAATATAATATACTAATGAAAAAATGGAAATCAAGTGTAAGAAACATTCTATAGCCTTGTAAGTAACTTAAATAGGTGGATACAATGCACAAGTTGTAAGTGGTGTCACCTCTGACAGCAATATCATGTAACTAAAGTTAAAGCCCATGATGAGGGGAAAAATCAGGCACTCATCCTATGATACGCAGAGTGCCTTCATGCCATACGATTCCCCAACCCAAGATCTAGCAGTTGCAGTGATCCATCAGCGACATCACTGACCACTGATTTCCCTCCGCAGAGGGAATGGTGCACACAGAACAGTGGAGATAAGCATTACAAGTGGCCAAGAGGAAGCCATGGATGGCAATGGCTTTTAATATATCACTAGTTTTCACTAGTAGGTACATGAGGACTAGCTGCTCCAGATTCTAAACAGTAAAAAATATATCAAAACCAGATAATTATTGACATAGGTCTAAATTTGACATGGTGTCAAGATAATTGTACTGCAATTCCTAGTTTTCACATTTAATAGAAATGCTCTTTCTTCATGCAATATGGAAACGCAAGGCTTTATTCAATTTTATATACCTGGTCCTTCAGCTGGTTAAGCAGTGTGCGACCAATCAACCCAGGTCCTACAATTCCAACAGCCAGTGTGGTTTTGGAGAGGAAGAACCTTGAGTGGGCAGCTCTCAAAGCCCGTACACAGTCTTCTTGCTTCAATACAACTGTAATGTTGTACTCACTGCAACCTTGAGCTATTGCCCTTACATTAATATTAGCCTGGATCCATCATTTTAGGGTATATTAGCCCCCTAGTACCATGAAAAAATACCTCAGGTACCAAATTTAGAAGAATACCTTAGCAAGTGCATCAAAAAGGGTTGCACTGACTCCAGGTGTACTTGCCATCCTCAGGCCAACAGCAGCAAGGATGCTACAATTATGAATGACTTCAACCTGAGAAATAGAAACTAAGCAAATCAAGATTGAGTTCACATACTGAAACACTACTGATTGAGTTCACATACTGAAACACTACTGAACCCTAAATAAGGTACAGCTATTAACCAGAAAGAGAAAGGTGTGCAACACAACTTCTGTCTAGTAGACTCTGACCAGCCTGACCTCTTTTAGAACTGTTTAAGTTCAGTATGACCACATTAGAACTGCCTGAACTTTTATTCCAGTGTATACCTGCTTTCTCAAAAATGTTACTTCTGGCCTCATTCTAATTCTTTAGAATATGGAAGTTTCCACGAAGATTCATAATAAATATTTTACACAGTTCATACTGTCAAGCTACGATATATAACAAAATAGAAACCCGCAAACTTCTGCAAGTATGTATTTGTATGCTTCCCTGACATAAATGTTTCTTTTAATATGCTTTTTTCACATGATTTGTGAACCTTGACCAACATTTTAAGGATTCGAAGGTTTAGGCTAGTGCAGCATAATGCATTCCAATCTAAAAGATATCTGAACTTTCTCAGGATAAATATTATTTTAAAGATCCAGAACAAAATAACAGCCAAGAAGGATAACATTAGTGGTTTATTACATTATCTTAGATAAGCAAATAGTGAAACAACCCAAAAAAATCATGATTCATCTATATACCTTAGATAGCCTCCCTGCTGCCAATGCTTCACGGAACCTAACATGCAAGGCTGCCGACACAGATGCAACTTCCTTTTCTGGAACAGCAAAGCATACGGAGTGTTCACTGCTAGCCTGCAGATATGTTGCAGTCAGCAAGAAGCTTCATTGTTGGCACATAAAGATGACAACATGATATATACCTGCGATATCATGACAACATTCGCTCCAACATCCTTCACAGCACCAAATATGGCACTTGCTGTGCCTGGGACACCAGCCATTCCTGTCCTGAAAAAAAGATTAAGGTAGCATGAAGGAAATACAAGTAACTTGTCCAAATAATTACAAAGCATGTATGTGCATTGTGTTCCTTATGTTAAACCTGTCCCAAGTGTTAACCTTCAAAGATCTTCGCTTAACAGTATGATAAATTGAAATTCATGTTCATTTGGTATCAGAAGATTAATTTATCTTGTAAATAGCAAAAGACACAAAAGTTTCTTCTGAAAGTTCCTACAGAGAATCACACACAGAACACTAAAATAGTTATGCTCTACTCCCTCTGGTTCCAACTGTAGGTCATTTTAGCATTCTTGACTCTTCTCAAAATGTAAATCATCCTAGAACTTCTAGGCACTTTTCATATTTTCTTCCTTCCTTGCCAACTCTCACAAATCACCATTTTGTTTCTTAATCCTTGTGCACAAGGCTAAAATGGCATACATTTGGAATCGGAGGGAGAACATCTATCAGACTTACCCTTCAACATTAACCAGAGCTAGTTTATCTATAGTTGCAAAAGCTTTGACACAAGCATCCAAATCACCATTTTCATTCGCAGGCTGCTGACAGATCATAGTTCCAGGGGCAGAAGTATTGAATATGTTCCTTATAACAATAGGAATATTGTATTTCATCACAGGTATAATGGTACGCGGATGCAAGACATTTGCCCCGAAATACGACTGCATAAGAAAAGAAAAATTATTCAGGTTAGTTAAGAGATATACTGAAGTCAGCACAGATCCAAACATAATAGTGATTTGGGAACCAACTCCTCCCACGACTTTGAGGCCTGAGCAGTGAGCACCAAAAAACCCAAGCACCATGGAGCCTTTAAGCTGATGAAGCATTTAATTGAGAAAAGCCTAGCTTGAAACAGTAACTTCTCCTTCAATAATTAATAATACAGATATTCAGTGGAAGGTGCCCAAAAGCCAAAAGTAAAGAAATTACCATCTCCCAGGCCTCCTGATATGACAATGTGCTTAAGATCACAGCTTCACTAACTGCATTAATGAGAGACTATCATCAGATACATACTCAAAATGGCCCTGACGTAACAATAATAAGGATAGACAAACTTATATCAAGTCTGAAGGTTTGTTATTTGATTAAATACGAGATACAACACGAACATCTTTATGACTTGGTAGCCCCATTGAGCATATGAATACAAGTTTTACAATGTTCCTTATAGTTAGTTTTTCTTGTCAGGTGAAAAACTCCCAATTGATTCCTAAAGTTTTTTCCCTTCAAATTTCTACTATAATACTACAGCAGCTTTACCAATTCTTTCACTGGCATATAAAGCACTTCCACTTCAATGGGTTGTAATCTCGGACTACTAGAATGATTTTACAGAGCAGATTTCAGAAACTACTTTTTTTGGCATATATATAAAAAGTAAACAATTAAGGCCTAAAGGACATGTGTCAGAAAATATACATTTCAGGCCACATATTAAAAGACTAGAATTTCCATCACCTCCAATCCTACAAAACAATGGTGGCCCATGTCGGCGTGACAAAATATGATGGGTTCCAATATGTTGTGCTGGCTGTTGGGCCAGGTTTGGAGATGAAAAAAAAATTCTAAAACCTGTAGTTGTGTCTGGTAACATGTGGCCTTAAATGTATAGTTCATCACTATCCCCTTAAATGTGCAGTTTATATCACACATAACAAAGAACCTGTAATTTTTAAAACTTATTCTTTTACAAATAATCATGTTGACAAATCATTTCTGTGTAGCCTAATAACCTCCTGACTATGCACACTTCTAGTTACCAGAACATCTGGGAAATTCTAGCTGGCAGCATAGACCATGGAATGTATTGAACATGTCATCATTGCATATCATCTATGTTAACATTTGGCATGACAAGAAAACTAAAGATTACTAAATAGTTTAAATTAAAGAAGTGACTCCAGATAGGGTTACCTTTTCTGGGATCTGCACTAAATACCCCATCAACATCGGTCCAGATGGTCACTTGACGAGCCTTAACAAGGGAACCAATTATGGCTGCAGAGAAATCACTTCCATCTCTTTTCAAAGTTGTCGGGATGTTGTCAGGTGTACTCGCAATGAAACCAGTAGCAATTATTGTCTCAGCTGGACCTCGAGCAAACCATTTTTCAAGTCGTTTTTCAGATTCCAAATAGTCAGGATCTACCTGGTTGGATCCTGATGGATTTACAACTAGAATTTCTCTTGTATCCATCCAACTGCAAGGCGTTCCAGACTGCAAATGGTAAGATATTTCAGAATAAGTCACTAATATAGAGGTAAATACTTCTACTACCTCGGTCCTTAAATATATGACGTTTAGGACAAGCTATTTTGAACTAACTAGCTTCTCCTAAACGACAGATATTTAAGAACATAGGGAGTATATATAACTTTTATAAATATATATATACACATCTAATACATTATAGAGGTAAAATTATATTTCACATATGATATTACACAATTCAACAACACTGTCACTCATATTTTTGGAGCAAGAAAGCAATAGCCGTGAAGAAATTGTTCGATAAATCCCTCCTTTAGAATCCAGTGTTGTCAGATGAGTTTAGCATAAGCATATTTGCATGAATTTAGTACTAAAAACAAAAAAAATATCAGTAACCATAGAAAAGTACAGTTTCTCTAATGATGCATTTATCTGGTTTTGTTTAAGGCAGTAGCAGTCATAGAAAATTCAAAGGCGCCTCACTTATGAACATATGTTTGATTAATTGGCCATAGCTCAGCATTTTAAGTGGACTAAGAAATCACTTTTTTAAAAACAATACCCTAGATAAGAGCCCCTATGAGGCTGTGACATTGATACTTTATATTTCAAAATTTTCAAGAGGAATAATGCCCAGAAAAGGATATGAATCGTTAGTATCCCAAGAGGAAAGCTGCATATATTACTATTTCAGGTATGAATGTGAATTAGTTTGCCCTCCCGCAAACAAATGATGCAACAAGAAGCAAGAAATTTTAGTTTTTAAAACTGGTAGTTTTAGGAGGATAGGTGTAATATTCTTCAGAAAAATAGTAATTAAGTGCCACGTAGTTTCTCCAAGCCCTTTTTACCAAATTTCAATTCGTACCTTCTTTATCGCATATGACAACATTTGTGCAGACCATAACTCTCCATGGCCAACAACAAAATCAGAGAATGACTCTGTTGCATGCCCGGCTGCAAAACAGAAGAAAAGAAAGGTAAATATCTCAGCTATGAAGGTATCTCTACTGTCAAATATCATCCTTAATAGAAACCAGGAGTAGTAATAGGTAACCAATTTGCATTAAGCTTAACAGTATTCACACAAAGCCTCTACAAGTGAAAAAAGATCGCAAGGACTAACTTTACTTGCAAAGCACGGTATATCAAATTTTTTTTAAAAAAAAAAGAACTCAAAGGATATTGGTTTAATAGCTTGAACCTATATATATGGCACGAAGCATTGCTTTAAGGTTACTGATGTCTGCATGCAACTGAGACAGGAATCTTGCAAGGTCTTCTCCTGCAAGCAAGTCCTTTGCTGTTCCCATATGCTTTTCAAAAACTTCATCAAGCACAGTGATGTAAGAATCATCCCTTGATTGAGCCTTGTTCACAAGATTGTACATCATGTCGGTGACTTTAGACATTGCAGATACAACAACGAGTTTCCTCTCAGAAGGATCACGAAGGACTATGTCAGCAACATTCTGGATTCTCTGTGAAGTCCCCATGCACGTCCCACCAAATTTATGCACCGACCACATATCACCTTTCGGAAGGTCAGCAGTAGCTTCGGCTTGCTCAACAGAAACAGCTAGGAAGAAGCATAGCAAAGATGCATGTCAAGTCAGGACTAGACAAAGACACCAAAAAGTTATATAAAAATGCAAATTAATAGCTACCAGATAGTAATATCAGTAACCAAACAGTTTATGAAGTTAAACCTGGATGCAATACAAACAAACAAACAATGCCAAGCAAGTGGGGGTAGGCTAGAGCTGAAACCCAACAGGAGCCACTAATCAGAATTGTTGATCATGTACGCTAAAAAAATCTTGGAGACTATCTCATCACAGCCTAATCAAAAGAACACTTTCAACTTCCAAACAAGTTGAAGTTAAAACAAGATGAAATAGAATTTATTATAACATAAGCTGGTCTGTTTCAAAGAAATTTGACTGCACTGCAATAAGTGAAAAACGTGAATGTTATAAGCTATCTGACTCCGGACAGGACTTTCTGTATGTTGTGTTTCTGTCTCCGAAAGGTTGCTATGCACAGTTTGGTTAGTCTTGTGTTGCAAGCTTGTAACCCCAGCTTACACCCTTTTTTTGCAACTACATCTAACATGTTCAGTTTCAACCCAAGGCGGGAAGCAATCCTTTTAACAACAAAAAATTATTGCTCAACAAATGGTAGTGCCAACTGCTAACATCTACTAGGGTGTTCAGTAGAGATTGCTGCTGCAGCTGCAGCAGCCTGAGGCTGAGCTGTGGGCCTGTTGTCCCGTGCAGCTGCAGCTGCTTATGCAGCCAGCACAAACGAACAGCCCGGCATTTCCTGAAGGATGGTGAAGTCAAAACAGTGGCCATGCAAGACTCTACCAGCAGTTGGTGTGAGCAAATTCTTTCCGACATCTCTGTGCGGCGTTCCTGGAAGGCGGCTGATCCTGAATAGAATAGCAGGAGAAGAATGCACATTGTTAAAACTTAAAAGTTTGACAAATTATAAATGCTAACTGTTGACTAACATAACATGAAGCTGAAAATTGCAGGAGACTACACTGGTATTTTGAAAAATTGACTACAGACACCATTGGATAAAACTGCAAGAATGGTGCTTTTGTGTGTAAGTGTCGATATACCAAAAACATCAATTCCATTCACAACATACCAAGTACCAACCTTAGAGAGTTCCCAAAGGAGCGGTCTTGAGTTCTCTCACATCGCCAACAGCGCTGAGAAATCGAGTCCCTGCATAACCTCCAATCAGCACTTCCGATTTTTCACAATACAGGTGCACAAACAATATTTGGGAAAATGACAACATCTCAAGCGGAAAGAAAAGAAAAAAGGTGACAGATTGGGGGGAAAGGCGCTTTATAAACAATACACGCGCCATCCTAACTCCAACATGAACACGACTCTGCAAGAGGAGAAAAACAAAATTCCGCAAGACACGCGAGAGAAAAACAGAGGAGGGATTAAAGTGGGGACCCCGGCGGCGTGGAGATGCATTGCGAGGATAGCGGTGAGACGCCACAGAGTGGAAAACAAGCAAGCGGCGGAGATGAGGGGGGGAGGGGGGAGGAGAGGAGTGACCTGTCCGCGGCGGAGGGGTGAAGACGGCGGTGGCGGGCGGTGAAGGCGGCGCCCGGGTGGGGGCCTGCGACGGCGAGGGTCCTCATGACAGCGAAGCGAGCGAGCGGAGGCGTAGTGGAAGGGATTGGAATGGACTTTGGCAGGCTCATAAACCCTGCTTAACCCTACTTACCCGCTTTCTGCTCCGGTCCTCATACTTTTCCGTTTTCAGTAGTAAGTTGCACTTTGACTTCTGCAGAGTCCAGACTACTACAGTTGTCGTCACGCAAACTTTCTAAAATTATCGTTATATTTTCGATTCTAAATATTATCCAAGACATACACATCATGGAAACTGTGCAGAGAGATATTTTCATACTGCATTGTAAATTAAATAAAAACAAAGCATTAGTACTTCTCTTTTTTTACATATATGTAAAATATAAAAGTAAATAGTTTCTAGACAAATTTTGCATGAATATTTTAAGGTGATGTGCAGGTGCGAAGTTTATATGGATGCAAGAATCAAAAAATTGCATGTACCACTCTAGTCGATCGTATGCGTCTCATAAGAAAAATGCAAGATTAAGGATACAAGTGGCTTAAACCTTGTAGGTGCGTTCCGCATATAGGTCTCTTTTTAGGTGGGTTTTTTAAAAGCTTATATGCAGTTTTGCAAATGAACCCTTATACATTATGATACAGAAGTGTTTCTATAACGAAGATATTTATGCTAAATATTGATATCCATGGGTCCTTCTCCTCACTTTTTCCAATAGTCTTTACCTAACAAAAATATAAAATGACAATTGACAAGAAAATGTCATAATAACAAAATCTTATTATTGCAATATTATATTCAAAATTGTTTTACATTAGTTTTAGAAGTTTCTAGATGGAATATATATATATGGTTTCAGTTACTTGGTATAACATATCCAAGTTTGCTATGTGGTAGGATTAAAGGGATCATGACACCTTCACAAGGGGAGGGGATGAATAGGGTGTTCTAAAAACTTTAAAATTAAGGTTCAAGTATATATAAAAATCTATTTCAATTTATATTTAAATGTGCACTAGATTTTTCTATGCGTTGCTATCTCTACCGCAAAAGAGTTTATACCTTAGGTTTCAATCCTATAAACTACACATGGCAATTCTAGGAAAGGTAAACATGGAAAGATAAGTGTAAAACGTGATGCAGAAGGTAAATGAGGTAGAGAAGGCAAACTACCTTCATAGGGACACGGCGATTTTTATCGAGGTATCGAAAAGCAAAACTTTCTACTGGTCCTCGTTGTTGAGCCCCCTCTCAAAAGGAATGCCCGCACAAGGGCATAAGCTCCCCGGTTAAGTAAATCCGTAGCTGACGGGCCTTCCCCACACGCAAGTGGGTCTCCGCCTAGCCTCTCCCGGATGCTCCTTGCCGCTCTTCACTTCTGTAAAACACCAAGGACCTCTCCTCCCTTTCACATGCACTGTTGCCCACTCCATAAACACGGTTGGAGGGTCTCGCACAACTTATAAGACCCGAATTTACAACTCTGGGTACACGCAAGCACCGCTAATAAGGAGGTGTGCAAACCTCGCCTAACTCTAGGCTAATCCCTAGGCGAGATTTGCACACCTTTTTTGTATCGATGCTTGCACGCATCAAGAATTGTAAATCCGGGACTTATAAGTCTTGTGAGATCCTCCAACCTCGTCTGTGGAGTGGCCGCTAGTGTTTGTGAAAGGGAGGAGAGGCCCTTGGCATTTAGCCAAAACTCTACCAAGTGAAAAGGGGCAAGGAGCATCTGGGAGAGGCTAGGCAGAGACCCACTTGTGTGTCGGGAAGACCCGTCAGCTATCCTACGGAGTTACCTGACTAGGGAGTTCATACCCTTGCGCGGGCATTCCCTTCTTTGGGAGGTGCTCCAACAATGAGGACCAGTGGAAAGCTTTTCTTTCCGATACCTTGGTAAAAATCACCATGTCGCCATGCCGGGAGTTTGTCTTCTCTACCTCATTTAGTTTTCGCATTTCTTATTGCATTTACTTTCCGAGTTTACCTATCCTAGAATTACCATGTGTAGCTTATAGGATTGGAACCTAGGGTGCAAAACTCTTTTGCAATAGAGATAGCAACATATAGAAAAACCTAGTGCACATCTAGATAGAAATTGAAATAGTTTTTTTATATGTGCTTGAAGCTTTAGGGTGCGTTTGGTTCAAGGGACGAAGTGGGACGGAATGAGACGATCCCACTTCATCCCGCGTTTGGTTTGGAGATAGGTAGGACGGGAACATCCCAACAACGGAATATTCCTTCAATATCCGGGATGACCCCGTCCCTCCAAAATGAGCGGACGGGGTCATCCCTCATTGCACCTGTCTCGCTCCGTTCTCCTCCGTCTTCGATCAAGACTAGCAAGCATTGAAGCGGGCGAGCTGCGAATAGGGACCGGCGAGTCAGCTCCGCCGCGGCCAGCGCGCGCGAGCTGGAGCTCCACAGCCGGTGGCGGGGGTGAGCTCGAGCGGTACAGGAAGAAGAGATAAGACTAGGCTGACGGAAGAAGAGATAAGGCTGTGTGGGGGAAGAAGTAAAAAGGAGCGGGTCCCACAACTGACAAGTGGGTTCCATACAAAATTGTACCTAACGGTGTGAAATAATGGTGTGAAATGAGCATCCATACCATCCTTTGCGATCCCTCGTACCAAACAAAAAACTAGGACGAATTTATCCCTCTCAACCAAACACACTCTTAGATTTTACAACACCCAGTTCACCCCTTTTAAGATATCGTAATCCCTTCAGGGACCATCCCAACTCACGTTGTCTCCAAACTAAATACACTTTATTCCTATACGCTTGTACAAACTTGTTACTACCCCGTAAAAATAATTTTTGTACTAGTGTTGCTTTGTCTAGAAGGACCTTTATAAGGGCAATATCCTCTAAAATGTCAATGGGAATTGAACATTTCTCACAAACTTCAATAAAATTTTCTGGGGGACCCAAATCCAACGAACGAATTGATTGGTTTGTATGCTCCGGGAGGGAAACGCAAAGGAACCTTCAACTTTCAGCATCGATACAGCCTACACGCACCCAAGTAGGCAAGTAGCCAATCAATGTCGTAAACTCGTAACCTGCTCGCTTGTGGCCTGGTGCGGACACCACGCCATCTGTTTCACCGAGTCGATCGGAGGCGACGCGAGATCGATGGCGCTGTGGGACGCGCTCGCCCCAGCCGGGGCGGTCGCGCAGCTTGTCGGCACGGACGCCGCGGGCCTCGTCTCGGCGACCCTGCAGGCCGTGCGCACGGCGCGCCGGAACCGCAAGGAGTGCCACACGCTGGCGCGGCGCGTGATGACGGTGGGGGACCTGCTGCAGCTTGTGGTGCAGCATGGTTCCTCGTCGGAGACGATGCGGCGACCGGAGGTGAGGAAGGCGCTGGAGGGGCTGGACGGCGCGCTCCGGCGGGCGTACGAGCTCGTGGAGTCGTGCCAGGAGCGCGGCGCCGTGTACGGGTTCGTCATGGCCGGGAGGTAGGCGGAGCAGTTCCGGGACGTGCAGGCCGAGATCGACGCCTACCTCCTTTGTCGGGTCAGCCACATCGACATCACCATCCGTCTCGATCGGATTTTCCGCATGCTTGTCCCTCCGGACTCCTCCCAGCAGGTGAGGTGATTTACCTACTCATGTTATCACTTAGTTTGGCATCTGGTACCAAAATTTATATTACTATCAACTTTTTATACAAAAGATCTATATCTTTTTAAAAGTGATAAGTGATTCTCTATATGAGTTTCAAACTAAAGTGATTCTGTAATTAAAAATGATTCTCCAGGATAGACTCTATGGATAAAGTTATTACGCATGTAAAAAGTGAATGAAAATAAGCTAGAGCCTTCAGCTCCTAACATATTAGTTCATTTTAAAAAAAAAATCGATCACTTAGCATAATCACTTTTCAAAGTGCCATTTGGTAGAGAAACGCCTCTGGGATTTTCTTTTGAGCTACTCTTGAATGTCTCCCAAAAGGCCCGAACTTATTTTTCTTTCTGCTTGGTCAGTAGGTGTGTGTTGCCATTTGCCAAACCAACTTGTAAGTAAGATGATTCAAGTTTATTCCCGCCTGCCTATGTATTGCCTGCAGAGTCCAAGAGACATCAGTGACAGTCAATCATATTCTGTACCATCATCTCACTTAACATCCCATAACTCTCAAACAAGCGAAAGACATTCGCTAGGCATAAACGCATTATGGTTTTCATTGATATGACACCTACTTGCCCACAATTTGTAACTGAGCTATGGGAGGTGGGGGGGGGGGGGGGGGTACTATACCACAAGGTGTAGAGTGGGCTGTGACTCTGTGAAGCAACTTTGGTAACCTATTTATGTTCAGTTTTCTTTGTTTAACTTTTATAAGGCTGGTGAGTTCTTATTTATTAGTAAGAAACTTATGGTCTTCCTCTTAATTTTCATTTCGAATCATTAAATGGAACTCTTATTTCAGGAGTTGGAGGTGGTACCAACCGGTTCTCCCACGAGCCATTTGGAACCTCAAGCTAGGTCAGATGTTTGCAGTGATTTATTTATTTGACATATCATCAACCTAAACCCACTCTACCCTGCATCTGTTCATTTTAGACGAGACTCTGATGACAGAAAGTTGTTTTTATTTTAAGACATCAATTTCTCTAATTAATAATAGTACCAACTACCATACATCATTAATAGTTGATGTTTACTTTGTCCATTTTGTTGAACATGGAATTGATGGTTTGCAGCTCCGCTTTTTCTACAACACCGCCTGGCAGTCATACCTACTACTTACCTAGCCCATAATTGAGGAATTTTTCAAGCCAACTACATATCTAGAAATGTTAAAAAAATAGTAAAATTGGTACGTTTTTGTTCCAGGAAAAAGTTTTTTTTGTTCCTCTGCTAATGGTAATGAGGAATCCGAATGTCAACTTCTAAAAGCATTAGAAAGCAACCAGTATTGAACGAAAGAACCAAAGAGAAACTTGACCATGGGAACATCCCCTAACTTCATCTTAAAGGAAGGGAATACCAAACCTTGGCTAGCGAGGAGCTTGCTGAAACTAGCGAGTGCCCTAGTGGCTAGGTAACACGCTCCACAAGATCGTGGTAGCTATTGGGGGTGGTGTATCGGTTGCTAAGATGCAGCGTCCTTGGAAGGCTGTAGTCGGGCCGTGAACGTCATCTCCATCCACCAATCGAGTTATCCCACGCCCTCTCATCGAAAGATCGGGAATCAACCCTAGCGGGTTCTTATCAGTCAAATATTCCCAATTTGCTCCCGACAGCTACTTGACATGTCCCTGTGTCAGTCCAAACTGTTTCACACCTTTGGCATGTCATTCATTTGCCTATGTCCCATATTCCTCTCGATGGCATTGTAGGTACTACGCAATACCACTACCAAGTGAGATTAGACCAGTAGCACATGAACCAGTTACTTTTGGATATGTGGATCCCACCTTGTTGGCACATTTGACTTGCCATGCAATTGCCTATGTATCATGTTCCCCTACATGACCTTACATGTACTCTTGAAGACCACAAGTCACAAAGCACATGCCTTTCATCTAACACGCATGTAATGACACAAACTACATGGATCATCAATAAAGTTTACAAGTTAGTTTAAAAATTGACACAAACTAAACTGACACAAACTATATCATTTTTTTTGAATTATGAAACTTTCCTTTTTCATATTATCATAAAATATAAACTTTATAGATTGTGTTACGTACAATAATATAGTTGATTTGGATATGGGCTTTTATCAGTGCATTTCGCCCTGTGAAACGGCCCAGCCCAACAACACCTCTTGTCCAACACTGAGAAAACCTGCTACCCCTTCCGTCAGACTCCATCCGCATCGCGCCGCCCCCGTTCGAGTCCACAGCACCACCCACCCCACCGCATCGCATCGCGCCGCATCGCATCCCGCCGGGGAAGGGCTCGCGCCGCCCCCATTCGAGTACGCAGCGCCGCCCTCCTTGATCTCGCACTCCTTGATCTCGCCTGTGGCGAAAATGGTGGAAGTTGAGGCGCCCACCCAGGAGGTCAAGCTCTTCGATCGTTGGTCCTTCGAGGACGTCCAGGTGGCCCCTCTTCTCCTCCCCTCCTCTCCCACCTTCATCTCATCAATGTATCTATGTTGCATGCTGAGGTGGCATAGGTCTTGGTAATTGGGCTTCCAAGTGATCTGATTTGCTAGATGTGGCGGATTAGAGGGTGGTTTGCCTAGGTTCTGCTTGCACGTCATGACTGTAAAATATTGATTGCCGTTTTTGGTTTTGTGGTTGTCTTGAAATAGGTCTGGTATTCTCACTGAATAAGTTAGGGCTTCATCTTTAATTATATCATCACATAATATCAGGTACCGATATGAATTAATGTCAAATGTTAGATTGGATACGCTTTATATTGCCTTTCTTTACGTTAGGTTTATCCGACTCGCCTCGCTTCCTTTTTGTGCTATCATAGGCACCTAGTTTAGTATCGTGATCATAGAACTTACTTACTTTTTCATCAATGGCCTTGGTGGCTCTTTGGCTGTGCTTGAAATCAGTCGCCCTTTTGCCATATTTTGTTGTGCCAAACCAAATTTGTTGATCAGCCCTAGAGGCTACAAGGTTGTGAGTAGGCAAGTCAAATTCACATGCAGGGTTCAAATTTCATTAGTACATACCTGGATGTAGAACTTAATATCAATCAGTGAACGTTGAATTGTGTGAAAGGCGCTAGTAATTTCTTTTACTTGGTGACAAATTGATTCCTATGCAGTTTTTAGGTAGTTGTAGTCTCTGTATTCCTGGGTATCCATGGCATGTAGTTTGGTCATTATATCACCATAGGCCTTTGACACCTATAAAATTGCGATTAATTCAATGATAGCGGTTCATAATATGATGATGGCAACAAAAAGATGAGCGAAAGTTATACCGGCTTCCTTACTATCTTGGATGGATAGATGAATGGGTCATGAGTAAAGCTAATGATAGGGTCTTCAAAATCTGATTCATCATCAGTGTTATCCTCCAAGGGGTCATTAAAGTTGAGCTCTACCCAGTGTTACCCTGGGATGAATGGATCTGATTAAAAATTTTGGACAAATATAATTTTTTCCATGTCATGTCGTATTGATAAATTGATCACAAACTCTATTGTTGCAGGCAAGATTCAACTTACTGGATTGAATGGTGCAGGTGTAATTGGATCAATTCCCGTAGGTGGTGCATGCTCCTTCTGTTGCGCAGGTGGTGTATGGTCCTTCTGTTGCACTGAAGAATTAGCTCCGTCCCCATCGACGTCGAGGAGAGGGAGGAGGCGTAAGAAGAGGCAGACGAGTTAGGATCAGGATTGATTAGATGGGGGCTATTTATTTATATATGGATTTGTACTCAGCTCTTCAAACTCTGTTAGGATCCTCTTCAAACTATATGGATATCCTCTTCAAACTCTTCACGCAGGCTCTACCAAATTAAATATGGCACCCGTTGGGCAGGTTGGAGTCTCGGACTGGGTTAGCAGTTGGAGTCTCGGACTGGGTTGGAGTCTTGGACTGGATGGATTCCTTCATGTTCACGTATATATGGCACACGTCTTATTTTCAGCATGATGTCATCGAAGCAAATGCCAAAGCTGTATTTCACGTGACTAAAACTTGTTTATACATTGACAGTCGGATACATTTTGTTGCCACTGTCATCTGTAATTTTACAACACTAGAACACTGCATTTCGTAATGGAGCACATATTCAAAGATTATAGCAGTGCCTGATCTTTGGCGTCTGGGTCGCCATCATAGGTGTGAATACTATTTGCTTGCCCATACCTCTCGGACTGGGATGGCAGGTTAGAGTCTTGGAGGTGACGGATAGAGTTTTGGAGGCTCTTGATGACTCTATTTACATACGACTGGATGAAACATAACACTCACAGAGAAGAAGAAACGGAAAAATAAACTACACCACATCTCAACAACACACGGGCAGTTAAGCTAGTATTTTGCTCAGTTCTATGAGAAGACTTGCAATACCACCAATCAGTTCTATAAAAAGATAACACTACATCATGCTGACATCACCAATCATTACACAATTCTACCTTGCAGTAGTATTTCAGGCAACAACATGCTTCATTCCACGCAAACTTCAGATAGTAACTTGTAAACATCAAGATGCCTACGAGTACAAGATGAACTGATGAATAAAGGGTCCAGCGATGGCATAGCAGAATTGTTCACCACATAGAAAGCTAACAGCAGTCAGCAATGTCTTAGTAGAGCCTGCCACAGCAATCAGAGGCACCATAGTAGCAATGCTTCACCTTCTCCTTGCCATTCTGGTCAAGGACTTGTCCGACCACCTCATCCTGTCCTACCAGTCTTGAATATTTCTAGTGGAATTTTGACACCATGCTGACAAAGCAGTGGCAGAATATCGTGCCGGCCGTCCAAAAATGCAGGGTCCACCTGTCATGGCACAAAAGGACACCAAAAGTATTTTTTAACTGTACAGAATACAGATTACAGAAGTAACTTACAATGAGGTTATGCAAAATTGGAATGCAAGGAACCGGCAGAACATATAGAATTGTGTGCTGCTTGCGAAAAAAAGAGAGAAAAGGATCTATTGATGCCAAAATAAAAGAGATGAAACAATATGCATGTTAGAAGTATATTCTTTCTTTTAACAGATGAAACTGAGCTGTAGGACGTGCAAATTTTAACAATCTAACCTGCAAATTTTCAAACAGTTCCCCATAATTCATGGCTTGCCTTCCACCTCTTGTTGGATCGCGGAGCACCTTTCTAAACAATCTTCACCAGATCAAGTACTTTGGTGCCACAAGGCTGGTTGGTTACTGAGAAATGAGTCGGCAATGGCCCAAATGACGTCTCCTCTTCCATCCCATGCTCCTGCGTGTCTTCTTTCAAAATATCATCAAGTAACTTCATTACCCTCTTTGTCTCACCTTGGCTCCTATAAACTTTAAATAAAGTACGATTGCCCTTTGAGCGAAGGGAAGGTAACGATCCATTTGTTCTATCCAAACATGCGTGTTGGTACGCATCTCTGTTGGGAAAGCACTCTTAGCATTCATAGTCCACCTCAAGTAAACACAACAAGGAGGGATGCTCTCTATACGAGCATACTTCATAATGCAGAAAGTATGCGCACACAGAATTCCTTCCCGCTCCAGCTTCATCAACCAATGATGATCCAAAGGTACAAGTCACATGAAAACAACACTTGCAGCCTTGCAATGAAACCTCATACCCCAAACACCCATTCTGCAATGTCACCTCTTTCACCGATCAATTACTTGATTTTTTAATCTGCAAGCTCACTTTCTGGAAAATATTTGGTGTGAAGATTTGCGTAGCACTTTTCTCAAGAACATCAATAGAAATCTTAATGAATTGGATAGAACACAGTGCCTTGGCATTAAGCTCAATTTCATTCTGACGAATGCGTGATAGGCAGAACTTGTAATGCTCCATTAAATCAACTAGGGACATCTTTTGGTCTAAATGGCTGTGAAGCCTTGAGTTTAGACTCTCACTCCTCTGATTGCTTTGCATGCCCAAGAAATGTCTCCCTCTTGTGAACGTCGCAGCCCACTTCCTTCTAAGTTCGTACATCCTGTTTACCCATAGGTTATCTTCTTTGATATTATGGGTACCAAAGACTATCAAATTCACCCTCCTCCATTGCATGGTATATGAACTTTCTGAAATCCTTGATCTTTGAACCACGGAATCATTTCAGCATGTTCTGCTCTATGTGTCAACTGCACAATCTGTGATCTGCATCAGGCATGACAATCTCAATAGCTCTCACCATCGCTGCGTCCCCATCAGTGATCAAGGATTTTGGATGCTTCTGGTGCATCGCCTCCAGTAAAGCCTCAAGCAGCCACACATATGACAAGATACTTTCATCGATAATATATTGCACCCAAAGACAACTGTACTTTGATGATGGTTAACTCCTATAAAAGGGACAAAAGGAAGATTGTACCGGTTCACGCGGTAAGTGCTGTCGAATACAATGACATCTCCAAAAAAAACCATAGTCTATCTGCGACTATGGATCCAACCAAAATAGGTTCTTCAACCTGCCTAGTGCATCCACACCATATGTGAAAAAGAACTCCGGATCTTTCCCTTGCATCTAACACATATGATTCAACACAAATTCTAGGTTGCTTTCTTCAACCTTCCCTTCTTCTACCTTGAAAAGAAATTGTACAAGTCCTGCGAAAGAAATCCAATCTGTCCCGGACCACCGTGGCTCGTCTCCATTATGTCCATGATCTGAAATGGACGCAGCCCACCTAGCCCCAGCTCGATTGCCTCCGCTTTCTAAGGATCATTAAGCCCTCGATGAGACCGCAAAATAAAAGCATGCTCTGGTTTTGCAAGGGCATGTGTATGGACATCCCACTACTAGATTTTAGGGCTATTGCCACGGCCATCATCCCATCAACTCAAATTTCGTTGCAACAGGTAGGGGTTATTGCAACGGTTTTGAGTTTTCGTTGCAACCGGTAGGCGTTATTGCCACCATTTGAAAATACGTTGCAATAGGTATGCGATATTGCCACGTGTATTTTTCGTTGCAATAATTAATTTTTTTCATTGCAATATCGACGGGTTATTGCCACGAAATACACAATGTTGCAAGACTTTGACATTTTTGCAACGAATTTATCACGTTACCACATAGCCCAAGGCAACAACGGAAAATCTGTTGCAATAGGTCGGTGTTGTCGCAACAAGTTGAAAATGGTTGCGAGTTGCTGAACAAATTGCCACGATTTTTTTACGTTGTTATAAAGTTTTTTTTGCGTTGCAATATGTAAGGGTTATTGCCATGAAATACGTAATATTGCAAGTAGGAAGCAATATTGCAACAAATTTGTTACGTTGCCACATAGCCCATGGCAACAACAAGAAATTTGTTGCAATAGATAGGTGTTGTCACCACGAGTTGAAAAATGGTTGTGAGTTTTATTTCAGAAAAATTAAAAGATGCGCAATGAGAGAATCAAACCAGGGTCTCCAGAGTTTGGACTCGAGCACCTCACCACCACGCTACGCAATAGTTGGGTGATGGATAGGAGCCGAAGTAAAAGAAATAAATTCTATGTTAGTTACAGAAATAAATAGTCCATCAGCAACAACCAGACTGGATGGCACGCATAGCGGAGGTGATTCAAGAGCAATTCGGTTTAAAACCGAAGATGCAAACCTACACGTACAAGACACCATACCCATCTACTTATGACTTACTGCCGTTTCCCCATCGGTACAAAGTTCCCGATTTCACCAAGTTTTCGGGGCTGGATGACACCTCAACTGTAGAGCACGTGAACAGATTCATCATCCAATGCGGAGAGGCAGCGGCGCAAGATGCTCTACGGGTGCGCCTTTTCTCGTTGTCCCTATCCAGGTCGGCCTTCCAATGGTTCGCTACACTGCCACCCAACTCAATAATTACGTGGGCTGATCTGGAGAGGCAGTTTCAAAAATACTTCTACGCGGGGGTACATGAGATGAAGCTTTCTGATTTAACCAGCCTCAGACAGAGAAGTGACGAACCGGTATCCTTGTATGTGCAGAGGTTCAGGGAGATCAGGAACAAATGCTATTCCCTAGCCCTGACTGATGCACAACTGGTCGACATAGCCTTCCAGGGTCTCCTACCTCATATCAAGGAGAAATATGCTTCGCAGAAGTTTGAGAGCTTGAGCCAAATCGTGCACCGATTGTCGGGTCAGGAAACACGCCCCTTTGATCCGCGAAGGAACTTCCAGAAGAAGGTGGCGTACTTAGAGGAGGCTGAATCCGACGAAGAAACAGAGATCGGCCTGGCGGAATGGGTTAAAGGAAAAAAGCCGATATCGTGTCCGTTTGGGAAAAAGGAGCCGGAAGCATTCGGTTTCGACACATCAAAGGCCGATAAAATTTTCGATCTTCTCCTCCAAGAAGGATAGATCAAGCTCTCACCATACCATACAATCCCATCGGCCGACCAACTGAAGAAGATGAAATATTGCAAGTGGCATAACGCCACCTCCCACGATACAAATGAATGCAAAATCTTCCGACAGCAGATACAATCGGCCATCGAACAAGGCAGGCTCAAATTTGAAGTCCCAACAAAGCCGGTCAAGCCGATGAAGATTGACCAGCACCCCTTCCCCACCAACATGGTTGACACGGGGAAGAATTCGCTCCAGACCAAGGTGCTGACATCTGAATCGGCTAAGAAAAGCGGCGTCGTGGACCCCAGAAATCAAGCGGCACCCGAAGACGTCAAGGGGAAACGGCGGGTGGAGGTTAAAGACGACGGATCGGGAGAACCACGCAGGCCCGTCACTTCCCAATTTTTGCTCAACAAATATCAACGGCAACAAGAACGCTCAAGATCCCGGGAAGAGGCGATGCGGTGACATGAAGATCACTGGCGATGCCCATTCTTCATCCACTGCTGGGAAAGCAACCTTAGGTTGCCATCGGCTGATAATTGCCCTGAGTGCAACGGCCCGTATCGCAATAGTCGGCCATTCAGGAGGTCTCGCTCCAGAGATGGAAGGCCAGAGCCGATCAGTAGGAACTGGCGCGAACAAGAAGACCGACGCCTTCCAGTGCGTGATTGGCTGGGAGGCAGAAGTGACCGATATGACCGGTCAGAAGATAGGCGTGAGCGAAATGATAGGCTGGGGGGCAGATTCGATCGGCGCAGCCAACCAGAAAACAAGGTCAGCGTTCACGATCGGCTAGAAGAGATGGCCGATGCTCGGGTATCAGACGAGAACCCCTTAGGACGCGAACCAGAATGGGAACGCGCCAGGCCACGGACTAAACCTATGAACCCCAGGTGGTGCCCTGATGGATTGACTAAGTCTCAAAAATGAAGAATTCAACGTCTCCGCCAATGGGAACAACAGGAAGAAGAACAACAACATACGATGGAAGAGAAAAACGGCAGACCTCAGGTCTGGCGCCCCAGAAGAAATGACAGGGGAGACGATGAATCGGCAGCCGACATCAGCATGGTTTTCATACTGCCGATGGAATTCATGACTCCTGCCGACCGACAGAACATGTCGGCAATAGAAGAGCAGATGGCGCAATTGGCTTTAGAGCCAATGACAGCCACGTTCGAGAAACCCAAAGATGACAAACGACAACACCTAAAGGCATTGTTCCTCAAGGGGCATGTCAACGGCCGACCCATCACCAGATTACTAGTAGACGGAGGAGCTGCTGTTAACATCATGCCATACACCATGTTTCGGAAGCTAGGGAAGAGTGATGACGACCTGACTAGGACAGACATGATGCTCAAGGACTTCGAAGGCAACGTGTCGCCCGCCCGCGGCGCACTCTGCGTTGACCTCACCATCGGCAGTAAGACCCTTCCTACTACTTTCTTTATTATTAGTGGCAAAGGGTCCTATAACATGCTACTTGGCCGAGACTGGATACATGCAAATTGCTGCATCCCGTCTACAATGCACCAATGCCTCGTACAGTGGGTCGGCGACAACATCGAAGTGGTCACCGCCGATTCTGCATACAGCGTCGCGACAGCCGATACGCAACAATGGAGCTGCGAGAATGTCAAGTGCATATTCGGGAGGATATGGGACACTGATTTCCTGAAGGTGTCCGATTTTGGTCTACAGCCGATCCGAGCAGTCGGCTCCGAAGATTCAGATTAAATGGATCAGTTCGTCCGAGAAGATGGGAAGCTAGGGCACGGGTTCACGTCGGCCGACTCATTAGAAATGATAGATTTGGGTGATGGCACCAAGCCAAGGCTGACGTACATTAGTGCAAATTTGGATCCAGAATACAAATGTAAATTGACAAATTTATTACGAGAGTTTAAAGAATGCTTTGCTTGGGAATACCATGAGATGCCCGGATTAGATCGATCTATTGTCGAGCACCGATTACCCATAAAGCCGAGATATCGGCCATATCAGCAACCTGCACGGCGGTGTAATCCTAAAATCCTACCCGATATAAAGGCCGAAATAACGAGGCTAATCGAAGCAAAATTTATTCGGCAATGCCGTTATGCCGAATGGATCTCCAACATTGTACCCGTATACAAGAAGAACGGAAAGCTCCGCGTGTGCGTCGATTTCAGGAATCTCAATCAGGCCACGCCGATGGACGGATACCCAATGCCGACGGCCGATGTGCTAATAGATGCCACCGTGGGGCACAAAGTTATTAATTTCATGGATGGAAATGCTGGATATAAACAGATACTAATGGTCGAAGAAGACATACCCAAAACGGCGTTCAGATGCCCGGGTCACCTTGGTTTATTTGAGTGGGTGGTAATGACTTTCGGTTTGAAGAACGCCGGCGCTACGTATCAGCGAGCCATGAATTACATATTTCACAAACTTATTGGCATCCTGGTGGAAATTTACATCGATGATGTCGTAATCAAATCAAAGGGACAACAGGAACATCTAACTGATTTGCGGCAGGTACTGGAATGCACGAGGAATCATGGGCTGAAGATGAACCCGAACAAGTGTGCTTTCGGTGTATCCGCGCGGACAGTTATTGGGATTCATGGTTCACGAACGTGGGATAGAAATCAACCGGAAGACCATAGCAGCCATCAATAAAGTTGTGGCACCGCAGAATAAGACTGAGTTGCAGTCCCTAATCGGCAAGGTTATTTCATCAGACGATTCATATCTAATCTATCCGGGCGTATCCAAGCCTTCACACCATTGTTAAAGTTAAAACCCGACCAAGAGTTTGTATGGGGAGAAGAGCAATGCAAGGCACTAGAAGATATCAAGCAGTACTTGGTCTCGCCACCAGTGTTGGTCCCACCTCAAACTGGTAAGCCGTTCAAACTGTATTTATCAGCCGATGAACGAGCTATCGGGTCGGCTCTGGTCCAGGAGTTTGAGGGAAAGGAACGGGTAATATATTATGCTAGCAGAAGACTTCTGGACGCCGAAACAAGGTATCCCCCAGTAGAGCGGCTATGCCTATGCCTTCACTTCTCATGCACCAAACTCAGGCACTATTTGTTATCAGCAGAGTGTGTAGTCGTATGCAAAGACGACGTGGTAAAATACATGCTGTCGTTGCCGATCTTGAAAGGACGAATCGGAAAATGGATCTTAGCTTTATCGGAATTCGATCTACGATATGAATCGGCAAAGGCCGTCAAAGGTCAGGTTATGGCCGATTTCGTTGCCCAGCACTGCGGACCAGAGACCACCGTCGTGGAACCAGTGCCGTGGACCTTATATTTTGATGGTACGTCATGTGGGGTTGGATCAGGAATCGGCATCGTTCTCATATCGCCTTGGGGGGCAAGCTATGTGTTGATGCCAGATTTTGACACGAGTAAAATCGGCGTTAGAAGAGGAAGAAATTAGAAGATGCGGCGAGACACAGGGGCGACGACTTGAAATCGGCCGATTGGCGCTACAGTAGAGGATCGGCCGATTGGTGCTACAGTCGAGGATCGGCCAATCGACCTTTGGAGCTCCGCCTCGCCCGACCCCTGAGGCCTGGGATCGGATACGCCCGACCCTCCGAGGGAGGATCTCCGCTTCACCTGACCTTAGGTCCCAGGGTCGGAGTAGTCAGAGCCCCCGACATGTGGGTCCTAATCGGCTGTCCCTTGCCGATGAGGTGAATAGAAATCGGCCGATTAGGAGGCCGGAATAATTGGGCCGGTGTGGGCCTAAAGAGGATTATGAAGATAAGGAGGGAATCAGCCCATGAAGAGCACGATAATCGACCTAGTACGAGTCGTACTTGTGAATATTCGTTTTCTATTTAAATTTAGGGATAGAGTTTTAATCGGATAAGAAGTCGTTTGTAATAGGCTATAAATAGCCACTCTTGTAGATCTGTAATCATCAACTCAATACAACAAACTACTATTTCCTCGTACTTACTTTCAAGCCGGCGACTTCGCCAATACTTTTTCTTCTTTTTCACGAGTTCGTACGGGTTGGCAGGGCTGCATCAACTTGACCTCCGGCCGATTTTGTAAGTTCCGCTTATCGAGTAAATTCTAAGCTTTGACTTCGGGCACATCGCTGTCGTTTCGTTTAGATTTATTCACCAGTTATCGATATTTACTAGAATTCTAGGTTTTACCTGTCGTTCTGGTTTTATCACTAGTTACCCAGCTAGGAATCGGCAATTTCGGCTCTTCTTGCACTTCGTCATTTAATCTATTGTATTTTATACATAGCCGATTAGATCTGTTCCTAGTGCTGCTACTGTAGCGTTGTTTAGATTACTTCAGTGGTTTTCTTTATCGACGTTGCTTGGTAATCGGTCGCATTATAGCCGATTTCCTCATTACAGCAAATCGGCCGACTCGCTGATAAGCTTTCTCGAGATCGGAACCTTAGCCGATCGCAACCTGTGGGATTTGACACGTTTCTCTCCTTGCCAATCAACAGGTCAGATTGGCTGGCACGCCGCGCGAACCGCACCAGGGCGATCACCCGAACAGGAGCTAAGCAGATTCTCCTGGGTCGTGTGTTCGACGCTGGGGATTCGATCGGTCGATTTCTAGCGCCAACACACTGTTGGCACGCTCGGTGGGACCAATACAACCGCCACTATGTCGAAAGCGGCTGATGTCTCGGAAGATAACGTCATTGAAGTGACAGAAGCAGACCTCAGGGACGACCAGAGGGAAGAATTGGAGAAGCAGACGGCATACTACCGGAAGGCATGTCTGCAATCCTTCAGTCGCACCAGGAGCGGAGAAACTGTCAAAAAAACTCCGTTTCCAACTCCCCGCCAGATCACAATCACCGAGGACTCGGACAAGATGTCCGAGATGGTTCAACAATCTGTCTATCAAGCTTTCATCGATCAATCCCCGGTGATTTCTAATACGGTATACAATGCCGTCATCAGCTCGTTAGCTAGCGGCGTATCTCAAGGGTACCAGGGGCCGGTATATGCTCCACCAATTACGGCTCTGAACAAGAGTTATTCAAATGCACCTTATTCGGCTTCTCAGTCGACCCAAATTCCAGTTGGAGGTTCTGGCGCTTCCTCATCATCGATCCCTATGGGGTCTAATGGCGCGCAATATCTCCAGCCGCGTCCCATTCAGTTGTCCTCCGCGCAGTTTCCGCCTTTGAATCCAGCGCCTTGGGGGTTACACCAGTGACGGCCGCCCAGGATCAACCGGCCAGCCATGGAAGTCCTCAACTCCAGACATCTTTCCAGGCGGCCGTTAGGCCGATCATGCCACAGTAGCAGCCTGTCACGCCAGAGATGAGCAGGGCGGCGGAAACAACGGAAGTACTTCGGGGCGTTGCGCCGCTCGTGCTGTATGACGAAGCGGGCGGCTCATTCAGACAGTCGACCCCGACTGCGCAGCCGGTTATGACACATCAGACACCGCACGCTTTTACTCATCATCAAGTCATCCCGCCGCCAGTATACCAGCACGTACTAGTTCCCCAGCCGATAGTACACCAGTAACAGCCAGACTGGATGGCGCGCATAGCAGAGGTGATTCAAGAGCAATTCGGTTTAAAACCGAAGGTGCAGACCTACACATACAATACACCATACCCTCCTACGTACGACTCGCTGCCGTTTCCCCATCGGTTCCCGATTTCACTAAGTTTTCGGGACTGGACGACACCTCAACTGTGGAACACGTGAACAGATTCATCATCCAATGCGGGGAAGCAGCGGCGCAGGATGCTCTACGGGTGCGCCTTTTCTCGTCATCCCTGTTTGGGTCAGCCTTTCAGTGGTTCACTACATTACCGCCCAACTCGATAATTACGTGGGCTGATCTGGAAAGGCAGTTTCACAAATATTTCTACGCCGGGATACATGAAATGAAGCTGTCCGATTTAACCAGTCTCAGGCAGAGAAGCGACGAGCCGATATCCTCATATGTACAGAGGTTCAGAGAGATCAGGAATAAGTGCTACTCCCTGGGCCTAACTGATGCACAATTGGCCGATATAGCCTTCCAGGGTCTCCTACCCTATATCAAAGAAAAATACGCCTCACAGGAGTTTGAGAGCTTAAGCCAAATCGTCCACCGGTTGTCTGGTCAAGAAGTACGCCCTTTCGATCCACGGAGGAACTTCCAGAAGAAGGTGGCATACTTAGAAGAGGTTGAAACTGAAGAAGACACAGAGATCGGCCTTGCGAAATGGGTTAAAGGGAAGAAGCCGATATCGTGTCCGTTCGGAAAGAAGGAGCCGGAAACGTTCGGATTCGATACATCAAAGGCCGATAAAATCTTCGACCTCCTCCTCCAGGAAGGACAGATCAAGCTCTCGCCGTACCATACGATTCCGTCTGCCGAACAGCTGAAGAAGATGAAATATTGCAAGTGGCATAACGCTACCTCCCATGAAACAAATGAATGCAAAATCTTCCAGCAGCAGATACAGTCGGCCATCGAGCAAGGCAAACTCAAATTTGAAGTTCCAACGAAACCGGCCAAGCCGATGAAGATTGACAGCACCCCTTCCCCACCAACATGGTTGATACGGGGAGAAATTCGCTCCAAACCAAGGTACTAACGTCCGAATTGGCTAAGCAAAACGGCGCCGTGGACCCCAGAAATCAAGCAACACCTGAAGACGTCAAGGGAAAACGGCGGATGGAGGATGATGATGATGGAATGGGAGAACCACGTAAGCCCATCACTTCCCAGTTTTTGCTCAATAAATACCAACGGCAACATGAACGCTCAAGATCCCGGGAAGAGGCGATGCGGCGACATGAAGATCACTGGCGATGTCCGTTCTTCATCCACTGTTTGGAAAGCAACCTTAGGTTGCCATCGGCCGATAATTGCCCTGAGTGCAACGGCCCGTATCGTAACAATCGGCCGTTCAGAAGGTCTCGCTCCAGAGATGGAAAGCTAGAGCCAATCAGCAGGAACTGGCGTGACCAAGAAGACCGGCGCCCTCCAGTACGTGATCGGCTGGGGGGCAGAAGTGACCGATATGACCGGTCGGAAGGCAGGCGAGAGCAGAACGATAGGCCGGGGGGCAGATTTGATCAACATGACCGGCCAGAAAACAAGGTTAGTGTCCACGATTGACTTGAAGAGATGGCCGATGCTCGGGTATCAGACGAGAGTCCTTTAGGACGCGAACCAGAATGGGAGCGCGCCAGGCCACAGACCAAACCAGTGAACCCCAGGTGGTGCCCTAATGGATTGACCAAGTCTCAAAAAAGAAGAATCCAACGTCTCCGCCAGTGGGAACAGCAGGAAGAAGAACAACGGCATACGACAGATGAGAAAAACGGCAGGTCTCAGGTCTGGCGTCCCAAAAGAGGCGACAGGGGAGACGACGAATCGACAGCCGACATCGGCATGGTTTTCATACTGCCGATCGAGTTCATGACTCCTGCTGACCGACAGAACATGTCGGCAATAGAAGAGCAGATGGCACAATTGGCTTTGGAACCAATGACAGCCACGTTTGAGAAGCCCGAAGATGACAAAGGACAACACCTGAAGGCGTTGTTTCTTAAAGGGCATGTCAACGGTCGACCCATCACCAGATTACTGGTAGACGGAGGAGCTGCAATTAACATCATGCCATACACCATGTTCCGGAAGCTAGGGAAGAGCGATGATGACCTGACCAGGACAGATATGATGCTCAAGGACTTCGAAGGCAATGTATCCCCCGCTCGCGGCGCACTCTGCGTCGACCTCACCATCGGCAGTAAGACCCTTCCTACTACTTTCTTTATCATTAATGGCAAAGGGTCCTACAACATGCTACTCGGCCGAGACTGGATACATGCAAATTGCTGCATCCCGTCTACAATGCACCAATGCCTCGTGCAATGGGTTGGCAAGAATATCGAGGTGGTCACCGCCGATTCCGCATACAGCGTCGCGGCAGCCGACACGCAACAGTGGAGCTGCGAGAACATCAAGTGCATATCCGGAAGAATATGGGACACTGATTTCTTGAAGGTGTCCGATTTTGGCCTGCAGCCGATCCGAGCAGTCGGCTCCGAAGACTCAGACTAAATGGATCAGTTCGCCCGAGAAGATGGGAAGCTGGGACACGGGTTCACGTCGGCCGATTCATTAGAAATGATAGACTTAGGCGATGGCACCAAACCAAGGCCGACATATATTAGTGCAAATTTGGATCCGGAATATAAATGTAAATTGACAAATTTATTAAGGAAATTTAAGGATTGCTTTGCTTGGGAATACCATGAGATGCCCGGATTAGACCGATCTATTGTCGAGCATCGGTTACCCATAAAGCCGGGGTATCGGCCGTATCAACAGCCTGCACGGCGGTGTAATCCTAAAATCCTACCAGACATAAAGGCCGAAATAACGCGGCTAATTGAAGCGAAATTTATTCGGCAATGTTGTTATGCCGAATGAATCTCCAACATTGTTCCAGTATACAAGAAGAACGGAAAGCTACGCGTATGCGTCGATTTTAGGAACCTCAATCAGGCCACACCAATGGACGGATACCCCATGCCGATGGCCGATGTGCTGATAGATGCCGCCGCAGGACACAAGGTTATTAGTTTCATGGATGGAAACGCTGGGTACAATCAGATACTAATGGCCGAAGAGGACATATCCAAAACGGCCTTCAGATGCCCAGGTCACCTTGGTTTATTCGAGTGGTTGGTAATGACTTTCGGTTTGAAGAACGCCGGCGCTACAAATCAGAGGGCCATGAATTACATATTTCACAAACTTATCGGCATACTGGTAGAAATTTACATCGACGACGTCGTAGTCATATCAAAAGGACACCAGGAGCACCTGGCTGATTTGCGACAGGTACTGGAATGCACGAAGAAACATGGGCTGAAGATGAACCCGAATAAGTGTGCCTTCGGTGTATCCGTTGGACAATTCTTAGGATTCATGGTTGATGAGCGGGGGATAGAAATCAACCGGAAGACCATAGTAGCCATCAATAAGGTCGTGGCCCCCCAGAATAAAACTGAGTTGCAATCTCTAATCGGCAAGGTGAATTTCATCAGGAGATTCATATCTAATCTGTCTGGGCATATCCAAGCCTTCACACCATTATTAAAGATGAAGCCCGACCAAGAGTTCATATGGGGAGAAGAGCAACGCAAGGCATTAGAAGAATATCAAGCAGTACTTGGTCTCACCACCAGTATTGGTCCCACCTCAAAATAATAAGCCGTTTAAACTATATTTATCAGCCGATGAACGAGCCATTGGGTCGGCTCTGGTCCAGGAGTTCGAGGGAAGGGAACGAGTAATCTATTATGTCAGCAGAAGACTTCTGGACGCCGAAACAAGATATCCTCCAGTAGAGCGGTTGTGCCTATGCCTTTACTTCTCATGCACCAAACTCAGGCACTATTTGCTATCGGCAGAGTGTGTGGTCGTATGCAAAGATGACGTGGTAAAATACATGCTGTCACTGCCGATTTTGAAAGGACGAATCGGAAAGTGGATCTTAGCTTTGTCGGAATTTGATCTTCGATATGAATCGGCAAAGGCCGTCAAGGGTCAAGTCATGGCCGATTTTGTTGCCCAGCACTGTGGACCAGAGGCTACCCTCGTGGAACTAGTACCCTGGACCTTATACTTTGATGGATCGTCATGTGAGGCCAGATCAGAGAACGGCATCGTCCTCATATCGCCTCGGGGGGCAAGCTATGATTTCTCTCTGCCACTAGAAGCATCCGCCACTAACAACCAAGCAGAATATCGAGCTGTGTTGAAAGGGTTATAGTTATTAAGGGAAGTCAAGGCTGATGCTGTCGAAGTTTTTGGGGATTCCATGCTTATCGTGGACCAATTAACAGGGAGGTCCGAATGCAAGGACGATGTGTTAAGGATTTATTATGAGGATTGCCTACAGCTTCTGAAAGAATTCAAATCTGCGGTTATTAAGCACATCCCAAGGAATCACAACGAAAATGCCAACAAGCTCGCCCAACATGCATCTGGGTATCGGCCGATTCAAGGCGCTATGGCTTTAGAGCTCGCGGCCGATGACTGGCGAAGAGAGATCGCTGATTACCTGAAAGATCCATCTAAGAAAGTGGATCGGCGGGTGCGATTTCATGCTACCAAATATGTGTTACTAGAAGACGACTTGTTCTACCGAACAATTGATGGCGTCCTACTCAAGTGTTTAGGAACGGAGGACGCGAAGACTCTAATGGGAGAAATCCACGAAGGAGTGTGTGGAGCCCACCAATCGGCACATAAGATGAAATGGATGATTAGGAATAATGGGTACTACTAGCCGACGATCCTCGAAGATTGCTTCAAATATTATAAAGGATGCCAAGATTGTCAGAAATACGGGAATGTCCAACGTGCGCCCGCATCGGCCATGAATCCCATTATCAAACCATGGCCGTTCAGAGGTTGGGGAATAGACCTCATCGGCCAAATCTATCCTCCGTCAAGCAAAGAGCACAAGTTCATTCTGGTAGCCACAGATTATTTCACCAAATGGGTGGAGGCGATTCCGCTAAAGGCCGTAACATCGGCCGCTATGGTTGACTTCGTAAGGGACCATATCGTCTACCGTTTCGGCATTCCCCAGACCATCACGACCGATCAAGGAACGATGTTTACATCAGGAGAATTCGAAGAGTTCACGGCCGATATGGGAATCAAATTGTTAAACTCCTCTCCATACTATGCCCAAGCTAATGGCCAGGCCGAATCTTCCAACAAAGGGATAATTAAGTTAATCAAGAGGAAGATAGAAGAACAGCCGAAAAATGGCATTTATGTCTGACCGAAGCCCTATGGGCATACAGGATGGCTTGCCATGGGGCCACCAAGATGTCCCCTTATCAGCTGGTGTACGGTCACGAGGCGGTACTACCATGGGAATTGAGGACAGGGTCGAGACGCACTTCACTCCAGGATCAGTTGGCGGCCGATGATTACTCCTCACTCATGAAAAGGGAACTTGATGACTTGGCCGGCCAACGATTAGAGCTTTAATAAGTATTGAAGAAAACAAGAAGAAAGTGGCCAGATGGTATGATAAGAAGGTCAAAGTCAAGCGGTTCTCTCCGGGAGACCTGGTATGGAAGTTAGTGCTGCCGATCGGGTCAAAAGATCCTAAATTCGGTAAGTGGTCCCCTACGTGGGGAGGGCCGTATAAAATCGGCCGATGTGCTCCAGGAAACACTTATATTCTGGAAACAATCGAAGGAGAAGAGTTTACTAGGGCTTTGAACGGAAGGTACTTGAAAAGGTACTACCCTAGTATATGGGTCAGAGCATAAGGATCAACCATGATGAACAAACACACAACCGATACAAAAGAACGCCTAAAGAGAAAACATAATCGTCCAAATCGGCCGATATATTATTCGGTACGGACGATGGGTTACACGGCCGACGCGGTACAAGTCGCCCTTAGAACAAAAAATAATTAACCACGCCTCTTCTTAAGTTCTCTCTCAACCCGACCTAGTTCTATCAAAAGACAGATGTGCCGTTCTTCTATATCTTTCATCGCGGTTTCCGCTTCAACTTGACGGGGAAGAGGATGACTCCGGTCCATTGCCGGACGTGATGTTCCTGCCGCTGCATCTTCAAGAGCGATTTGATGAGGAAACGTGTGACTTCTGTTGGCTTGAGGTCGCCTGTGGTCGTTGCCATCAAGGAAGTCCCTGATCCGTTGGACATCGGCAGGAACGTGCTCCTTGAGTTCTTCACGATGAGCCCTGATTAGATCCTTGTCTTCTTGTGACAATGATTCGTCGGAGTACACGAGCCCGATGATTCGTTCGAGTTCAGGACTAAGGCACCGTGGCTGGGAAAAGCAACAATATATATAGCCGCCAAAGATGTGATTCTTTTCAGAAGAATTAAACTGAGAAAGAGGATGATGGCAATCTCTTACCTGATTAACAAAGGAAAAGGAAGAGGATGAAGAAGACATGACTGCAAAGCGCGCCGACGGAAACAAGTCAGGGAAGATAAGGTCGAGTTAAATGGGTGCTCTCAAAATGGAACCGAGGCCGGTATTTATAAGCAAAGAAGGCGTGGATGTTTGGTAAGACACATCCCATCAGAAGTAAAAAGGGTAGTAAATAAGGGGGCACCACGAAGGACGGTCAAGGGAGGCATTAATGTTCGTACAAGACTACCAGTGCTTTTACAGGTCGCCCAGAAGGGTGTTGATAGCCACGATCGCTCGATGCCGGATCTGATCGGCCGAATCCAGGACCCGTTGATCATCCTCCACCGATCCCGGGACTTCTGACATGTGGCGGTAGAGTTTGAGAGCTTCGTGAGCCAGGTGCTGCCTCTCCCGCTTCAGATCGGCGATTACGGAAGGAAGGTCCTGAAGCCTCTTCTCTTCGGCGGTTATTTCTTTGGTTACCTGCTCCATCTCCTTGGCAAGTTCTGCTCTTCGGCGTTTGAGGCGATCTATCATGCCGACGATTCCAGGGCGAGAATCTTCCAGAAAGTGGATCCGTTGATGCACCTCTTGAGCTTGACACTTGTACAGATCTTCTTCTTCACGAGTCTTGGTCAGCTTGGCGCGATCGGCCATGTGACGCAGGGCCCTAAAGACCGGAATCCTCATTGACTCGATATACGCAGCCGGCGCCAAGGCCTCTTCCGCCTCTTCTGGTACTCGCCCGCTAACGTCACCAAAAAGCTGCCGAATCGGCGAGGCATCTTCTACCAATCGGCCGATGTCCTCTTGAAGAAGGGATCGTATGCCTGCAAGCTTGGCACGGACGCCATCAGGAACGGAGCTCAAAGTTACCTGACAGGAGGCGACTTCCTCATCATCGGAGAGGGTGACCGCAAACGAGAAAAGGCTATTGTTGGGGGTGTCCTGTTCCTGAAAATTAGTAAATCAAAAAGAAAATAAGTCAGCCGATGGTGATAGCAAATTGGCCAATTAAGGGTGGGAAATCTCTTACCTCCTTAAAACGGATTTCTTCAAACTGCGTTTGAGAGACCGTTACCCTTGACTCAGGGGCTGGTACCATTGGTTCGTCAGAGGAAGAAGACTCCACAATAATTGGCGCTCTGCTCGGGCCAGCTTCTTGAAGGATGACCAATGGTTGGTTAGGCGGGGCGCTTAGCATGCCGGCGACCTATGTCAAAATTTAATAAGAGCATCATCCAAATACTAGGAGAACGGGTTGAAGGGTAGTATACCTCGGCAGATGGAGGCGTTGGCATTTCATCGACCGCTTGGGCTATTGCCGATTGCTGGGGGTCCACGAAGGTGATTTGTGCAGTCTAATATATGAGGAGTCAGTATAGAGATGGCAATCGGGAAGATCGGACAACAAGTTTACCTGCATGGCCTCCACCAATAATGACGCAGCGGCTGCTCCGGCTTCTGTGACGACTTGAATATCTACTTCTCCAGCAGTTGGAAGGGGCGGCGCAGCCGAAGTCTCTGCCGATGTAATCATAGGAGGATCAGCCGGTTCTATACGAGCACGTACTCGGCGACTGGTCTTCTTGACAACCTTCTTCTGCGCCTGCTTCGCTCGACCGGCAATAACGTCCACAGAAGGAGCATGATAGCCGATAAGGGGGAAGGTGGTGTATGGATAACGGTCCTCTATCGGCCGGCCACTCCGGCTGCGTTTTGGGGGAACGCGGTTTTCAGACTGAGCCAACAGCAAGAGTTAGTATATATGTTTAACAACATTAAGAGGAAACAAAAATCAGCCAAGGAAAAGAAGAATACCTCGGCATTCGGATCGATGTTGGCTGGATCCAGGAGGTTGCAGTATGTCGATGCAAAAATACAGAACAGGTACTATTTCCATTCGGCCCACTATAGCTTGAAAGGCTGAACGGCGAAAGGGGCTACTACCCATTCGTTCAGGTCTATGGTACTGGAGTCTGGGATCCGATCTCGCAGCCGATTATAGTCAAGACCCTTGGTGAGTTCATCTCTAAACTTTGCTCGGCCGGTGAAGTATACCTGAATCGGCAATTGACCCATGCTGAATTGCCGTGCTGCAACGGAGGGGTTGTAGAACTCATAAGTAGGAGCATCCTTCCCCGAGAAGAAGTTGGCCGGTAAGATTCCCGGTTTAATTAATTCATCTGTGAGGTCTTCATCGAATCGGCCAGTAGTCGAGTCAAAGCAGGAAGGGAGCTCAAAGATTGGGTCATCCCTCTGATAAGGGAACCAGCTGGTTGCGTCTTCACTGAAGCCATTATAAAAACACCTGAAGTATTCGGCCACCTTGGTAGCAGAATATGAGCAACCAGAAAAGGTCGATGTTGCTTCGCCGAAAGATGTACATCGGCGTCGGACAGTGGGATTCTCTGCCGATTCAATGTTGGGGAATGTCATGTGCTCCACTCGGTGCTGAGAAATCTTTCTCATGTACAGGTTAAGCCATAAGTTGATAAACCACCAGGGCCCACCGGGGTTTCCAATCGGCTCCCCTTGGGATAATTTAACGCTGATTTGGTGAAGCATGTGATAGGCTGCCCCCAGTAGGTGCTTTCCAAGGGGAACAGAGGCCCCTGACAATAATGCCTCAGCCAGAGCTTGAGTGTTGGTGGACGGACCAGCTGCCCTCCCACAGAAGAGATGTTTCTCGAGCCACATCATCAGGAAAGCCGTGTGCTCTCTGTTCTCGACTGATCTGGCCCTTTTGTTGCATCTGATGAATCCCTTCAATCCGCCGATTCCCCTTGTGTCCAGCCGATGGGATGTCGTGGCCAAAAGGCGAAAAGGTGTGTCCGGGGAGGAAATGTCAAGGCCAGTCAGCAAGACCACATCGGCCAAGGTGGGTGTCATGGGTCTGTGTCCAAAGAGGAATGCATTGAGGGCATCGGACCAGAAGTAGGAGGCTACCATCACTAGTGGCTCGTTCCTTTCCATTTGGGACAAAGATAGATCGATGCACTGGCCGATTTTGCGCTCATCCCATTGGACCCTCTTAGAGGCGGCTATCCGCTGGTACCATTCCCTCCAGCCGGGGGTTTCATTCGGCTATGACCTGAAAGTACCCGACCAATGATCTAGGTCCATAGTTGATTGCTTAAAAGGGATCCTATGGGTTTCCAAATTGATTAAGTCGGTTGGATCTGGGTTTCCCATGGGACCAAGGCAGATAAGGCCAGGGGTTACTGTGAGCCGAATGGTAATGCAATGCCTAACCATCTAAAAAAGGAAAAAGGGGGTACAGAAGTAAGAATAGATCTAAAGTAAATGCATTACTGTTAAGGAAAATTTCGGTAATGACCTCCGGGATGAAGCTCATCGTAATCGGCGGGATCGCCGGTGGAGCTGCAGATGATGAAGCCGCCAGTGGGATTTCGGTTGAAACCCAAGCTTCCACTGATAGAGTTTCTTCTCCCGTCGATGGAGCCGCCGCCGATGCCGCAGGAACCTCCACCGGTGGGGCCATTTCCGGAGCTTCGGGCGTTGGTGAAGTGCCTGAAGGTGCCGCCATTGGAGGAGTAGGAAGGAATGTGGATGGAAGGAGACGTCGGAAAACTGGAGGACTAAGGAAGGCGTCGGAGGGAGAAGAAGGCACGTGCGCTAAAGAAGAAAGACGTGAGCTCGTAAGGGAAGTACGGGATGTGCTGATATTTAAAGGAGGTCTGAGAAGGGGTAAAAGTGGAATTTTTACCGCGCCGGCGTTTTGATTTTTTTGGGAGGAGTGGTTGTCGTGGGCGCCCGTTTCGAAAAGATTGTAATCATAAGGCTGGAGACCGCAAAACGGAAGGATATTTTCAATGCGCTTGTTTTGGAAGGGAAGTTGAAAAGAATTTCGAAGTAAAGACTATGTTTTACTCCGAAACTGGGGGGTATGTGTTGACGCCAGAATTTGACACGAGTAAAATCGGCGTTAGAAGAGGAAGAAATTAGAAGATGCGGCGAGACACAGGGGCGACGACTGGAAATCGGCCGATTGGTGCTATAGTCGAGGATCGGCCGATTGGTGCTACAGTCGAGGATCGGCCAATCGACCTTTGGAGCTCCGCCTCGCCCGACCCCTGAGGCCTGGGATCGGATACGCCCGACCCTCCGAGGGAGGATCTCTGCTTCACGCGACCTTAGGTCCCAGGATCGGAGTAGTCAGAGCCCTCGACATGTGGGTCCTAATTGGGTGTCCCTTGCCGATGAGGTGAATAGAAATCGGCCGATTAGGAGGCCGGAATAATTGGGCCGGTGTGGGCCTAAAGAGGATTATGAAGATAAGGAGGGAATCAGCCCATGAAGAGCGCGATAATCAACCTTACGAGTCGTACTTGTGAATATTCGTTTTCTGTTTAAATTTAGGGATAGAGTTTTAATCGGATAAGAAGTCGTTTGTAACAGGCTATAAATAGCCACCCTTGTAGATCTGTAATCATCAACTCAATACAACAAACTACTATTTCCTCGTACTTACTTTCAAGCCGGCGACTTCGCCAATACTTTTTCTTCTTTTTCACGAGTTCGTACGGGTTGGCAGGGCTGCATCAACTTGACCTCCGGCCGATTTTGTAAGTTCTGCTTATCGAGTAAATTCTAAGCTTTGACTTCGGGCGCATCGCTGTCGTTTTGTTTAAATTTATTCACCAGTTATCGATATTTACTAGAATTCTAGGTTTTACCTGTCATTCTGGTTTTATCACCAGTTACCCAGCTAGGAATCGGCAATTTCGGCTCTTCTTGCACTTCATCATTTAATCTATTGTATTTTATCCATAGCCGATTAGATCTGTTCCTAGTGCTGCTACTGTAGTGTTGTTTAGATTACTTCAGTGGTTTTCTTTACCGACGTTGCTTGGTAATCGGTCGCATTATAGCCAATTTCCTCATTACAGGAAATCGGCCGACTCGCTGATAAGCTTTCTCGAGATCGGAACCTTAGCCGATCGCAACCTCTGGGATTTGACATGTTTCTCTCCTTGCCAATCAACAGGTCAGATTGGCTGGCACGCCACGCGAACCGTACCAGGGCGATCACCCGAACAGGAGCTAAGCAGATTCTCCTGGGTCGTGTGTCCGACGCTGGGGATTCGATCAGTCGATTTCTAGCGCCAACACTATGATTTCTCTCTGCCGATAGAAGCATCCGCCACTAACAACCAAGCAGAGTACCGAGCTGTGTTAAAGGGATTACAATTGTTGAGGGAGATTAAGGCCGATGCCATCGACATTTTTGGGGATTCCATGCTTATCGTGGACCAATTGACAGGAAGGTCCGAATGCAAGTATGACGTATTAAGGATTTATTACGAGGATTGCCTTCAACTTCTGAAAGAATTCAAGTCCGCGGTTATTGAGCACATCCCTAGGAATCATAACGAGGACGCCAACAGGCTTGCCCAACACGCGTCCGGATATCGGCCGATTCAGGGCGCTATGGCTCTAGAGCTCGCGGCCGACGACTGGCGAAAAGAGATCGCCGATTACCTGAAAGATCCGTCTAAGAAAGTGGATCGACGGATACGATTTCAAGCCACAAAATATGTGTTACTAGAAGACGACTTGTTCTACCGGACGATTGATGGCGTTCTACTCAAATGCCTAGGAACAGAGGAAGCGAAGGTGCTGATGGGAGAAATCCACGAAGGAGTGTGTGGATCCCACCAATCGACACATAAGATGAAATGGATGATTAGGAATAATGGGTACTACTGGCTGACAATCCTCGAAGACTGCTTCAAATATTATAAAGGATGCCAGGATTGTCAGAAATACGGGAATGTACAACGTGCGCCTGCATCAGCCATGAATCCTATTATCAAACCGTGGCCGTTCAGAGGCTGGGGAATAGACCTCATCGGACAAGTCTATCCTCCGTCAAGCAAAGGACATAAATTCATTCTAGTAGCCACAGATTATTTCACCAAATGGGTGGAGGCGATTCCGTTAAAAGGCCGTAACATCGGCCGCCATGGTTGATTTCGTAAGGGACCATATTGTCTACCGTTTCGGCATCCCTCAGACTATCACAACCGATCAAGGAACGATGTTTACATTGGGAGAATTCGAAGAGTTCACGGCCGATATGGGAATCAAACTGCTAAACTCTTCTCCGTACTATGCCCAAGCTAATGGTCAGGCGGAATCTTCCAATAAAGGGTTAATAAGTTAATCATGAGGAAGATAGAAGAACAGCCCAAAAAGTGGCATTTATGTCTGACCGAAGCTCTATGGGCATACAGGATGGCCTACCACGGAGCCACCAAGATGTCTCCTTATCAGTTGGTGTACGGTCACGAGGCAGTACTGCCGTGGGAATTGAGGACAGGATCGAGACGCACGTTACTCCAGGATTAGCTGACGGTCGATGATTACTCCTCACTCATGAAAAGGGAGCTTGATGACTTGGCAGGCCAACGATTGAGAGCTTTGATCAGTATCAAGGAAAACAAGAAGAAAGTGGCCAGATGGTATGACAAGAAGGTCAAAGTCAAGCAGTTCTCTCCGGGGGACTTGGTATGGAAGTTAGTGCTGCCGATTGGGTCAAAGGATCCTAAATTCGGTAAGTGGTCTCCCACGTGGGAAGGGCCGTATAAAATCGGCCGATGTGCCCCGGGAAATGCTTACATTTTGGAAACGATCGATGGAGAAGAGTTTACCAGGGCTTTGAACGGGAGATACTTGAAAAGGTATTACCCTAGTATATGGGTCGGAGCATAAGGATCGACCGCAGAATATGATAAACAAACACACAGCCGATACAAAAGCAAATCGCCTAAAGAGAAAATATAATCGTCCAAATCGGCCGATTTATCATTCGGTACGGACGATGGGTTACACGGCCGATGCAGTACAAGTCGCCCTTAGAACAAAAAATAATCAACCACGCTTTTTCTAAAGTTCTCTCTCAACCCGGCCTAGTTCTATCAAAAGATGGATGCTTCGTTCTTCTATGTCTTTCATCGCGGCCTCCGCTTCAACTTGACGAGGAAGAGGATGACTCCGGTCCATTGCCGAGTGCGATGTCCCTGCCGCGGCATCTCCAAGGACAACCGGACGAGGAAGCGGGTGGCTCCTGTCAACTTGAGGGCGCCTGGAGTCGTTACCGTCAATGAAGTCCCAGATCCGTTGGACGTCGGCGGGGATGTGATCCTTAAGTTCTTCACGGTGAGCCCTAATTAGGTCCTTGTCTTCTTGCGACAATGGTTCGTCAGAATACACAAGCCCGATGGCTCGTTCGAGTTCAGGACTAAGGCGCCGTGGCTGGAAAATGAGACAACAGACAACCGCCTAAGATGAGGTGTTTTAGAAGAATCAAACCATGGTGGAGGCAGATCTCTTACCTGGTCGACAAAGGAAAAAGAAGAAGACGAAGAAGACATGACCGCAGAATGCGCCGACAGAAACAAGTCAGGGGAAGAGAGAACCAAGTCAAACAGGTGCTTTCAAGAGCGAAACCAAGGCTTGTATTTATAAGTGGAGAAGGCGTGGATGTTTGGTAAGACGTGTCCCATCGAAAGTAAAAAAAGGCAATAAATGAGAGAGCGCCGCGAAGGACGGTCAAAAGAGGCATTAATGTTCGTACAAAACGACCAGTACTTTTACAGATCGCCCAGAAGGGCGTTGATGGCCGCAATCGCTCGACGTCGGATCTGATCAGCCGAATCCAGGACCCGTTGGTCATCCTCTGCCGACCCCGGGACTTCTGACATGTGGCGGTGGAGTCTAAGGGCTTCGTGGGCCAGATGCTGCCTCTCCTGCTTTAAATTGGCGATGATGGAGGGGAGCTCTTGAAGCCTCTTCTCTTTAATGGCTATTTCCTGGGTTACTTGCTCCATCTCCTTGGCGAAATCTGCTCTCCGGCGTTTGAGGCGGTCTATCGTGCCGACGAGGCTAGGGCGGGAGTCCTCGAGAAAGTGAATTCGTTGATGTACCTCCTGAGCCTGACGCTTGTATGAATCTTCTTCTTCACGAGTCTTGGTCAGTTTGGCGCAATCGGCCATGTGACGCAGAGCCCTGAAGACCAGGATCCGTATTGACTCAATGTAAGCGGCCGGCGCCAAGGCTTCTTCTGCTTCCTCTGGGACTCGCCTGCTGACGTCACCAAAGAGCTGCCGAATCGGCGAAGCATCCTCCACCAATCGGCCGATGTCCTCTTGAAGAAGGGATCGTATGTTTTCGAGTTTGGTGCGGACATCATCAGGGACAGAGCTCAAAGTAACCTGACGGGAAGCTACTTCCTCGTCATCAGAAAGCGCGACCGCAAATGAGAAGAGGCTGTTATTAGGCGTGTCCTATTCCTGTAAAATGGTAAATGAAAAGAGAACAAGTCAGCCGATGGTGGTAACAAATCGGCCAATAAAGGTTAGGAGATCTCTTACTTCTTTAAAACGGATTTCTTCCATCTGCATTTGCGAGACCGACACCCTCGACTCTGGGACTAGCACCATTGGTTCGTCGGAACAAGAAGTCTCAACGACAATCAGCGCCATTGGAGAGAAGAAGGGATCTTTGTGGTGATTTTTTTTCCATCCAAGCTTTGTTTGTGCTTAGTATTGGCTTGTAACCAGACATGGTGAAGGAATCCAATGATCTATTTTGTGCCATCTTGTTCCATCTAGTTTGGATTTGCGATTCCCAGTTGTGTTCTTCACGTTCTTCGTTTCTTCCCTTTCACCCCTTTCACATTTTTGTTTGATTCGTGATTTGTGGAGCATTTTGAGTCAAATCGATTGTTTGGAGATAAACTAGGATGTGAGTTGAACCTTTCCACCAAAGGGATTTGATTGAAACCTTATGAGTTCATAGATCGGGGCGATTCAAATTTCGGGGCTGAAAAAATGGTGTGCTTCACTAGATTTGGAATTTCCTTTGATTAACTAATCTTTTAGGGATGATTTCTTATAATTAACTTCTCTACATCCTTGTGATGCTATGGTTCAAATTTCGTGATTTTTGGAGGTCGTTTGGTCGAGTTTTGGATTTTTCTTCTCTCCGCACGAAGTCTGAATATATGGGATTCCGGAATATTCCGGAAGTAATTCCGGAAATTTCCGGACCTCTGGAAGTTCTCGAAGGTTTCTCCGGAAATCTCCAAAAATTCGGATTTTTCCGAAGGTTTGTCCGGATTTTGCCGCACTGTGGTGTTATTTTTCAAAGCCCTTCTTCCGAGACTCATTTGGACTCTTTCTTGCTTCTGCTATTGCTATTTTGGGTTCCTAGTATCATTCCTAGGTCCATTAGCTCGTGCATAGCTAAGTGGACTTGATTTTGCTAGAAGAAAAAGTTGTGATATTTTAGCTGAAATTCTTGGAGAAAATTTGAATCGGCTCCCATTCACCCCCCCTCTGGTCGCCTTTCCGGTCCTTCAATTGGCATCCAGAAAACAGAGGATTTCGCATTCCAAGGTGGAGTCGACTATCTGATCTATGCGTGGCAAAGGAAAGTGGTCCTTAGGACACGCCTTGTTCAGGCCAGTATAGTCGACGCACATTCTCCATTTCCCATTTTTCTTTTTTACAAGAACTGGGTTGGTGAGCCAGTCGGAGTGGTACACCTCCTTGATGAAACTTGCTGCTAGGAGCTTGGCGATCTCCTCGCCAATGGCCCTGCGCCTCTCGTCGTCGAAACGATGCAGCCATTGCTTGATGGGCTTCGAACCCAGAGCGATGCGAAGTGCGTGCATGGCGACCTCTCTCGAGATTCTAGGCATGTCAGCTGGCTTCCATGCGAAGACATCCCGGTTGGCGTGTAGGAAGTCGACAACCTCGCCTTCCTATTTGGTTGGGTGCTCGGTCGCGATCCGCACCATCTTGGTTGGGTCAACTGGTCGATATCCATCGCCATAGTCTCGTCGGTCGGGCTGAACGCACTCGCGGCGGTCGGGTTGTTGTAATCGGGCATGGTGGAACTACCTCCTTTTGGAGCTCCTTGAGCTCTTTGGAGTTGGCGAGACTGGTGGCGTGCTCAAGGTTCTCCCGGTCGCATGTGTAGGCATGCGGGAAGGGACTGCTCACGGTGATGGTGCCGTTCAGGCCAGGCATCTTTAGCTTGAGGTAGGTGTAGTTCGGGACTTCCATGTGTTGACGCCAAAAATCGGACGATGACTCCGGCGTCGGACACACGACCCGGGAGAATCTGCTTAGCTCTTGTTCGGGTTATCGCCCTGGTGTGCGGATCACATCGGCCTGATCGGTCGGTTGCCTCAAACTTCGAAATGATCATCTTCTCATTGTCAGTTGAATAGTCAAACTGACTGGCACGCCCGCGCATACCACGCGCGTCGATTTGGATTCTGCACTGGAGTTAAGCAGATCTCCTAAGTCCTCATGTGCTAATGCAGGGTCCACCACCGTCAGGATTTTGCGTCAACACATTTTGGCACGCCTAGCGGGACCGATCAAACTATAATATTGATGTTGGAAGCCGATAAAATATGTCTATCGGCTACATGTTATTCAGAGGAATTTGATGCTAGATTAATTATGGAGGAGACCGTTATAACATCGACACCATCATTTCTTACTGCTGATGTTATATATTGGCTAGTTCAAGGGAAACAAGCATCGGCTGGGCACATAGTAGCCGATGGAGTTTTTTATTTATCGGCCAGTTCAAAGGAAAGCAAGCATCAGCTGGCCGATGGAAAGAGCCGATGGAAAATATTTTTTTTTCAAAGAAAGCAAGTATCGGCAGGTATAGTGGCCGATGGAATATCGAAGAGAAATAAATAAAAGAGGGAAAAAAAGGGCAGCCGATAGGAGAAGCTTTGGCCGACGGATGGGAAACAAATAAAAGAAGGAAAAAAGGGCAGCCGATAGGAGAAGCTCCGGCCGATGGACAGGAAAAGAACAAATCGGACGATGGGCAAAGGAACGAATGAAAGCAGTCGGCCGATGGGCAAAGTAATTAAAAAAACGGAAAAGCTACCGTCAGGCGGACGCTCCCACCGTTCTGTTCTTATCTGTTTCTACCATTTTTTTCCTCCCCATCCCCTTTCTTCTTCAACCTTCCATCCCGACGTATTCCTCATCCATCTCGGCGGCGGCACGCTCCCCCACCACGGCGTCCTCCTCGTCCACCCTCGCGGCGGCGCGCTCCTCCACTCCGGGAACCTCATCCCCCACCCTGGCGGCGCCCCTCCCCCCACTCCGGCGTCCTCAACCAACCGGGAGCACCCAACGCCCTGGATCCGGTGGCCCTCTCGCCGACCCTGGCGAGATCCGAGTGGGGAAGGATCGGGCAGCGGCCATGGTGGACGACCTTCGGCGGCAGGCTGGTTGTTGTGGATCTGAGTGTTGCAATAGGTACCTCATGGTGTTGCAATAGTTATTTTTGGATGTTGCAACGGTGGCTTTTGATGTTTCATTTGTTTTGCACCGGATCCGGTGGCCCTCTCCCCGACCCCGACGAGATCCGAGCGGGGAAGGATCGGGCGGCAGCCATGGTGGACAACCTTCGGCGGCAGGCTGGTTGTCGTGGATCTGAGTGTTGCAATAGGTACCTCATGGTGTTGCAATAGTTATTTTTGGATGTTGCAACGGTGGCTGTTGATGTTTCATCTGTTTTGCACCGGATCCGGTGGCCCTCTCCCCGACCCAGGCGAGATCCGAGTGGGGAAGGATCGGGCGGTGGCCATGGTGGATGACCTTCGACGGCAGGCTGGTTGTCGTGGATCTGAGTGTTGCAATAGGTATCTCATGGTGTTGCAATAGTTTATTTGGATGTTGCAATGGTGGCTTTTGATGTTTTATCTGTTTTGCAACAGTCTGACTTGCCAGCAATCGGGTGTTGCACCAACTTGTTCATGATGTTGCATATAGTTGTTTTCTTTGTTTCGTCTCTTCTTCTTTCGTTGTTGCAATGTTGTAAGAGATGTTTTTTTTGTTGATGCAATGTGTCTGTTTTGAATTTTGCACGAAGCAATTCGGGATGTTTCATGCACGTAAAGGTGTTGCAATCCTCGGTGTTGCAAGTGTTGATTTTTGATGTTTTGATAGTTATTTTTCAATGTTGCGACGGAGACGTCCGATAATAGCACTTCCCTTAAAAAAAAGAGCAGTCGGCTGATGGGCAAAGGAATAAATGAAAGAGAAAAAAAGGGAGCAGCCAGCCGATAAGAAGAGCAGTCAGCCGATGGGCAAGAAATAAATAAAAAAAAGGGATAAGAAGAGCAGTTAGCCGATGGGGTTTTTGTTTCAGCCGATAGTACTACTGGCTATATTTCAGCTCGATGGAGTTAAAATTGCATCGGCTGATTGAAATAAAAATAGTATCTGCTGGTCCTTTTGCATGGTGAAATAAAAATATCTCTTCATCTCGATTGACGCAAAGGTGTGGCCTATGGCAAGTCCGATGGGGTTAAAAATGCATCGGCCAATTGGACTAATAAAAAAGAGGGGAGTTGCATTGGCTGATTGATTGCTTGGCCAATAAAAGAAATAGTATCGACCGATTGACTGCTTGGCAAAAAGCATCGGCTGATTGCTTGGCTAATAAGAAATAGTATCGGCCGATTCACTGCTTGGCAAAAAGCATGCTTGGCCAATAAAAGAAATGGTATCGACCGATTGACTACTTGGCAAAAAGCATCGGCTGATTGCTTGGCTAATAAGAAATTGTATCGCCCGATTGGTTCAAGCAAAATTGCATCAGCTGATTGGTTCAAGAAAAATAGTATCGGCTGCTTATAGAATGTATCGGATATTAATTTCAAAGCATGAAATATTCATACTCCAAAACTGGGTGGCCTGTGTTGACAACAAAAGCTTGCTGGTTACTACACCAAGTTTTGGTGTCAATAGACTGATCTGTTGTTTCTACTACCGGCATAGCCGATGGTGTTCTTTATATTTCAAGTGGAGTTGACGTGACTTTGGATATTGCAATCAGACGTCATTAGCTCTGAAGACAAGTATCAGACTTCTATAATTAGTTTTGGAACATGAAGCATCCGTACTCCGAAACTGGGGGGCCTGTGTTGACACCGGATTTTGACCAATCCTATAAATTAAAAGTACAAGATAATTGGAGTCATGTACAACAATAAGAAGCTAGCATGCGCGCACATGGGCATGGAGTCCAAATCGGCTACATTGGATTGATCGGCAAGGAGAGGCAAGGCTGATATAAAGGAAAGGCTAGCACGTATGGATAAAAATGATTAGAATATACAACATGGATTCTGGTGCACTTTGCCTGCCATACATGGGAGGCTACCAGAATAATTATGCATGCGGCCGATCTTTGCATGTACGGGAGTTTGTTTTATAGAATAAAATATTTTAGAGATAGAGTTGGGTTAGTTAGAGATAGAGTTTTTTATTAGAAAAGATTGTGTACGTGACTTGCCTTGTACGTGGTTAGATGCTAATTATGTAACGTCCGCCCTATAAATATAAAGGGATGTGGCCATTTTAAAGAATTATCACACGATCAACAAACAAACATATTTACCTTTACACATCTACTTTTCGGCTTCACACCATTGCCCTAGGAGTAGGAGTAATGTAGCTTCTCGACGAATTCCTTCTAACAAGGTGGGCTGCATCGACCTCAATCTCCGGCAAGCTGCAAGTTCCGTCACCAGGTGTTCTAGACTTTAACTACCAGGTGCATCGCTGTGGTTTTGTCTAGTTTCATCTATTAGTTATCGAGTATCTTGGATCTTCGACTTACGGCACATCGCTTCTGTCTCGATCTATGGTATTCACTAGTTATCTTGCCTTGATTAAGCTTGCATCGGCTGGTATTTATCTGTTCTATCATCTTGCCGTTCTGTTTGTTTTAATTAGCTTTAGGTCGACTCATCATAGATGATAGATCGCTTGATACCCTATTGCATCTTAATCCTGGCTACCCTTCGAGTGTTTTTGGAATTAAGTTCCATTGTGATTAGATTCATTGACTGGCGGGGTTTGGATTGACGTCCTGCTGAGTGTTTCTAGGTTGCAACTACCGGGCGCATCGCTGTGGTTTCACCTAGGAATATTGGTGGTGATGTTAGTTTAGATCTCATTGGTTTGTGGCTCTAGCTATGGTGGAGCAAGAACTCGATGATGCTCTGTCTCCTATCGGCTGTCTAGCCAATGGTTATTGTGAAGTTATGTTGAATCGGCTTGAATAGCCGATGAGCCATTTGCATTCATCATGATGTTGGAATCGGCCTCATGGCTGATATTTTGTTTATCATGATTTATTTTGCTACACCATTATCGCTACTGGTGCTCGGATCACATCGGCCTGATCGGCCGGTTACCTCAAACTTCAAAAGGATCATCTTCTCCTTGTCAGTTGAATGGTCAAACTGACTGGCACGCCCGCGCACACCACGCGTGTTGATTTGGATTCCGCACTGGAGTTAAGTAGATCTCCCAGGTCCTCATGTGATGATGCAGGGTCCACCACCATCAGGATTTTGCATCAACACCATGAACTGTGCGTAGCATGGATGCCCGAGGATGGCGTGGTAGTACCCCTCAAAGTATACCACGTCGAAGGTCAGGATCTCCATGCGAAAGTTGGCACGGTCCCCAAACGTGATTGGCAAGTCAATCTACCCAAGCAGGTATGCCTGCATCCCCGGGATCACACTGTATAAGGGTGCGATCTTTGGTCAGAGCCTGGAATGAGGGATACGCATCAAGTCCAGGGTCTCAACATACAGGATGTTGAGTCCGCTTCCCCCGTCCATGAGTACCCAACTGAGGCGCTTCTTCTTAATGATGGGATCGATGATGAGTGGGTATTGGCCTGGTCGGGGAACGCTCAGGGGATGGTCCCTCTGATGGAATGTAATAGAATGACACGACCAACGTAAGAATCTTGAAATAGCTAAATCGATGGCACATACCTCTCTTTGGCGTACCTTGTGCTGGTGCTTGGAGTGGTTGGCATCGGATCCACCGAAGATCATGAGGCAGGTCTCGGGCTCGGGGAAGCTATCTCCATCCTTGCCTACCACATCCTCCTTGCTGGCCGCCTCCTCTTTGCCCTTGCGCTCCCTTGACTTGCCGTAGGAAATGCTTGAGGAGTTCACAATCCTTGTAGAGGTGCTTGACGGGGAAGGAGTGGTTGGTGCAGGGACTCTCCATCAGCTTCTCAAAGTGGTCAGTGCAGCCTTGCTGAGGTAGCTTGCTCGATTGGTCGGCCACCGCGACTACGGCTGCGTGCATCGCTCGATGCCGCTCCTTCTTATTCTTCTTTCCTTGTCGAGAAGAAGGGCCCGCATCCCGGTCCTCACGCTTGGCCTTGCCCTTGTCCTAGCCGTCACTAAAAACTGCCCCGACCGCCTCCTCGCCGGAGGCGTGGTTGGTGGCAATATCTAGCAAGTCGCGGGTCGTTTGAGGGTTGATGCAGCCGAGCTTGTGGACCAGGGATTTGCAGGTCGTCCCAATAAGGAAAGCACTGACGACGTTCGCATCGATGACATCAGGGAGGGAGTTGCAAGGCCTAGAGAACTGCGAATGTAGTCTCGCAGGGACTCGTCAGGCTCCTGATTGAAGCTTTTGAGGTCCCAGGTGTTTCTGTTGGGATACGAGGTAGGCTACACTAGCGCAAATCAAAATTTCTACCGCGTAAAACTAGGAAGAACTGCCGTATAAGGAACACGGGATTACCACTCGACGCACTACTGGTGCGGAAGATGTAGATATGCGTCGATGCAGTGAAGACGATCACGTAGTCGTACGTAGTCGATCAACGTAGTCGTACGTAGTCGATCACGTCAATGTCCAGCAGCTCCTCAGCAGCTCGTCCACGTGCAGCAAGATCGCCCCCGGTGCCGCGGCTCGTCATCGGCTTGTCGTGGCTCGTCGGCGGCTCGTCCAAGTGCTGCAGGCGCAACACCTCCAAGGTATCCACACGTGCAGGGCGGAAGCGTCGCAAGCCGGACTGCTAGATCCGCGAGTTGCAACAGGTGAGGGCGTGGGAGGCGCGGCAGGTGTGTTTCGCCAAAGAGGTGTCAACCCTAGGGCGCCCCCACCCCTCTATTTATAGAGGTTCCTAACGGGCCTCTGGGTCCGAGGCCCATTAGTACTTCTAAACCTAATCCAACTCGTATCAGATCCGAATTGGGCTTCCAGCCCCTTAAGTGTGTGACCCTATGGGTTCGGATACGTATAGACATGGCCCGAGTACTCCTACTCGGCCCAAATAGTCGGTAGCGGCCTCTAGCAAGACGTGCCAACTCCTATACGCACACGAAGATCATATCAGATGAACCATCACAACATAATATACATGCTATTCCCTTTGCCTCACGATATTTGGTCTAGCTTCAAGCCGACCGCTCTTTCTCGATCCTGTGATTCGGAATCCCTTTGTAGGTTAACTCTTAACCGTACGTAGCATGGCCATGCATTTTCGGATCCGATCACTCGAGGGGCCCAGAGATATCACTCTCAATCAGAGAGGGGCAAATCCCATCTTGATTGACCATGTCTCATAGCATGCTTCTTGACAAACCCGAAAGCTACCTTTATAACTACCCTGTTACGGCGTAGCGTTTGATAGCCCCTACGTAGGTCGATCCACATCTAGAATACATGCGACAATCTCAGGTCTAAGGACAAAGCGTATATGTTGTTTAAAGAGAGAACTACTTCTCGTGTTGGGTCAGTCCTAGCACATGTCTCCACATGTGTCCACATTATTAGTTCAATATCTCCATGTCCATGACTTGTGAAACATAGTCATCAACTAATACATGTGCTAATCTAATTTTCATGTGTGTCCTCACACGAACTCCGACTAGGGACAACTTTAGAATAACCATACAAGTAAAGAGTTTCACATACAATTCACATAATTGCAAATCAATTCAAGTAGCCTTTAATGGATATTCAATGAACACAATATACAAATCATGGATACAAATGGAATATCATCATCTCTATGATTGCCTCTAGGGCATACCTCCAACAGTTCCCAGGATGGACATAGGTCCCCTGGAAGTTTCCCTCAAAGACCTTTTTGAGGTTTTCCCAGTGTAGATGATGTCGGGTGGAAGGAACTCGGGCTAGGCTCGTACGAATTCCACCAGATAATGGGGAGGTGCTGGATGATGAAGAGGTCATCATCAACACCGTCGGCTCAAGAAGCGAGCCGATAGTCTTCAAGCGACACGCTGGGGTTTGTCTCCCCTGTGTACTTGGCGATGTTGGTGGGAGGCTGGAAACACTATGGGAAAGGCGCGTTCTGGATGTTTCGCCTGAAGGCCTGAGGTTCCGATCCATCCAGGCTAGGACTTCGGGCATTGTCTCGGCCATTCTGGCGGCGGACGCGCCTCGGGTGCGCCTCTTCGCACTCCTCATCGGAGCGGTCACGCACCGCGTCGGCTGCCTTTGCCGCCATATGGTTGACGTCAGCTTCGTGCTGCGCTAGACGTCGCGCATGAATGACACTGCGCGCGTCACAGTTTGGCCCAACCCGTTCATGCACAGGCTGGCACTGCGGCGCCGGTGCCGGCGCATGGGCAGGCTGAGGTGCTGTCGCGGCCCTACGCACGGCGCGACATGGCTCTGGGGGAGAGTAAACTGAATGATTCAGTTGCTGCACCCCATCATCCTCGTGGGGCAAGAGACTGAGTGCTGCTGACGCGAAATAGAGCTCTTCGCCTGTTGTATGGCAGCGGTTTCCACCAGCGCCCGGAGGTTCCAGTGGATGGCCTGCTCCTTGGGGTTAGTTGGCTCAGGAAGGCTGCGTAGAAGCATTGCAGCGGCAGCGATGTTCTGTCCAGCCCGAGTGAACTGTGGGGGATCATCTTCGCCAGCCATGGTGTTGCTCTAGACCTGACGGGCGTGACCCTGGGCCCCGCTTCCTGGGTTGCACGCATGAGGCACAGAGTGGTGCGCCGGGCGCGCTAGCGGCGACAGTGGCTGCGCAACTGACAGGCATTGCCGTAGTGCGACGCCATGCGCCTGAGCCCGCACCTGTGCTTCTACACGATGGTCCGGTAGGGTGTGAGCCTCGGCGGATTCTGCCACCTCGGGGACCCGTTCCGGGGCGTCTGCCATGGTGCACTCCTAGGACGGGGGAGGATCGAGTGCCATCGCATCGCCATCGGTGGAGCCATCACTCTCAAGCGTCTCGTTGCAGAGGAGCTCGAGAAATGAGGCAGGGGCGTAGTCCGCCATCCCCACATACTCGCACGGGGGAAGAGATGGCATCATGACCCTCTGGAGGCCCTGCACGTACGCATCCACTAGGGACGACAGGCCGAAAGGAAAGAATCCTCGCGGCGGGTGTGGCACGGGCAACGAAGGCCTGCCAGAGAGCTAGCTGAAAGTGTTGATGAGCAAATACATCATGGTATCCATGTCGTTGTCCGTGGGGTTGGCGCCTAGCACGGACTTGATGCGGAGCGCAAGGGCTTCCACATTGAGGTTGTTGAGTGGCTCATCGGCGACGATGTGGGCCACCTTTCCCGGGGATGCCGGGGTGTCCACTTCCTCGTGGAGGTGAAATACACCGAGCTGGTCAGCGATGAAGTCCAAGCTTTCGAAGCGGAAGGCCTGGAGCGGTGCGAACACCGGTGGAATCCATGTCCCACCGAGAGCAGGAGCATGGAACTCCAGTGAGCCGAAACGAATTGTATCGCTGATATTCGCCATTCCGGTGATGATGGTGAGATGGGCGATCCGATGACCTAAGTGTACATGTGGAGACGATGACTGTGAGTAGATAACACTTGACGACGTGGACAAGAAAGTGTACATGTGGAGACGACGTAGACGACACATGGTTGAGGTCAATATATGGGCATACAAAAATCCCTTAGCTTTCTTTTGCCGTGTTGCAAATGAGCATTCTAGTAGCGTTGGTACATATTCTGCCATTCAAAGGTCTCAAATCGAAACAATCATAACAGTAGCACTGAAGTATCTCAAATTGGCAAAAATTATTCAATCATCACAAAGGAAGTTGAGCCACAATCTCAACTCGGTTCCTGTGGCGGCACTGTAGCGGCGGCGAGTGCGTGGAGCACTCGGTTCCTTTGCGGAGGATGAGGGCGATGGAGGAGAGAACTTGCACGGGCACCTGCTTGCCTGCTCCAGCGCCGGGGGAGGTCGCGAGCAGCAACAGCTGGCCCATGGCCATCACGGGCGCGGCGGCGGCGGCGAGTGCCCGGAGCACTCTGGATCCTTTCCCTTTTGCGCTTCCTGAATATGGGCCGCATCGATTCTATGGGCCAACGCAAGAATTGGACGGCTTCCGTGTTTATTTCGGCGTGCCGTCGGATGCCCAACGGACGTCATCGGCCGTAGGTACCGTCCCTCTGCTGTCTATCGTTATATGCTAGAGGATCTGGTTCCAGGACCTCCTAACCCTAGCGGAGCGTTCCCCAACTGCCCACTCGCGGCCGCACCTGCGCCGGGGCGCCGCACAAACACAAAACCCTACATCTCGACATCTCGCAGTCCGGTGGCAGCGACAAGCTAGTCTTGCGGGCGTACGTCGGCGGCTTCACGGTTGACAGCGACTCCGGCCTGCGGGGTGGTCGGGGACGCGTCTGACGACTAGCTAGTGATTCATCGAGGGGAAGTTGCGCGATGTAAGCGTCTGTTTACTCATTTGCTCACTGTTATAGTTGCAATTGTTCACGGATCTGTTCCAGTTGAGTTATACTCTACATCCAACCTGAGTTGGTTATGCTTGGATTGTTGCTTGTACGATGTGTTGGCCTAATTAAAATCACATGTACATGTTGTCTACGAGTAATGTTTATCCATCATACTCCCTCACATCTCAGAACCATCAGAGATTTTTGGTTGCGGTTTATATTTTCTAAAATAACCTTTAAGCTAACAACCATGCATATGTTCTGTTTTTTTTTTTCTATAGGGAAATTCAGACATCACAGATTTTGGATGGGGCTTGTTACGATCTGTAGCTTAACTTTAAGCTAACATCCACCTACATACGTTACAGCTTTTTCCTACAGCAAAATTCCGAATTCTCTTCTTTCTAACCATGTATGAATGTGGCCAGTTAAATAACTTTGTTTAGACTTGCCCACTTCATATTGGTTTGGTTGCTTTCTGTTATGTTTAGATTTTTTTTTTGGTGCTGTGCCCTTTCTGTCAATCTTAGCTGGCTGCTAGGAACTTGCTACCTGTGTTGTCACTTCTTCATTGCCAATTTGCCATACAACACCAAGTTTTGGATAGATTTGAGCCTTTTTACATTTATATGCAACGAATCAGGTCAATCTAGTACTGATTTTGAGCACATGCTTCGCCATTGTGTTATTGTTGATAGTATTATCAATGAACCTAATACCTTAAGGTTGACAAGGTGCTTCATTGTTTTGATTTCCATTTTTTTTTTTGGGAGGGGGGGGGGGGTATTATAAGCTTACAGAAGGGTCTTAGTTACTGTACTAAGCATTTGCATTTTTTTTTCTGCTTCAGGACTGCAAAGACCCTGCGGAACAAGGGGGGGACTACTGATTACACAAAAGGTGTGAGCAGGGAGCAGAGAGCCATAAACAGAAGGAACAAACTGGAGTCGTCACTAGTTTCAAGTGGGATTAAGTACCCAAAATCTTGTTCTGACAAGAGAGCCTGGAAGCGCATGAAAAAAGAGAGGTTCGAATGTGAGTAGTTGATTTGAATTTGCTGGTTCTTTCTTTTGTGGCCCATATTGCTCTAGCAAAGCACTCACTCAGTTGTGGTGTATCATGTTTATTAATCAGGTCGAAAGGCTCGTGAGGCATTTCGTAAATTTGAGGAGAATCAACGTGCTATTGCTGTGCAACGATTCGGTGAACCTTTTCGTGATAGAGAAGTTTCAAACATTGCTTTTGAGGAGAGGTCATTTGGTGAAATAGTCAAACCTGGTCAAATAACTTATCCAATCAGTACTAATTATGTTGTGGATTTGTCTTCCTTGGTCGTCTCGCTCGCTTTGTTTGATGGTGATTGTGCTACTATACTTTGCAATTTTCCTAAATTGCATTTAATCACCACTTGACATTTAAATCATGATATTGTCCAGGAGATAAGATGTTATTTGCATGCTCGGGCATACCTTTACCTCACGGAAGAACTAGAGAAAGCCTAACAACATTTGTGACATCAGCACATTTGGTTAGACAATTCAACGAGAATAGAAATAAAGATGATAAGTTGAGGGTTGGTGCTGCTAATCATTGTGTTCCTTGATTTTTCTTTGTATATTCAAGCTAACTGTGAACATTCTGAGCTTGTGCTTGTGTGCTGCTTTTATTTCTGTAGGTTGCAGTGCGCCTTCCTAATAATAGAACTACCGATGGGTTCTTAGGACTATATGATAAAGACATTGCTATCGTCACATGCTATGGCTTCCTAGGAGTCCGTCCTATAGATCTGGATCTTATGGCAACACCTTCACCTGGTGATAGTGTGCAAGCTGCTGGGCGTGCCTTCAACTCTGGCAGTTTGATGGCCATGCGTGGATCTCTGTATGAGAAACGCCACCTTCAAAACCTGGACCACCTCAACACTTGGGGTTCTGATAGTCAAGATATCTCTAAGGTATACTGTCGATTTATTTATTTATAACTTTGTGGCATGATGGAAAACATGGAACACGTAATTGCCTTATGTTATTGCTGGTCTAAAGGATCACCGTGTGCATTGAAGTAAATCTTTTCCAAACCTACCACTTTGCCTTTTGTTCTAGGCTTTACTTGGAGGGCCACTTCTGGGGTGCGATAATAAAATTCTTGGGATAAACTTAGATATTTGTGACCCTGGTGATGCAAATTTGAGATGCACATTCCTATCAATGGACTTACTTTGCAAACGCTTGAAGCATTTTCAGATACTCAAGTATGTCTTCTACACTTACAGTATTTATGGACTATTTCTTCAGTTAACCTGATTCATATTTGTTCCAAACTCTCTCTCCTAATCCACTTCCTGTTTAAGGTAAGCCATTTTTACTAGCAGCATTGGAGACTTAGGAGTTTTCACATGGTAACCTTTGGTTTGAAAATAATTTGGTTCTTCTTACCCCTCTCTACTGAAACCAGTTCCATTGCCAGATCTTATGATGCTAACTTAGTGCCCCTGCTTAATGTTTTGGTCTAAATTAGGAAGAATTAAACAATTCTTTGTGGCAATATGGACAATGCAACTTGTATTTGTGACATGAATATGCTCAATCCTCTCATCTTTTGTTGAATATTTATGCCTGATTCCAAGTCATTATTTCATACCTTTAATTCTTTCACAAGACAAGATTAGATTCATGTGTTGGTATGATTGGATTTTTTTTCCCTGTGTAGTTCCTGTGTTTTATTTTTGTCATAACAAGTCAACTATGTTTTATTGCAGTCCTAAAAAACTACACTTCCGTGGATATACGTTGCCTAAACATGTATCAAGCGTAGTTCCTTCAGGTGTGAACAATACTGCAAGCCATCTTCTAAAATGTTGCCTATGTATCATTGTGCGCAGAATACTATGTTACCAGTATCACACATATCATCTGAGGACTAATAATGATCTCAATATTGCATCAGGGTTTATGCAAACTATTTGCAGGTTAAAGTCCTGTGGTTATCCCATTCCACCACCTCTTGTGCTCGAATGTAAGTGTTGCTTTTGATATTGCTGTCATCTCCCTTTTGCTTTTTTGTACTTCACTTCTGATCTTCGTTCTTTAACTAGTCAATGGGCAATTGCTTAATCATTTTGAAGAATGCTTTGGTGAATTACTTCCTTGGAAAGGGTATCCCTATCATCAAACACCCCGTGGCTCTGGGGAGCGTGTCTGGAATCAACTTCCGAAAGAAATTGTGACAGATGTATCCCGTCGTGTTGTCTCACTTGCTTCATTCAATGGTGATTTTTCCAGCTGTGTGCTCCTTACTTTTCTGTGCTAGTATTTTATCTTCACTAACTAATGAGTAAACTTATAATGTTTAGGGTATGTGAGATCTTTTGCGTGCACAGGCTTGCTTATAAAGTGGCATGGAAGCAAAGCTAAGCACACTGTCATCCTGACTTCAGCCAGTTTGGTTAGAGGTCGTTGTAATGAGGATAGCATTGATAATAGCTTGACAGTCGGTGCTCCTTAGTCCTTATCATTACTTTTGGTCTTTTAAGTTTAATGATGGTTTGCTGAGCTTTCTCATTGCAGATTGAGGTGTTTCTCCCACCGAATCAACGTGCTGGTGGGACATTGGAATTTTATAATTTAGACTATAACATTGCTATTGTCAGTCTCAAGAAGAATTTCAGTGCTATTCATCCGGACGACATCTTCATTGAAAGTGCACAAAACTCATCTAAAAAGGTTGTAGCTATAGGGCGTGATGCTAAATTTGGTATATTAATGGCCGCAAGTGGTGAAGCGAAGCGTGGAAACAGGGGTTGCAAACTTGATTGCAAAGATGTTCAGGTGTCTACTTGTAAAATCAAGAAGGTACTGTCGTCAATCTCTCTTACTGTTCTTTTATATGGTAACCAGTTTAATCATATTGCATCTACTGAACTTATCAGGAATTACAAGTTTTCCAGTAACCTTGGGCCTTTTTCCTTTTTTTTAAAAAAACTAGGCTGGGATTGGAGGCCCGCTTATTAATCTTAATGGGAGTTTTGTTGGCATGAATTTCTACGATGGAAGCGGTGTAACTCCTTTCTTACCAAGGCACAAGATTGTTGAAGTTCTAAGTGGAGTGAATTCTTTACCATCAGAATGGTATTATTTTCATCTCAATGCTAACTGGTAGGCATGGCACTTATTTTATGAACGTTGACTGAAAAAAAATTATGTTTGATGACAGTGGATATAACCATCCTATACCTGTCAATGTTGGTGGTGGGACAAAGAATGGGATACAGAAAAACAGGTATTTCTTTCTGTTTCGCATTGCCACTTGTTTCTGTCTGCTTAGACTGTTGCCAACTTACATTGGGACAAAAACATATTGGATGACAGGTGGCCAGTGCCTGAGCCATATTGGTATCATGGCTCACTTGATGTGAACATTCGTGATCATCTAGGCGGCAAGCATATTGGGCGGCGTCTTCAGTAGACATCACACTGCTGGAGTATCTAATTGACCTTGTTCTGCTCATCTAGCTAGTATCTAACAAACTTTTGGTGCTGTTGCCGTGCTGTTTATATCTTACTAGTATTTGACAGACCTGTCTAGGATATATATGCAAGGTAGACTTGTGTTATTGTTGGGTTATTTATATATGTGACTTCGACTCTTGTAACTTACAAGTTGGTTCAAGGCTCTCATGGACCTTGTTATGCTCATCTAGCTAGTATCCAACAGACCTTTTGGTGCTGTCGCTGTGCTTTTTATCATACCAAGACTGTTGTAACTTACAAGTTGGCTCGAGAGGCGATTACGTCACGAGCACTGTGCCGTTGGTGCTAATCAGCTAGTTCCTGCTATGGCAATCTCGTGTGCTTTCCAAGAAAGTGGCTAGATGCTGGCAGCAAGGTTAGCAATTCTTCGTTCGAATCCTTGTATTCAGGTTGCATACTGAGGCAAAAGGATACCCTAGCGCGTGCACCTCGGCGACTTCCTCGTGGGTGTCACCCCAGTCATCTTGTGGATTTGTTTATGGTTCCTGGGAACTGATAAGCTAGGCTGTGTGAGTGTGTGGATAAGAGGAAGGCGTTGCTAGTCTTATTTTTCTTATTTAGTAATGCTACGTGCAAGTCGTCC